>NC_053492.1:456186304-456786304 GCF_905171775.1 Rana temporaria | reverse complement strand
CCTTACAATCCATACCAGACCTCAGGGCCTGGTATGCACCTGGGGGGGAACCCATGCCGTTTTTTTATTTAAAATTTGGCGTGGAGTTCCCCCCCATGATTCATACCTTTTGCCGCGGGTAGAATTGGCGGGAATCCAAGTCGGATCCCCGTCGCTTTTATGACGCCTTTTTCACCATCGCGGCAAGCTGGCTCAGTGCTGGCTCCCGCGATGGGGCTCGTAGGTGGTCAATCTCGCCGAGAAAGGGAGCGAGATTGACACAATATCGCGGTCACCCACTGTAACATGAGGTCAAGCCTTAAGAGTTTCAATTTGTATGCAATCAGGTAGGCCCTTGCACTACATGGTTTTGGTAAATCTGAAGACACAAATCTGCAGAAAATCTAATAGTGTGTATATGGGGCTTTAATCTAGGCTTACCTGTAGGTGGTAAAAGTGGTTGTAAAGGGTTTACAACCACTTTAAAGTGTTATTCAACCCAGGAGCCTTTTCTCATCAGCATTATATAGCAGTCTTGTGACTTCTATCAGTGTCTGGTTAAAGCTTGTAGGAGGAGTTTTCCTACTCCTCTGACTGTCCTATGAGGCTGCGAGACCCCTGACCCTCTGTCTGGACAGTGCTGTTTGGCCCTGTGCTGATCACATGCACCCCCCCCCCCCCAAAGAAAATACTTGAATGTCTTGTACATTCCTGACAAGAAAAGTGTGATGTGAGCTTTTTGTCAGAAATTCTGACCGTGTGTATTCTTCATCATACTTTTTCTGTGAGAATTCCTGGCAAGAAAAGATTGAGACCAGGATCTAAATCTTCTTGACAGGAAAAATTCCTATCGGGAATCGCAGTCGTCTGTATAGAATTTCGACGTGGAAAAAAAAACGTGCATGCTCAGAATCAAGCAGAAGAGCCGAACTGCCTATTGAACTTCATTGATCTTGGCTCGCCGTATGTGTTGTACGTCCTTTCGGTAAAACTGATTGTGTGTACAGGGCATAACAATGCACACAAAACTAAGCATGTGCAGAGTGCCCCCCAAGGCACTGTACTATCAGCAGATGGATTGGGGACAGTAAAAGAAGGGGAGGATCAGAGAAGGATCAGAGAAGACAGGATCAAACAACCTTTTTACACAATGCAGAGGATTAACCCCTTAGGTCCCACAGTAGCATGCTTTAGTGCAGGGGTAGGCAACCTTGGCACTCCAGCTGTGGTGAAACTACAAATCCCATCAATCATGCCTTGCAATGTATCATGGGACTTGTAGTTTCACCACAGCTGGAGAGCCGAGGGTTGCCTACCCCTGCTTTACTGCATATACAGATTGATTTTACTGTTGTGGGTTTAGTAACACTTTAAAGTGGTTGTAAACCCTCCTGTTAAGAAAAAAAAAAAACACCCTGCAAGATAAAGGCATAATGAGCTAGTATCAGGGCTCAAGTCCTGCGGGATCGCGTGAGAACGGAGTTCCTGCACTTTTTTCACAGCAGGAACTCAGTTCCCTTTGCAGGACTAGAGCAGCCAAGAGCAGCCTAGCCGCCCAAGCCAATCCTTCACTAAGCGGCGATGCCCAGCTTGAGTCACTGTCAGGGGCAGGTGAACCTTAGTAATCCTTTATGTTACTGGCCGCTTCCTGTATATGGATTTATTGGGTAGTGTGCGGGTATTCCGTCACCTCCTCGATGCCGCAATGTCTCCTGGGAGCTTTTGTCATTGTTCCCAGGAGACATTGCGGCGGAAAAGCATGTTCTTTCTAAATCACACGATAACTCGCGGCAGACCTCCGCAATGTCTCCTGGGAACAATGACAAAAGGTCCCAGGAGACATTGCGGCATCGAGGAAGTGACGGAATACCCGCACACTACCCGATGAATCCATATACAGGAAGCGGCCAGTAACATAAAGGATTACTAAGGTACAGTGGATCGAAAAAAAAGGTGTTGAACGTTTGAGAACGAGGAGATTTTGTCTTGACGTGTGTACGCAAAGCAAGCTTGTCGAGTTCCTCGACAAGCCTAACAAGGAACTCGTCGAGGAAAACGATGTGTCTTTTCCGACAAGTTCCTCGGTCGTGTGTACGAGGCCTAAGTCAGTGAATGAAAGTCAATGTATTTGAAGATTATATTTAGGCTGCCAAAGAAGTGCGTAATGATACAGTACATCAAGGTCTGAACAAACCAAATGTGTTTGAATTAACGCAGTGTACTGCACACTAATAAGTAAAGGTGTAACTGGTTGCTATGAGATAGACATTATTTGTGCTATTTTAAGACCTATTAATAATTAGGAAGGAGAACTTAGACCGCAGCTGAACATGGAAACGGCTGATTGCGTGTTCACTACTACAGAAACAAATGTTAAACCAAGACTTTCCTAAAACAAAGTTCTTAAACATCAGTTGGTACTTTAGTTTTGCTTGGACACTAGTCAGTTAAAGGGGTTGTAAAGGTTTGTGTTTCTTCACCTTAATGCATCCTATGCATTAAGGTGAAAAAACACCTGGCAATCACGGGCCCCCCAGCCTCACGTTTTACTTACCTGAGCCCGTTCACTTGCTCTGCGCCTCTTCTCCACGGAGTCTCGGCATTGATTGGATAGATTGATAGCAGCACAGCCATTGGTTTCCGCTGCTGTCAATCAAATCCAATGACACGGCCACCGGGGGAGGGGCCGAGTTATACACTCAGCGGCGATGGACTCCAATTGTATGACACGGGAGCGCGCCCGCAAAGGTAACCCCCTCGGGAGAGAGCTTCCCAGAGGGGGGTAGGAGACACGAGAACTGCCGTGGGACCCCAGAAGACATGGATCGGGGCCACTCTGTGCAAAAACGAACTGCACAGTGGAGGTAAGTATAATGAAAAAAAAAAGATGAACCTTTACAACCACTTTAAATCCTTTCTCTTGAATTTTCTACCAGTTCTGTCTTCCCTAGTTATTTTTTTTATCTACACCCCTTTCCAAAAGCCCCTTAGTGAAGATGCCACTCTTATAGTTGTGCGTGGTCTAGAATTGACGTAACACCAGTTGGGTATAATTTTGATGGTGACATTTCACTGTAGAGAGAGATGTTATAGGTTAACACTAAACCAAAACCCAAATATTTAATTTGAGTGGATATGGTCTCAAAGATGTTCATATATATCAGTGCTCTTATTTATTAAACAGTGAGAATAGCAAATCACAAAATGCAGCCACCTTTAGCAAATAGTGCGGAGGGAATTGGTTCACCTGTTGCTTTGCAACAAACCAGATCCATCCACAGCAACCGGATATTAACTTTAGATCTCTGATTGATTCTAATGTGTGCATTTATTTCCTTAGTAAAGAGCCCAGGGGGGGCCTTTGGAACCTTTACCAGTTCATAGACATGTGCATAACGGAAACATTTGTTTAATTATGGATAGATTTATTATGTTACCTATTTTGTTTTGTTGATTCATTTCCAAATTCAGTTTTGTTAATTCATTTTCAAACAAATTCCAATTTTTTTTAATTATTCAAATTCAGATTGGTCAAATGATTGACCAATTCTAATTCTATGTGAAGATCTGGTTGTTAAGTAGCAGGCCAGGCCCAGGAAGCCCCAAAACTACCCCCTTGTTGAGGGCATGTGGCCTAGAAACAGTTCATAAGGGAGGGTTCTCACTTGCCCCCCCCCATTTCGTGGCCTACCAGGGTGCATACTCAGATATGGATTTTGATATGGATTTTGGGGGGGCCCACACTGTTTTTTTTCCTGAATTTTCTATTGCCAGTATTCTTTTGTTTACATTTCAGCTCTCAGCAGGGAAGCCCGCTGACAACTGATGATTCATCAGTTGTTAAGACTGCGGCGGCTGGCTTCCCTGCCCACTCTTTAACAACCAGCTATTCTTCACACAGAATTCGAATTGGTCGATCATTTTTCGTCCAATGCAAATTCAAATCGAAAACCTAAAAATGTTAATTAGTTAGAAAGGGCCAAATCCACAAAAGGGATACGACGGCGTAATTGCTGTAACACCGTCGTATCCCTGTTCCTAACTATGGAACTGATTCACAGAATCAGTTTTCCATAGTTAGGCAGAAGATCCGGCATGTGTAAGGTACCGCATCTGCCGCTGGGGGCATTGCGTGTCGAAATGCCGCCTCGGGTATGCAAATTAGCACTTACGGAGATCGACAAAGCTTTTCAGCTTCGTTTTTTCTCCGTAAGTTTTAGTTTGCATACGCAAAATTAGGGCTGCTTTTACATGGTGTAAAGTTAGTACACCATGTAAAAGCAGACCTTTCTGTCCAGCGACGCGATTTTTTTTACATTTTGAATTTTTTTTTTTTCCGGCGTATCTTTTTTTTTCCCGACGCAACTTTATTGACCCGTCGCAATCCACAAAGCGCGGCGTAACGTAATTTCGCGCTATGCACGTCGGGGAAAATGACGTCACGAGCATGCGCAGTATGGCCGGCGCGGGAGCGCGCCTAATTTAAATGGGAGTCGCCCCCATTTGAATAGGAACGCCTTGCGACGGCGGAATTTAAGTTACACAGCCCAAAATTTCTAGGTAAGTGCTTTGTGGATCGGGCACTTAGGTAGAAATTTTAAGGCAGTGTAACTTAAATGGAAAAAATTAAGTTAGGCACGATCTTTGTGGATTTGGCCCAAAATGAATAAACTAAATTAATTTCAATGAAATGCGATCTCATTTGGAGATTCAGATACATCTTAAAAATGTTAAAAATGAATGCGAATTTACCTTTGGACCAAAATGAATTGCACATGTCGACCAGTTCATTTCCTTTTGGAGCCCTCCTACCCTTTAAAAGCAAAAGGTGCCCAATTGCCCTTTGGACCTTTAGACTGAATGGGCTGATTTAAGCGACCACTACTTACATTTATGATGCTCCACATGGCCTTATACATGTGCTATGCCATCCTAATCCTTCTTTGTACCTTACTAAGGATGTCTAGGTCATGACGACATATCACGCCCATGTTTTGCACCCATTATCAAAGCCACAATAGGCGTTTGGCTATTTCCAGGCCTGTCACTATGAATAGGTGGCTTTAGTCTGATGATGATTGGATTCTTGGAGGACTATGGGCAATAAAGACCGTTGTCATTTAAGATACATTGATACTACTAAAACGATAGGGGAACATTTAAAATCTATTTATTGATATTTCAGTGGCCAAAAGATTTTGTAGATATAGCTGCCACTGAGTGCAAACCAATGAGAATTTTCTATATGTTCATACATAGTACTTAGATTATGTAGGCAGTAGCGGAAGACTTTTGTGTCCTAAGATAATGGGACAGTTATTGGAAAATTACTTAAAAAAAAATGCTTAATCTGTTCTGACAACCTTAGAACTACAGAAAGCACTAAGCAGCAACAGCCTGTTCTGATCATTTAGGTGAAAGGGAATTGGAATTGCTAAATAACTGTACTTAAATCTGAACATTTTGTGAAAGGTCAAGCACAATTTGTTTCTAAAAAATACATTTCCCGCTATTCCCTTTTTGTTGCCTTGATCTATAAAATATATCTAGGCATGTTTACTGCAATTAGCGCCTGGCTTGTGTTTCTTGAATTCTGGCTGCCCTGCTTGTTTTTACTTATTTTCCAAAGTGTTTGTTCTTGGTTTCAGAAAACACATCATTAAGTTTAAAATATACACTGAAAAAAAGCATGAAAGAAAACAAAAGAAAAGAAAAAAAAACACAATGTAATCTTAACTTGCTTTATTAACTATGACACATAGAATCAAAAACAAGCTTTACTTTTCGTATCACCCTTCCTAAGTTTATACCACCTTAGGGAAAAGTTTAAAAAAAAGATGTTCTTGTTTCTTATGAATTGTTTTAGTAATTATCATTAGGAGAATGGAATTTACCTGGTAATTAGAGGAGTAGTTTAGTTGTATAGGTCTGCTAGTTAAGCAAAATGTTCCAATTAATTCCAATTATTTGAAATTAGGGTTAATAGGTAAAACCATAATGAAACTATTTAGAGGTTTACTATTTTTTAGCAAGTTAAAAGAGATTTACTATATACCATATTTGCCGGCGTATAAGACGACCCCCTAATTAAATTTTTTTTAAAGATTTTTTTGCATGTACTCACCGTATAAGACAGGGGTGCCCAACCAGTGGCCCAGGGGCCACATTTGGCCCGCGGAGCCCTCTGATGTGGCCCGCGACCTCCTGCTCTGGGATGGCTGGTTTGCAGGCCCAGATTGCAGGTTGCGGACCTGCCAACTGAGAGCATCAGTGTTGTAAATTAACCCAGAGGTAGAGGAAAAAACTTTTCAGGAAGTGTACCACACCTGCAGGATAAAATAGACGTCTATGGCAAAGATCACATGATCGGTCCGACCTAATCAGACCCTGTTTTCGTGTAATTTGGCTGACCACACCCACTATTTGATGTGATTTGGAGAGTATGTGTAGGGGGTGGGGCTTTGTGTGGCCGTGGTTAAGTTCCAGCACCTATTGTTTGAGAAAAAAGCCCTGGTTTAAACTATTAGTAAGTACATCTGTGCCCAAATTATGAACATGCGTGTATTTGCACATTGTTAACAAACTATTAAAGCACTTTAACCACTTTAGCTCCGTCCATATTGCTGGTCAAAGACTAGGCCACTTTTTGCGATTCGGCACTGCGTCGCTTTAACTGACGTGGCTCCCAAACAAAATTGGCGTCCTTTTTTTCCCACAAATAGAGCTTTCTTTTGTTGGTATTTGATCACCTTTGTGGTTTTTAGTTTTTGCGCTATAAACAAAAATAGAGCGACAATTTTGAAAAAAATGAATATTAATAAATATCCCCCAAAAATATATAAAAAAACAATTTTTTTCCTCAGTTTAGGCCGATACGTATTTGTCTACATATTTTTCGTTAAAAAAATCACAATAAGCGTTTATTGATTGGTTTGTGCAAAAGTTATAGCGTTTACAAAATAGGGGACTAGTAATGGCGGCGATCAGCGATTTTTATCGGTACTGAGAAATCATGGCGGACACTTTGGACACTTTTGACATATTTTTGGGACCATTGGCATTTTTATAGCGATCAGTGCTATAAAAATGCATTGATTACTATAAAAATGCCACTGGCAGGGAAGGGTTTAACACTAGGGGGCAAGGAAGGGGTTAAGTATGTTCCCTGGGTGTGTTCTTACTAAAGGGGGGGTGGGACTGACTAGGGGAAATGACTGATCGCTGTTCATACATTGTATGAACAGACAATCAGGCATTTCTCCCCCTGACAGGACCAGGAGCTGCAAACACACACAGCTGCCGGTTCTCGCTCTGTAACGAGCGATCGCGGGTGCCCGGCGGTGATTGCGACCACGCCCCTATTGGCTGCTCGGCGAGATGACGTATAGCTACGTGATCTCGCCCAGCAGAGACGACCTGCCGCCGTATAACTGTTATTATAGTTATACAGCGGCTGGTCGGCAAGCAGTTAACCTGCCTGGCGGTGTTCCCGAGTCTGACTCGGGGTTAGATTTTCCTGCTGCGAGCGGTAACCCCGAGTCAGACTCGGGCTCGCCTCGCTAGATCCACAGGCAAAGTTACTTACCTTGTCCCTGGATCCAGCGATGCCACCGCGCTGTGTGAGCGAGCGGGACCTCGCTCGATTCACACAGTGCCTCCGTGTGACGCCGATCTCCGTTCCCTGCAACGTTACGACGCACGGGGACGGAGAACGGCGCCAAATTCAAAAAACGTAAACAAACACCTTACATACAGTATACTGTAATCTTATAGATTACAGTACTGTATGTAAAAAAAAACACACACCCCTTGTCCCTAGTGGTCTGCCCAGTGTCATGCATGTCATTTTATATAATAAAAACGTTTCTTTCTCCCTGCAAACTGTAGATTGTCCATAGCAACCAAAAGTGTCCCTTTATGTCAAAAATAGTTTTAGATCAGCTAAAAAACAGCGATAATAAATTATAATCACTTGCAGAATTGTGCGATAGCGATTTGTGGGGAAATTCGTCATAAAAAAAAAAAATAATAACAGCGACAATTCTGCAACTGAGCAAATTTCAGTGATTTTGATTTGATTACATTATTGAATAATTTTTATTATAATTATATTATTATTTGTTATAATTATTTATAATTATTTATTATATTATAATTTATCATTTTTTTTTTAAAAAAATGTCATACCCGGGATGCCTATTAGAAGCTTGTTTGGTCAGATTTAAGTGAGTTATTTCTAAAAATTGCAGGCCTACAGTATAAAACGCCAAATTTCCTTGCAAATAATGGTACCGCTTTCAGCATGTTTTTTTCTGAAAGAATCATACCGCCAGGGAGGTTAAAGTAAGCCTTCTCTGAATTCTAGCTGCAGGTGCTGTGGAGATATTCATCTTTATATTTCACAACAGAGGCACTGAAATATCATCTCCTCTTATTTTATTTTCTCTGGTGCCAGAAATTTGGGAGCTTTCCCCCTTCTAATAAAAACAAACAGCAGGTGCTGTAAGCAGTTAGAAGCTATGAGGAGGAATTACTCCATAGTACAAGCTATTCACTACTTGTTGAGAGTGTGCCAATACCCAAATGTACATAGTTGTCAGGAATGAGCAGCAGGGATGGCCAGATCGGCGTGGCTACACTTAGGAAACTGAGACCAGATCAGATATATTCAAAACAAAATGTATTGACAGTGAAAGCAAAATCCATAAAAACACTAGCAAACAGGAAACACAGCAAACATAAAGATCCAAGTGAACCATAACTTAACAAATACCTAACCAACAACCTAAGTAACAGAAAGTCTTACTAGCAACTAACTACAGTGGGGATCGAAAGTTTGGGCACCCCAGGTAAAAATTTGTATTAATGTGCATAACGAAGCCAAAAATCAGGTGATATCCATAACCATTTACTATCAAATGAAATCCCATTTTTTCTGAAAAAAACAAGGTATAATCTATCTGGATACACAAAGTAGTTGTGATGATATGTACGGTTTTTACTAATACCTGTCAAATTTGCAAAATTGTGCTTAGGCATTAAGGGCCAGATTCACCAAAGAGATACGACGGCGTATCTGCTGATACGCCGTCGTATCTCTGTTTCTATCTATGCGACTGATTCATAGAATCAGTTACGCATAGATAGCCAGAAGATCCGACAGGTGTAATTGTTTTACACTGTCGGATCTTAGGATGCAATACCGCGGCCGCCGCTGGGGGGAGTTCACGTCGTAAACCAGCGTCGGGTATGCAAATTAGGAGTTACGGCGATTCCCGACGGATTTTCGCGTTCGCTACGTCGCCGCTAGTCTAGTTTCCCGTGGCAAAGTTTTTTTTGGTGCCTTAACTTTACACAGCAATCGCATTGCTGTATAAAGTATGGCCGTCGTTCCCGCGTCGAAATGTAAAAATGAACGTCGTTTGCGTAAGCCGTCCGGGAATACGGAATTACGCTACGCGCGTCGCCGTTCGAAAAAATGACGTCACGGCGCGCAAAGCACGACGGGAATTACGAAACGGAGCATGCGCAGTAGGTCTGGCGCAGGAGCGCGCCTAATTTAAATGGCACACGCCCATTTGAATCGGCCCGCCTTGCGCCGGAGGCCGCCGGCGTAGGTTTTCATCGCAAGTGCTTGGTGAATCAGGCACTTGCGATGAAAACTTGCGGCGGTGTAATGTATCTACGATACGTTACGCTGCCGCACTTCTACGTGAATCTGGCCCTAAGATTTGTTTTACCCTTAGGCATGAAGTGGTTAAGCTAGGCTTCTAAAAATTACTCATATAGGCATCAAGTCAGAGCTGTCTTCAAAGATTCGAAAAGAAGTTTGTCATTGACTTGGATTAGCTGCAGTGATATTTGGACACAGTTCACAAAAATGATCCCCAGAAGGATAAAGGTCAGGGACTCTGGTCCCCTGGATACATGCAATAAAGAGCATGCTTTATTAAACAAGAATTGCACAGAGCATGTGACATTCTGAACTTGTTATTGCTGTCAATTTGCTGACAACTTACTGAAAAAGCCACGGAGACGCTTGAGAGGGATGGTTTGACAAAAATCTTCCCTAGTTTAACCCCCTCCCTCAAGCTTAGGTTGATATTTAATTCATGATTTATTACATGTTATTTCATAGGCATTAATGTAAATAGGTGACCTAGAAAGTAACACAGGAGAGGAAATACTATGTTGTTATATATTGCTGCATGGAATCCATTTTCAAAAAGGATTTTCTCATGCACATGGCTGTGACCTGACTGACACAAAGCCAAAGTGAATATAATAGGCAATTTGGAGCCACTAGCTCTGTTTGACATTTGGAAGTTCTGACAGCTGCTGGTAACATGTGTTTGTATGCTTTGTGCTGGTTCTAAGGCCTCGTACACACGGCCGAGGAACTCGACGTGCCAAACACGTCGAGTTCCTCGGCCAGTTCAGCCCTGAAGCCGCCGAGGACCTCGGCGGGAGGAGAGCTCCCATAGAACAACGAGGAAATAGAGAACATGTTCTCTATTTCCTCGCCGAGGTCCTCGTCGGCTTCCTCGGCCGAAAGTGTACACACGGCCAGTTTCCTCGGCAGAATTCAGCCAGAAACTCGGTCGGAAGCTGAATTCTGCCGAGGAAACTGGTCGTGTGTACGGGGCCTTTGTCATTCCATAGACAGGCTGGGAGATATTTTATTTTTTTCAGTCATTTTGGCTAAAATACAAAATTGGCTGCAAAGGAAAACTGACGTGAAAATGTTTTCAGTAAATATGAATTACGCGAGGCAAGAAGCTAGGAACTGCGCGACACTTTTCTTATATTAGATTACCTTTTTCAGATCTAGAAAATGCCCATGCAACACTTATTAAAGTTCAGAAATGTATTTGTTAAAGTGCTCATTAAAAAGAATCTATAGCAAAAACTTTTAGCTAGATTCAGGTAGGAGAGCCTAACGTTAGGCAGGCGTAGCGTATCGCATATACGCTACGCCGCCGTAAGTTAGAGAGGCGGCGTAGTGTAAATGTGCCGGCCTAAGCGCGCCTAATTCAAATGAGGAACAGGGGGGCGTGTTTTATTTTAATGAATCGTGACCCGACGTGATTGAAGTTTTTAACGAACGGCGCATGCGCCGTCCGTGGACATCTCCCAGTGTGCATTGCTCCAAAGTACGCCGCAAGGACTTATTGGTTTCGACGTGAACGTAAATTACGTCCAGCCCCATTCACGGACGACTTACGCAAACAACGTAACATTTTCAAAGTTCGAAATGCGAACGACGTCCATACTTAACATTGGCTAGGCCAGCTTTTTGATGGAACAACTTTACGCCTGAAAACGCCTTACGTAAACGGCGTATCATTACTGCGACGGGCAAGCGTACGTTCGTGAATAGGCGTATCTCGCTGATTTACGCATTCTTGGCGTAAATCAGCGTTCACGCCCCTAGCGGCCGGTGGAACTAGACAGCTAAGATACGACGGCGCAGGCAGTCGTATCTTAGCTACATTTAAAGTGGAAGTAAACCCACCTATCATTTTCAGCCAAGGAAGCTGCCATCTTGGCCTATGTTTAATCTTCAACTGCCATGGTACTGCACATGTGATCAGTTATGACACCAGCCATTGGATGGTTTGACAGTTTGGTTGAGAGCACAACCAATGTGACAGTTAGCAATCCCGGCATGCCGGAAATGTAACTGCTTTTTGAAACTGTTAAATCGATGGGTTTACTTCCGCTTTAAGTGTATCTCAATTTGAGAATACACTTAAATGTACGACGGCGCAAATTCAGAGTTACGACGGCGTATCTACAGATAAGGTATGGGGCTTTCTCCAGAATGATTTACAAACCAAATACTTTTTAAAATGTGGTCTACTTGTCCCCTGGTTCGAGTGGAATAAGAAAAAGCCGGTAACGGCATCTCCCGTCCATGAGGAGCTCAGAGGAACTTTTTGGGATATTATCTTCTATAAAAATAATAATAATAATAATAATAATAATAATAATAATATACCTATTACAGGCTATTTACACACTATGTGGAACAAAAGCTAATGTGTTGTCCATAGCCAGGATTCTTCTTTTTTCTTTGGAATTGTGAATTATAGGATTTGAGTAGCTGATATGAGCAACAAATCAGATTTTTTTAAATGTATTTATTTTTATCTTAGAGCCCTCCAACATGTTGTTGTCTCTATACATAGATGTCTCTATACATAGCTCTTTAGTTTTAACAGTGGTACACTTTTACCTAAAACTTCTCTCCTTGGAAAAACAAGAGAAGGTAAGAGCATACTTTAACAGTAACACATATCAATTACAAGACAGATATTTTAAGAAGATATTTTGTCATTCAGCTCTTCATATCTCGTCAAAAGTTGAACCAAAATTTGGCACGATGGTTGTGCCGGGAGCTCCATCACAACATCTGCAGGGAGTTAATAGCTGACAGAATGAAACAGTAGTAATTAGGGGAGTTATTGATTGACAGCCCAAATGATCTGCTATCTTTTAGCGAGATTAGAAGGATTTACAAATTATATGTAGTGATATTATGGCAGGCTTGATGTTTCGGAGGGAAGTGGGAGAACGCTCTGCATGATGAATGCTTTTCCTTAATGAATAATAATGTTCTGAAAATTACGGTATCAGATAACTTGTAGGGAAACACCATGTAAGTTTGGAATTGTACACTGTTTCATAGAAGTTCTACTTGTACCGCTTATTTTATAGTGGAAAATTAAATCAAGACAGCCATTAAGATTATGTAACTATAATAAAATGCAAAAAATAAAAATAAAGCGGCGCTCTATACAGAGTTTCAACTTATTTCACAAAAGTGAAAGTTTATTTGCCTTTTATTTACTAAATCCACCCTAAAGCCTCTTACCAAATGATTCCTTGCACATATGAGATCAAACAGCGCTTGTAAGCAAACTAAACTGGCCAAATGTAGCGCATTTTGGGGCAGATCCACAGAGCGAGTACGCCGGCGTATCTACTGATACGCCGGCGTACTTTCAAATTACCCGCGTCGTATCTTTAGTTTGAATCCTCAAACCAAGATACAACGGCATCTGGGTTCGATCCGACAGGCGTACGGCTTCGTACGCCTTCGGATCTTAGATGCAATACTTCGGCGTCCGCTGGGTGGAGTTTGCGTCTTTTTCTGCGTCGGGTATGCAAATTAGCTATTTCCGACGATCCACGAACGTACGCGCGGCCGTCTCATTCTCTTACGTTGTCTCTAGTCGGCTTTTTCCGGCGTATAGTTAAAGCTGGTATTTTGCGGTGTATAGTTAGACTTGCCATGTTAAGTATGGCCGTCGTTCCCGCGTTTATTTTTTTTTTTTTGCGTAAGTCTACCGTGAATCATCTACCTGCTTCATTCACGTCTATGTTAAAAAAAATGACGTTTTTGCAACGTCATTTAGCACAATGCACGGCGGGAAATTTAGGGACGGCACATGCGCAGTTCATTCGGCGCGGGGACCTGCTTCATTTAAATGAAACACGCCCCCTAATCGCCAATTTGAATTCCGCCACCAGAGATACACTAGGCCGCCGTAACTTACGGCGCACATTCTTCCAGGATTTGATTTAAAGCCAGGTAAGGTACGGCGGCGTAGCGTATATCGGATACGATGCGCCAGGGCAGATCTTTGTGGATCTGCCCCTTAGTTTATAGCGCAAAAAATAAAAACCACAGAGGTCATCAAATACCACCAAAAGAAAACTCTATTTGTGGGAAAAAAAGAACACAAATTTAATTTGGGTACTGCATTGCATGACCGCGCAATTGTCAGTTAAAGCAACACAGTGCCAAACTGTAAAAAGTCAGGAAGGGGGTAAAACCTTATGGGGCTGAAGTGGTTAAACCAGATGACTCTGATCCATCCATAAATATATGGTACTAAGCACCTCTGACAATCAGACCACCAATGGGCTTTCTGATGACCCTTTTTCTAACTTGCTAGGAGAGCTAGTTAGACTCCTTGAAGTGGATTTGCTGTCACAATGTAGAGTAAAAGATTTCCTATCATCTGTGCCCAGTCTTGCCACAAAGAGTTAATCCAGCTCTGAGCAATCCTCTTTTATTGTTCAGTGAGATAAAACGGACTAATAGAGAAAAACCTTGGTCCGTTCCGCCCCCCTTGCTGTGAGTGACAGGTTATTTACATATCGCATGCACTAGCCTGGAGACAGGCATTATTTTTTAATTCCCACCCCCACTCCTTTTCTGAGTCATGTGGTTACTTTTCTGGATTTTGACTGGATGTTAGTGATCATAGCAGAATTCAGTGTAAGTAATACATAGAACAAAATGCATGTTGACAAGGGGAGTGTAGAGGTGGGCGGGGAGTCTACTGATATCATCACTCCACCCACCGAGCTCCGATTCAGAAACGTACGTGCGCCCGGCGGATTTTTTTACGTTTGCGTAAGGCTTTTTCCGGCGTAACGTTACTCCTGCTATATGAGGCATAGCCAATGTTAAGTATGGACGTCGTTCCCGCGTCAAATTTTTAAAATTTTACGTCGTTTGCGTAAGTCGTTCCCGAATAGAACTTTGCGTGAATTATGTTCACGTCGAAAGCATTGACTATTTGCGACGTGATTAGGAGCATGCACACTGGGATACGTTCACGGACGGCGCATGCGCCGTTCGTTAGAGACGTCATTTACGTGGGGTCATGTTTTATTTACATAAAACACGCCCACCTCTTCTCAATTTGAATTTGGCACGCTTACGCCGACAGATTTACGATACGCCGCTGTAACTTAGGGTGTTGGTTCTTTGTGAATCCAGCCCCAGCCTTACTAAGTTACGGCGGCGTAGAGTATCTCAGATACGCTACGCCCGCACAAACTTACGGCGGGCTTTCTGAATCTAGCCCATTGCCTACTTTTCAAAATTGTCGCACTATTTTTGTTTATAGCGCAAAAGATAAAAATCACAGAGGTGATAAAATACCACCAAAAGAAAGCGCTATTTGTGGGAAAAAAGGACGCCAATTTTGTTTGGGAGCCATGTCACATGCAGTGCCAAATCTCAAAAAGTGGTCCGGTCATTTGGCAGCCAAATCCTCCATGGCTGAAGTGGTTAAAAGACCACAAGGAACCACATAAGAGAAGTTCAGTGTTAGGGTGGGATTTGTAGTGGAGGACACGCTGAACTTTACTGTAGTTCATACAGATACTTTGAGTGCCTTTTTCATTATTAGTGTGCATTGATGCCAAGCAATGACGAGCATGGACTGCCAATGAGTCAGGCTTATTGCATTAGTTTGCTCTTTGAGTTTTATTGCATATATATGTGCGTCCTGTTCCACATCTTCTCATATTACAAGTTCCCGCTGTCAGTCTTGTTGCTATACTGAGGAATTTCATCATGCTGGAAATGTAAGGCCTTTCAGGCACTTTCAAACAACTGACTGGTAATTACTGGAGACCTTTGAGGCAGAGTAGCGGGAAGAAGGGGGTTCTGGTATATTGTGTATTTGAGTTATGAGATGAAGCAGACTGCTATTTATTATTGCTTTAGGGAAGAACACAACTGTAATTTCTTCTTTTTTAATGAAATAAATTATTCTCCTTTGCATCTTACAATGCTCATATTTTTTTTTCCTTTAGATGAAATCCTTGCTGATTATGTTTGTCTGGCAAAAAAGATGTAAAAGGCTTTTTTGCTTTTTTTCAGTGTTATGTTATTTCTTGGGTTGAAGAAAAAGAAAATTTGGGTACAGGTTCACTACTACATACCTAGGGGTGATGATTTAACCTATTTACGACACATACACTATATTGTCAAAAGTATTGGGACACCTGCCTTTACACGCACATACACTATAATGGCATCCCAGTCGTAGGCCGAGTACTCACGAGCAGACATGTCCGATGAAACCGGTCCGCGGACCGTTTTCATCGGACATGTGTGCCCGGGGACTGCCCGGGACTTCTGTTCGATTGCTGTACACACCATCGAACAGAGGTCCGCGCGTAAACAATACGCGGGGCGTGTCCGCGGTGTCGCCGCGACAATGACGCGGTGTCGCCGCGACAATGACGCGGCGACGTGGGCGGCCTGTCTTTAAAATGCTTCCACGCATGCGTCGAAGTCATTCGACGCATGCGAGGGACGGCGGGCGGCCGGACATGTACGGTAGGTCTGTACAGACGACCGTACATGTCCGGGCGGACAGGTTTCCAGCGGACTGTTTTAAAGCAAGTCCAGGAAACAGTTGTCCGCTGGAAACCTGTCCGATCCGCCCGAAAATGGTCCGCTCGGGCCTACACACGGCCAAACATGTCTGCTGAAACTGGTCCGCGGATAGATAGATTCAGGTACAATAGTGTAAAGTTACGGCGGCGTAGCTTAGCCTGTTTAGGCTACACCGCCGTAAATTAGATAGGGTAGTAATGATTCTCAATATACTTGCCTGCTAATCTACAGCGATGTAGCCTAAAGCGGGCGAATTCAAATGACTTGGAGGGGGGGGGGGTGTTTCATGGTAATTAGGCTTGACCTCACGTTTTTTGACAATTTTTTTCACTGCGCATGCGCTGGGCGACTACATTTCCCAGTGTGCATTGCGGTTACGTATGCCGCACGGGCCTATTGATTTTGACGTGGACGTAAACAATGTAAATCCCGATTCGCGGACGACTTACGCAAACAACGTTAAAAATTCGAACCTCGCGGTGGGAACGGCAGCCATACTTTAACATTGTTATTCCACCTAATAGGTTGAATAACTTTAGGCCTCCTAAGGCCTTACGGAAAGGGCGTTAATCGACTGCGGCGACCGGGCGTACATTCGTGAATCGGCGTACAAACTCATTTACATAATCTACGCCGACCGCAATGGAAGCGCCACCTAGCGGCCATCCGAAAAATTGCAATCTAGGATAGGACAGCGCAAGCCGTCTTATCTTAGATATGTTTAAGCGTATCTCTGTTTGAGCATACGCTTAAACATAGGTCGGCTTAGATTCTGAGTTAGGTCGACTTATCTACTGATAAGCCGGCCTAACTCTTTCTGAATCTACCTATTAGTCCGTAGGGTTCAATATTGAGTTGGCCCACCCTGTGCAGCTATACCAGCTTCAACTCTTCTGGGAAAACTGTCCACAAGGTTTAGGAGTGTGTCTATGGGAATGTTTGACCATTTTTCCAGAAGTGCATTTGTGAGGTCAGGCACTGATGTAGGCCTAGAAGGCCTGGCTCATAGTCTTCACTCAAATTCACCCTAAAGGTGTTTTATCAGGTTAAGGTCTAGACTCTGTGCAGGCCAGTCAAGTTCCTTCACCCCAAACTCGCTCATCCATGTCTTCATGGACCTTGCTTTGTGAACTGGTCCAAATCATTTGGTGGAGGAGGGATTATGGTGTGGGGTTGTTTTTCAGTGGTTGGGCTTGGCCCCTTAGTTCCAGTGAAGGGAACTCTTAAGGCGTCAGCATACCAAGACATTTTAGACAATTTCATGCTCCCAACTTTGTGGGAACACTTCGGGTTGGCGGTGGTATAAAGTCCGCCGGGCACGCCGACGGGAAACCCGAGAACCTGCTTGGTAAGTTTCCCCGTGTACACACGGCCGAGTTTCCCGTCGTGAAAACCGTGTGTATGCTCCCTCGCAGCGTTTTTCCATAGGAAAACTGCCGGGTTTAAAACCGCCGGGAATCCTGGCGAGAAAATAGAGAGCAGGTTCTCTATTTTCCCGCTGGGATTCCCGGCAGTTTTCCTGTCGGGAAAACTGCGAGGAAGCATACACACGGCCGGGATTCCTGGCCAAAAGCTCTCATCCCAGTTTTCCCAACGGGAAACCCGGCTGTGTGTATGGGGCTTTACTGTTCCAACATGACTGCGCACCAGTGCACAAAGCAAAGTCCATAAAGACATGGATGAACGAGTTTGGGGCGGAGGAACTTGACCTCAACCCAACACTTTTGGGATGAATTAGGTTGGAGACTGCAAGCCAGTCCTTCACGTCCAACATTTGTGCATTTTCGTTAGCACTGATCAATGTATTGGTGTCACTGGTCCCCAAAAAGTGTCACCTAATGTCAGATTTGTCTGCCACAATGTCACAGTCCCACTAAAAATCACTAAGCACCCCCAATACTTGTAAAAAAAAAATCCATAAATCTATCCCATAGTTTTTCGACACTATGGCCCGGATTCAGAAAGAAACGCCTATCTTTAGGCGGGCGTAGCGCATCTCATATGCGCTACGCCGACGTAACTTAGTCAGGCGAGTAGTGTATTCAGAAAGAAGTTGCGCCCAAAGTTACGGCGGTGTAGCGTATATGGGCCGGCGTAAGCCCGCCTAATTCAAAGTAGGCTGGTAGGGGGCGTGTTGTATGGTAATGAATCGTGACCCCAAGTAAATGACGCACCTAACGAACGGCATGCTCAGTATCATGTCGAATTTTCTCCGTAAATTACGCCGGCTCAATGCTTAGTCGACGTGAACGTAACCTACGCCCATCCCCATTCACGGACGACTTACGCAAACGACGTAAAATACGACGCTGTTCCGACGTTTCCAACGTCCATACCTAACATGACTTACCCCTGCTTTATGAGGGGTAAAGTTACGCCGGACCGGCGCCTTACGTAAACAGCCGATTTTAATACGCCGGGCGCAAGTACGTTCGTGAATCGGCGCATCTAGCTCATTTGCATATTCGACACGGAAATCACCGGAAGCGCCACCTAGCGGCCAGCGTAAATATGCACCCCAAGATACGACGGCGTAGGAGACTTACGCCGCTCGTATCTTGGCCAAATCTATGCATAGATACGACAGCGCACATTCGGACTTACGTAAGTCCTTTGTGAGTCCAGGCTTATAACTTTTGTGCAAATCAATCAATAAATGCGTATTGCAATTTTTTTTCCCCAAAAATATGTAGCAGAATACATATTGGCCTAAACCAGTGTTTCTCAATTCCAGTCCTCAGGCCCCCCCAACAGGTCAGGTTTTCAGGATTTCCATTATTTTGCACAGGTGATTTGATCAGTTTCACTGCCTTAGTAATCACCACAGCCTTTTTATCTGAGGGAAATCCTGAAAACCTGACCTGTTGGGGGGGCCTGAGGACTGGAATTGAGAAACACTGGCCTAAACTGATGAAGAATACATTTATATATTTTTTATTGGATACGTTTTATAACAGCAAGTAAAAAAAAATATTGTTTATTTTCAAAATTGTTTTGTTTATAGCGCAAAAAAAAAAAACACAGAGGAGATCAAATACCACCAAAATAAAACTCTATTGGTCAGAAAAAAAAACATTTTGTTTGGGAACATTGTCGCACGCCAGTGCAATTGTCAGTAAAAATAACACAGTGCTGTATCTCAAAAAATAGCCTGGTCATTAAGGGGGTAAAACCTTCTGGGGCTGAATTGGTTATTAAACACAAAGCTGCATTCATTCGAACCTTTGTATCTGTCTCGTGTTCAGCTTTAAAAAAAAAAAAAAAACGCAAAGCAAATTACAAAAAAAAAAGATCGCAGGTGCTTATTTTCCTATAGTGTTTCTCTCCTCTTATCAGCTATGGGGTAGATTCAGAGAGAATTTACGCCGGCGTATCTATAGATACGCCGCGTAAATTCAAATCTGCACCGGCGTATCTTCTTTCTGTATTCAGAAAGCAAGATACGCCTACATTAGCCTAAGTCTCTTACGTCGTCGTATCTTAGGGTGCATTCTCACGCTGGCCGCTAGGTGGCGCTCCCGTCATTTTTGGCGTAGATTATGCAAATTACCTAGTTACACTGATTCAAAAACGTACGTGCGCCCGGCGGTAGTTTTTTACGTCGTTTGCGTAAGTCGTTTTTGGCGTAATGTTGCTCCTGCTATTAGGAGGCGCAGCCAATGTTAAGTATGGACGTTGTTCCCGCTTCGAAATTTGAATTTTTTACGTTGTTTGCGTAAGTCGTTCGCAAATAGGGCTGGACGTAATTTACATTCACGGCGAAACCAATGCGTCGTTGCGGCGTACTTGAGAGCAATGCACACTGGGACATGTACACGGACGGCGCATGCGCCATTCGTAAAACACGTCAATCACGTCAGGTCATAACACATTAGCATAAAACACGCCCCCCCTTCCACATTTGAATTACGCGGGCTTACGCCGGCCCCAACTTACGGAGCAAGTGCTTTGTGAATACTGCACTTGCTCCTGTAAGTTACGTCGGCGTAGCGTAAATACAATACGCTGCACCGCTCTTAAACTGATTGCATTAAAAAAAAAGAGATGTAATGGTGTATTAATAAACACAAACTTATATAAATTTGTGTCCTTTATATCTGTCTGCAGTTCAGCTTTAAACAAAATAACGCGCGTGAAGCAAATTACATAAAAAAAAAAAAAAAAATCTTACACATTTATTTTTCTATATTGCATCAATTAATGGAAGCTGAGCAAGTATACCGTGAAAGAGTAATACATTAGAATCAGGAAATAACAAATTAAGTATGCTGATTATCCGCTTCCTAACCAACACCTGTTTTATTATGATATTTATGCAATGTTGACTAATTGACAGTTTTTATTATTTTGGAATTAAATTGAGTTCTTATATGGTTATTTTATTTTTATTTTTTTTAGGCTCAGTTCACATATATGCAAATCGGATGCATGAACCGCATACTGTTCGCATAACACGTGAATCAGACTGGCTTTCAGTGGAGCCGGTTCACAAATATGTGGGCAAGTTGTGGTGCAAGTGTGTTTTTTAGTCCGATCCCTTAACCACTTAAGGACCGCCTAACGCCGATATATACGTCAGCAGAATGGCACAGCTGGGCACAAGCCCTTCTCTTTACGTTCTCTTTAAGTGCCCAGCCGTGGGTCCGAAGCTCCGTGGCCGCGGGACCCGCGGACCCGATCGCCGCCGGTGTCCCGCGATCGGTCACAGGAGCTGAAGAACGGGGAGAGGTGTGTGTAAACACACCTTCCCCGTTCTTCACAGTGTCACTGATCGTCTGTTCCCTGATATAGGGAAAGAAGATCAGTGACATCACAAGTCCAGCCCTACCCCCCTACAGTTAGAAACACACATGAGGTCACACTTAACCCCTGCAGTGCCCCCTAGTGGTTAACTCCTAAACTGCAATTGTCATTTTCACAATAATCAGTGCATTTTTATAGCACTTTTTGCTGTGAAAATGACAATGGTCCCAAAAATGTGTCAAAATTGTCCGATGTGTCCGCCATAATGTCGCAGTCACGAAAAAAGTCGCTGATCGCAGCCATTAGTAGTAAAAAAAAAAAAATATTAATAAAAATGCCATAAAACTATCCCCTATTTTGTAAACTATAAATTTTGCGCAAACCAATCGTTAAACGCTTATTGTGATTTTTTTACCAAAAATAGGTAGAAGAATACGTATCGGCCTAAACTGAGGAAAAAAAACATTTTTATATCTTTTTGGGGGATATTTATTATAGCAAAAAGTTAAAAATATTGAATTTTTTTCAAAAATTTCGCTTTATTTTTGTTTATAGCGCAAAAAATAAAAACCGCAGAGGTGATCAAATACCACCAAAAGAAAGCTCTATTTGTGGGAAAAAAAGGATGCCAATTTTATTTAGGAGCCACGTCGCACGACCGCGCAATTGTCAATTAAAGCGACGCAGTGCCGAATCGCAAAAAGGGGCCTGGTCCTTTACCTGCATATTGGTCCGGGTCTTAAGTGGTTAATCTACCTACGAAGCGCTGGACGCATGGACTTCAATGCTCCGGTCATATATATATATATTTTTTAAACCTTAAATTATTTACCTAACTTAGTCCCTTAAACATACTAACAGCTCCCCAATCGATCAGCCAATCATAGTAATCACTTGCCTTTTATCCTGCATGTCATTTTCTGTGCGTTTCCATTGCATGTGTGGGCATCAGATGCCCAGTTGCTGTTTCTTCCTTGTTTACGGTGGAGAGGTGCATGCTGGGTAACGGGCAGCGACGGAGGTACGTCATGCCTCGATGTTATGACAACGCTGATAACAGAAGCCACAGTCAAATAAAACTTATAAGGGCTTTTTGCCCTTTTTGAAAATGGCGCTGTGATCCACCTCAATCGCATCATTTCCTTTATAGTAATAACGCAAATTTTTCGGCCGAGTTAAGCGCACAGACTCCTGGGAAATGATGACACTCATTTCCCAGGAGGAGACTCGGCATAGGTATAGGAGAAGACATACCGCCGTTCAGGAAGAAGGCAGATTAGCTATTCTGCCTAGCAACAACGTTTTAGAGGCATGTAAAAAAATGTTCTTATATTACTTAAGTGGAGATTAAAGGGAATATATTCTGATAAAGTTGATTTTTAGGGTGGACCCCCGCTTTAAGAAAATATCTCATGCTTTACTTTCAGCTGTCAAATGCTAAATAAAAAAGCTCCTTATCTTCTAAAATGTTGATATAATATATTTTGGTTCAGTTCACACCTATACTTTTTTTAACGCTCTTTGCTTTTTGTAGAAACGCACTACAGTCTATTTAGCCCCTCGTTCACACCGCATGACAAGTCGCACCCCATTGTCGACAACGGAACCGTTCAATTCGCCGCAACTCATGTTGTAGCAACTTTGGAAAAGGTTCCCGTACTACTTATTTTTTCCCGATTTCATTGCCACTTGCATATACTTCTGTGAAACGAAGTCTTAAGCCGCAAGGAAATCTAAGGTGCAAATCGCACTGATCTACGGCTTTGAAATTGTGTTGAAGTAACGCAATTTCAAAGCCGCACCGGTGTGAACCAGGGCTTAACATGGTTTCCTATGGTACACATTCACATCTATTCTTTTTTCAGGAACGGTCAGGGACTTTTTAACCACTTGCCGACCGGCCACAGTGCATATACTGGGGGCGCAAGCGTCGCGTGCTGATTGACCGGAGGGGCGGCCAATCATCGGCAACATTAGCTGATGCAACGAGGAGAGAAATGGGGCGGGCCGGGCCTAGATTCAGGTAGGGCTGCGCACTCTTACGGAGGCGTAGCGTACCGTTTTAACGCTACGCCTCCGTAAATTACCTGCGCTACGCTTCATTCACGAAGCAGTAGCTCCGTAATTTGCGTGGGCACTCCGTAAAAATGGCCGGCGTAAGCGCGCGTAATTTAAATGATCCCGTAGGGGGCGTGGATCATTTAAATTAGGCGCGTTCCCGCGCCGAACGTAGTGTGCATGCTCCGTCGGGAAATTTTCCCGACGTGCATTGCGGCAAATGACGTCGCAAGGACGTCATTTGCTTTAACGTGAACGTAAATGACGTCCAGCGCCATTCACAATTCACTTACGCAAACTACGTAATTTTCAAACATCGCGACGCGGGAACGATGGGTATACTTAGCATTGGCTGCCCCTTCTAATAGCAGGAGCAGCCTTACGCAGAAACCGACGAACGCAAGCAACGTAAAATGCGAACGCCGGGCGCGCGTAGGGTTGTGAATCGGCGTAAGTATGCAATTTGCATACTCTACGCTGACCACTACGGGAAAGCCACCTAGCGGCCATCGTAAGAATGCAGCCTACGATACGACGGCATAAGAGCCTTATGCCAGTCATATCTTAGGCTGCAGTCGGCGTAACAAGCTTTCTGAATACAGAAAAGTCGTTACGCCGGCGCAACTAAGCAATTGCGCTGCGTAACTATGGATACGCAGACGCAATTGCTTACTGAATCCACCCCAGTGTCTACAAAGAAATGAAAGCCGCGCCAAAAAGCTCTTAAACAATAAAATGAATTCAGAAAATCAAATTCTCAATTTCTGATATCGGCAAGTCCATAGGATGCAAATGTAAGTATGTAATTCCAAATTGCAGTAATGTTCATATAGGTGCAGAATCCTGAAATCACACACCACCAAAAGTGACAGATATTTCCACACTGAAGTGACACCCTTCACCAAGATGTAAGGCTGCTTACCAGAGCGAAAGCTTGATGTGCATTCGGCTATAGCCCAGCCGCGGCCTTTATGGACTCACAGAGATGCAGGGGGAGAAAGGTTCCCGAGGAAAAACTCCAGGCACAATCTCAGGCTCATCCGAACATTTATATGGAAAGAGGATGCACCATAGCGTAATCCCGTAAAAAATTATGGGCCAGATTCACAGCCAGCGGGTGCAACGTAACTTTTCTGATTTAAGTTACACCGCCGCAAATTACACAAGTTAGTGCCCGATCCACAAAGCACTTACCTGGAAATTTGCGGCGGTGTATCCTAAATCAGTCCGGCGCAAGGCGGGCCAATTCAAATGGGGCGAGTCCCATTTAAATTAGGCGCACTCCCACGCCGGACGTACTGCGCATGCTCCCGACGCGATTTTCCCGACGTGCTTTGCGCGAAGTTACGATGCGCCGAGGTTTTGTGAATCGCGACGGGTAAAAAAAAGTTGTGTCGGGAAAAAAAGAGTTGCGCCGGGAAAAAAAAAATTCTAAAAAAATTTTTGACAGCGACGCGGGAAAGACAGGTACACTTTTACATGGTGTACTAACTTTACACTTTGTAAAAGGTACCCTATCTTTGCGACGGCAAACTAACACTTACGGCGACTTAACGAAGGGAAAAAGCTTTGTGGATCTCCGTAAGTGCTAATTTGCATACCCGACGCTGGATTACGTCGAGAAATGCCCCCAGCGGCGGCCGCGGTACTGCATCCTAAGATCCGACAGTGTAAAACAATTACACATGTCGGATCTTAGGGATATCTATGCGTAACCGATTCTGTGAATCAGTCACATAGATAGAAATAGGGATACGACGGAGTATCAGCAGATACGCCTGCGTATCCCTTTTGTGAATCTGGCCCAATGTATTTATTAAAACGTTAGCATACTTACAAAGGTAGATAAAAACAAGCAGCATGTAAAACAAAGTGCCGACCGCCAACTAGTGGAGCCCTTCGTCCTTGGCGTTGTGATGTCACTGCAGTCCTCCCAGACGCGTTTCGTCATAAGTCAGATGTTCTCAATGGAATGTCCAAGCAGTGTCTGCTTGGACAAAGGGAGCTGTGGCTCGGCTCTGGTGTCCCCATAGTGGGCTGCTTGCTGTTGGGGCACTCGACAGAAGGGAGGGGCCAGGAGCTCCAAAGAGGGACACAAAAAGAGGAGGATCTGGGCTGCTCTGTGCACAACCATTACACAGAGGAGGTAAGTATAACATGTTTGTTATTTTTAACAAAAAAAAAAAAAAACTTTACAATCGCTTTCAATTACTTAAAAATAGCATTTCCCTTTTAAAACCTTGTAAGGTGTCGAGTACTGTATATAGTGTGTATATCACACCATGGAGGGTGTGTGTGTGTGTGTGGGGGGGGGGGGGGGGTGTCACAAAAGGATGTGACTGTCTACTTCTCAGTTGGAGTTCTCAATGTAGAGGAGCGATCTCCCAGACATGTATAGATCTAAAAAGGTAGTAATGAGTCTGAAATTTGTATTAAGGAAGTGACAATGAAGATTTAATGAGCCGACCTATCTGGAATCTTGTGGTGTCATGCCCACGGCTCAGCTCATAGAAAACACATCGGCACTCACCACTTTACAAAGAGGTGCCATGCGTGACTCCCAGACAGGTTCACAAAGGAAAGGTACTTTTGGTGTATGTGAAAGTGGGAGAACCAATCAAAGCTCTGGATGGGGAATGTGAATGTCATGCTTTATTTAAAACTTGAAAATTAGGTGACATTATTCAGGATTCTATTAACAACAACGGAATAAAAATAAATTTGTGATTTATCGATTGAATTCCAGACTTCCCCATTAGGTCACAGTCATACTTTAGTGCTTAGCATAATAAATACATGGAAACATTGAACCATAGAGGAGGGACAGCAGAAAAAAGATCTAGTCTGTTCAAACACATATATACTGTACAGTGGAACCTCGGTTTACGAGTAACGCGGTTAACAAGCATTTTGAAAGACAAGTAACTTTTTAAAAAAAATCTGCTTGTTTTGTCTCGCAAAATGAGCAGAATTCAAGCTAATGGGGTGGGCAGTATGTCATTTGGCAGGCAGTGCAGGGCACCGCTGACACTCGGAGCGGTTCGGAGGCATTCAGAAATACTCGGAAACACTTGGAAATTGTTCCCAGGTGTTTCCGAGCCTTATTTCTGAGATCAGCGAGTTGTCCTCAAGTATTTCCGAGGCTCCCCGGAGCCCCCCACCTCTCGCCACATGCGTTATTGTGGTATTTAAGGCTGATACGCCATCGTATCTCTGAGATACGATTGTTGTATCTATGCGCCTGATTCATAGAATCAGTTACGCATAGATAGCCCTAAGATCCGACAGGTGTAAGTGACTTACACCGTCGGATCTTAGGCTGCAATTCTAGGCCGGCCGCTAGGTGGCGATTCCATTGCGGTCGGCGTAGAATATGCAAATGACAAGTTATGCCGATTCACGAACGTCCGCTTTGCCCGTCGCTGTAAATTTATGTTGTTTCCGTAGAGATACGCCGCGTAAAACTAAAGCTGCCCTCTAGGTGGTCTAGACAATGTTAAGTATGGCCGTCGTTCCCGCGTCGAAATTTAAAATTTCACGTCGTTTGCGTAAGTCATCCGTGAATGGCGCTGGACGCCATTTACGTTAACATCGAAACCAATGACGACCTTGCGACGTCATTTAGCGCAATGCACGTCGGGAAATTTTAGGGACGGAGCATGCGCAGTACGTTCGGCGCGGGAACGCGCCTAATTTAAATGGTCCCCGCCCCATTTGAATTAGGCGGGCTTGCGCCGGGCGGATTTACGCTACGCCGCCGCAAGTTTGCAGGCAAGTGCTTTGTGAATCAAGCACTTACGCTGAAAACTTGCGGCGGTGTAATGTAAACGTTACGCCGCCACAGCATAGGGCGATTCTATGTGAATCTGGCCCATAGATTTTAAAAAAAAATTGACGCTCTATTTTTGTTCATAGCGCAAAAAATAAAAACCGCAGAGGTGGTCAAATACCACCAACAAAAAGCTCTATTTGTGGGAAAAAAAGGACGTCAATTTTGTTTGGGAGCCGCATCCTACGACCGCGCAATTGTCAGTTAAAGCGATGTAGTGGCGAATCGCAAAAAGTGCTCTGGTCTTTGGCCAGCTTAAGTGGGTAATCCAGTTGTCAACAGATATGGTGAAAACAGGTTACTTTATTTGCTTGTACTATCTAGTGAATTACCGTAACAAATGCATTTTTTCCCTGGTGACAGATTCCTTTTTAATTTGTCAACATCAAAAATACAGGAAAAAATAAAAATAATAAGCCTTTTTTTGCTTCCATACTCAAAATGATTGTTTAAACTCTACATGATGATGCCGCAAACAATTACATCCCAACACCGGGGATTCTGATCAGAGCCATGATAGGGGGTCGTGTTGTTTCGTCTCAAACTCATGGAGCCAATTTTGTCCATAAATGAAAGGATTGCTCATTATATATATATGTATATATATATATATATATATATATATATATATATATATATATATATATATATATATATATATATATATATATAAAGAAAAAGAAAGTTAATTTTCTGCCCTTAACTTTGCATCCTTGAAGAGTCATTGTTATGCAATGGTTATTTTAACTGAAGTTAATTAGGACCAGAAAATTACTCCTTGTTTATAATTGCATCCAAACCTCAGGACATTCTGTACTAATCCTGTACTGATGTGTGTGCGCTATAGAAAAGAAGTGTTCAGTCAACATCTTAGTAGTAGCTCAAATTATTACCTGTGGGAAATAATGTTCTCTCACCTATCCGCAAATTAACCGTTTGCTGAAAAGTCAGCTTTTCCAAGAATCGGTCTTTTGAATAGAAGTCATTTAAATGTAGTGATAGGCTGTTTTTTTATTTTTTTATGCTTGATATTTACAATGTTCTTTCATTGTTCTGAATACTCTAAATGAAAGCTGGAAAATAATTGGGTGCTGTTAGAGTATTTTGTGTATCATCATACCGTAGTAGTTGCTTTTTTACAGTGCTGTAAAAGACCCTTCTTACAATCTTGACATTGTATAGTGTAATACAGGGGTGCCCAACCTTTTGAAGAGCAAGGGCCACTTAAGCGACTTGGTAACCGATCCCCGGTCACAATGAGCGGAGCGGGTGGGTGGCAGCCCACTCGGCTCTATAGAGCTCACTCTACCCTCTTTTTTTTTTTAAGCGGATTGGATTGGAGGTAGGCATTTGTAAAAGGACACAAGTCCATTTACATCTTCCACTCCTTATGCTGCGAACACGCGACCATTTTTCATGACGAGAAAAATTGCATTTTTTAAATTGGTCGTGAAAAACGATCCAGAGCATTTTTCTCAACGAGAAAAATGGCCTTTAAAAATTTAGAACCTGCTCTATTTCGGTCCGGTCTCCAGTGATAGATTCTGTGTAGAATTGACAGCTGGCAATGTCTGGGAGATGCCAGGGAATGGATGAAATGAGGAAGGAACTGGGCCCAGCGGCACGTCATTGGGAGGGTCACCAGCTGAACCTGGAAGAGCTGACAGCATCTTGATTACATCATGCAAGACAAAAAGCGGCACGGGTCCGATCTGGTCTCCAGCGGCGGATGCTGTGTAGAAGAAACACCCGACAATGACTGGGAAATGCCTGGGAATGGACGTCACCCATAGACTTACTATGGGGCTTCGGTTGGCAGCTGCCTCTCCTGCACTTAACTACAGAGAGAAGCCATCACTGACAGCTTAGCTTGAGAAAAGGTATGTATTTTTGTTTTACAGGCTTAGAATGATTAGTCTTGTAAACAACCTGCCAGTTAAAGCTGGATTCTAGGAATTCAGCCACTTTGTAAATCCAAGTTAATCCAAGGAGGTGCATGACACAATAGACTTATGTCTATTATTTACATCTGGCAGGTTTATGTCACTTCTGGAGCATACACTGACACTCTGGGGCTGTGAGAGAGGAGAGAAGCACACAGAGCAGCTATTCCCGCTTCTCCCCTCTGATGCCCATTCAGGGAAGCCTTTGTATTTTTAAAAAGAGTTAACCGATTCTAATGTTGAAGGTACTTACACCTGAAGCATCAGCATCGGGCTCCTGGAAATACGATAGCCATATTCTGCCAGTGCATTAAAACTGTCAGATGTAAATAATTTAGATACACCCAGGAGATGTCATGCACCTCCTTTGACTAAACACATAGGGGTTGATTTGCTAAAGGCAAACAAACTGTACACTTTACAAAGTGCAGTTGCTCCAGAGCTTAGTAAAAGAGGTAAAGATTAAATTTGCAATGAATACCCAATCACATGCAAGGAAAAAATAAAAAATAAAACAGCTATTTTGCTTGCAGATGATTGGATGATGGAAGTCAGCAGGTCTTCTGCTCATTTACTAAGCTCTGGAGCAACTGCACTTGCAGAGTGTAACTGCACTTTCCAGTCTATTGGCCTTTAGTAAATCAACCCCATAGTGTGCCTTCACTTTTTACAAAAGAGCTAAATTCCTGCAATTCAACTTTAAATACATGCATCATACTATGTGTTGAATTATTTTATATTATGCATCTGTTGAAAAATGTGTATTCATGTTGCCCCTTCTAAAAAGAAAACGTGAGATGTTACAGGAAACAGAACACTTGGTGGGCCCTAACAGAAACATGTGCAATTAGAAGTGTTTGATGCCCTTTGCTGTATTCCTTGCTCATTATCACGAGCTTCTATTAAGCGTTATATGCAAACGAGTCTTAAGAAGACAATTAACTGCATCCATCTATAAAAAGAAATATCTTTTTTTTATTGCCGCCATCTGCATAATTCGTAGAGATAAAAGAAAAGTGAGCTCCCACTGAGAAAATTGAATAATACCCTCTGAAAAAAGCAGAATCTAATTTCAGTGACCATCGAATACTCTATGCTATTGCGGTTGTGTTAGTGGGTTACGGTGTGGAGGGGAAGAATGGATCGGATATTGTCGGCAACAACAGCTCTTTGAAAAAGTTTTGTGTGCTGTGGAACTTTCAACATTTGTCAAAACAAAAGCTTTAGTAGTGTGTTTAGGGGAAAGCTCTCCGCCAGCAGAACACAATAGTGCAGTGGGAGGATTCATCCTTCCACATCGAATGTGTTGATGGGGCAATAGGCACAACCTGCCAGTTGAACGCAAACATGTTTTATAAATAATGGGATGCCTTAGGGTTTGCATACACTTTAACGAGCGTTTCGCAATACAAGCACTGCATTTTGAAAAATCCTAACTCGGTTTGCAAAAGTTGTCTTGCAAAAAGGAGTAGGATTCAGGCGGTGTGCAGTACCGCGTTTGGCCTGAGGTGAGGTGGCACCGGAGCCGAACGGCGCAGTTCGGAGCTGTTTGGAAATGCTTGAAAGGACTTGCAAATACTCCGTTCCTGAGCCTTTCCCGAGGTTTGTCGAGGTCAGCCGAGCTGTCCTCGGGCCTTTCTGGCTGTTTTCGAGGCTCTCTGGCGCCCCCCCCCACCTCTGGCCACATGCAGTATTGCATGCCATTGAAGTCAATGCAGTACCAAATCACGCGCCTGCAGGTCGTTCAGAACATGGCCGCGCGTCTGGTGACTGAAAAAAAAAAACATGGGAATCAATCTCCCTATCACTGAGAAGCCTTCACTGGCTACCAGTGAAAAACAGAATCACTTTCAAAGCACTCTGTCTAACGCATAAATGTATTTGGGGTAATGCCCCCCAATACCTATGTGACAAAATAAAAGCCTACAACCCCAATCGCGCTCTGCGATCCTCCAACCAAAATTTACTCCAAATCCCCAAAACCAGATACAAGTCCAAAGGAGAAAGAAGATTTGCTGTCCAAGGCCCTCGACTTTGGAACACTTTGCCAACCTCCATTCGGTTGGAGGAGAACCACTTGGCCTTTAGGAGAAAGATCAAAACCCACCTCTTCCGAGCTCAAGGAAGAAGTGGTCAAACAAGCGCAGATTCGATTCAGGCGATTCAGTTCGCATGTGTAGCACTATATAAATTTTTCACTCACTCACTCAGAACAAAATCTTGTTATGAGACGGGAGAAAGTTATGTCCGAGGATGAAAGAATGTCCATGATAGGCGGAACACTAAACACAGTGTCTGCTGGGAAACTGCATTTTCTGCCTATCACGGAACAGAATGAGGAGGAGGCACCACATTTCAAGAATGGCCGCCCGCCGTCTGACTCTGCAGTGCACCATAATCAGATAAACAGAACGAGGAGGAGGTGCGACTTTGGCCGCCCGCCATCTGACTCTGCACCATAATCAGGTACACAGTTGGGAGTATAGAATCATGTATGGCGATCGGCAAGGCTGCAATGGGCACAGCGAGGTGAGATTGCAATGGGCACAGTGAGGCGTGCAAATGGGCATTGTTGACCCTCTTTTCCACTTACTGTAGCTGCTGCATTTCTCACCCTGAGTCAATACGTTTTCCCAATTGTTTGTGGTAAAATTAGGTGCCTCGGCTTTTACTCGGGCCGGCATATACTCGAGTATATACGGTACAATACTTTTGCCTAGGCATCTTGTGATTATATATTTATTAATTCTAGTCCTAATACTGCAAGGTAGATAGTTCCCTCCTTTGGGATCTTGAGTGTATAATAGAAGGTGTCTACATTTAGTGGTCAGGCTTTCCTCTCTGGAGAGGAATCTTTAGCTTATCACAGATTATAGAATTTCTATCAATGGGTGCGCTGTGTTGAACTTGTCGGCTTCTATACACTGCAGAGGAAAGCATTAGCTGAACCATTGTTGGCGACAATGAGGATTACTGGGGAAACCAATGCTTAAGAATTGGCTATTTGTGACCTTAAACTTTCTATTCACGTTAGATGGTGGCTTGAAATGAAGAAACAACCCAGCATCAAATGAGGCTTGTTACCTTCTGAGATGCACATATCCTGAAAAAATACAAAGGATATAAAAAAATACAAAAGTACAAAATACAAAAATACAATACTGTAATATAGTGCTGCACTTTCCGCAGAATTGTTAGTGAAAAGTTAGCTAAAACGTTTCGCTCTCACTCTCGCCTGTCGCCCGCCAGCCAGCACTTACCCCATTCTGGTCGTGACTTTGTGGGCTTCCCCCCTGCATCCCCTCCCGAGTCTTGATGATCGCTCCTCCTCCCTGCCAATTGGGTCTTAGGACTCCCGGCCAATCAGGTCTCAGGATCCACTTCCTAATTGGCCAGGAGGAGAAGCAGGAAGACATTAGTGAATGTTATTTTTCTAATGTCACACAAGTGGGTGGTCTTTGCGCCCCGAGCCCACCATTTTTGACGCCAATTAGAGCCTCAGGGTCTAACCATGTGGTTCGAAAAAAAGAAACATTGAAATCCATGCTGTCATCTGTCACCCTGCATGGAGATTAGTGACTGGGCGCCTGGATTAGGGGGGAGCTGCACCTGCACCCCTTATGAGCGGCCGCCACTGTGAACAACCTAGGCATTTTAAAAATCAACTACTTGATGATGCATTGGAATATTACTGTAATGATTTAAAGTATAGTATACATGTGTTTCTCACATAAAGTAGTAAATGTAATCCAAGAACATTTATGTTCTGAGAAGGAGATAATAGTCTCCTGATAATGACTTCTATGACTGCTAAGTCTTTGGAAAAAATGTGCAAAATAAAAATAGCTGAATGTTTGAATAAAATGTCTAATTAAGCAATGGGAAAAGGTCAGGAAGAAACTCGTATGTCTACATGATGAAATGTTCCAAACAGAAACAGAGATAAACAATTGTGAAATCATATTTCTACTGAAAAAGAAACTCATACATAAATATGAAATATCCCAAATAGGTTTAAAAAGAGCAATATTGATAAAATGTTTACAGTACTGTATATATAAAACCAATGTCTATCTATCTATCTGTCTGTCTGTCTGTCTGTCTGTCTGTCTGTCTATCTATCTATCTATCTATCTATCTATCTATCTATCTATCTATCTATCTATCTATCTATCCTAATTCTATCTATCTATCTATCTATCTATCTATCTATCTATCTACCTCTATCTATCTTTTTCTCTTTATCTGTCTAGATGTTCATCCAATCTCATCCCTGCCCGTTTTTTTATGCCTCATCCTTTCCAGAGTTTAAAAAAAAATATCTATCTGTCTGTCTTTTATCCCTTGTCTATCTAGTTCATCACATTTGTCTACAGTATTAGAATACAATAGATAGATGTAAAACAAATACCTGCCCATGTTGCGCAGTCTCACGTGTTTATTAATGTATTTATCTATCTATCTGCTGACTCTTTCTTTCTGTCTTTATTTCCCTTCCTTCCCTTTCTTTCTTTCTTTCTTTCTTTCTGTCTTTCTTTCTCTTCCTTTTCTCCCCTTCCCTTCCCTTTCTTTTCCTCTCCTTCCCTTTCCATTACCCTCCCTTCCCCTCCCTTCCCTTTCCTTCCATTCCCTTCCTTTCCTTTTTTTTTCTTTCTTTCTTTTTGTCTTTCTTTACCTTCCTTTCCTTCCCTTCCATTTCCTTCCCTTCCATTTCCTTTCCTTTCCTTTCCTTTCCTTTCCTTTCCTTTCCTTTCCTTTCCTTTCCTTTCCTCTTCTCTCCTCTCCTCTCCTTTTATTTATGTCTTTCTTTCTTTCTTTCATTATTTATGTCTTTCTTTCCCTTTCTTTCATATCCTTCTCTTTACTCCCCTTTTCTTTCTTTCTTTCTTTCTTTCTTTCTTTCTTTCTTTCTTTCTTTCTTTCTTTCTTTCTTTCTTTCTTTCTTTCTTTCCCTTCCTTACCTTTCCTTTTTTTCCTTCCCTTTTAATTTTTTCTTTCTTTCTTTCTGTCTGACTTTCATTCTTTCTTTCTTTTTTCCCTTCCTTTCATTTTCTTTAATTTTCTTTCCTTTTTCCCTTCCCTTTTCTTTCTTTCTTTCTTTCTTTCTTTCTTTCTTTCTTTCTTTCTTTCTTTCTTTCTTTCTTTCTTTCTTTCTTTCTTTCTTTCTTTTTTTCTTTCTTTCTTTCTTTTTTTCTTTCTTTCTTTCTTTCTTTCTTTCTTTCTTTCTTTCTTTCTTTCTTCCTTTCTTTCTCAGTCTATCTTTATCTATCTATCTATCTATCTAGATACTGCCCATCATCTTAGAATCAAAGGTTCAAAACTTGTATATGGAGGGAGGTTGGGAGGATAGGGAAGGGTTGTTTTTTTTTTCCTCCTTTTTTTTTTTTTGGGGGGGGGGGGGTAATTGGTGAACATAAGGTTATAGCTATATGTGTGGATAAATAAGGCTACTGGAGAGTTGAATAAGGAACAGTGTTTTTTGAGGCCAAGATATTGTTAATCTATGTAACAGTATATAGAAGGTACATATATCTGTAAATGAAGTAACTAAGTATGGATTAAAAAAAAAAGAAGGGAAAAATGTATAAAATAAAGAATAAAAAAAAAACTTGAATGTTTAATTTAATTTTTTTCTCACCATTTTTTGTGCCTCCACCTTTTCAGAGCTAAAAAAATATATATATATCTGTCTGTCTATATCTTCTATCCATTATCTAGTTCATCACATTGTTTGATGAATATTTGATATTTGATATTTAATTGTATAGATAAATAACAGAACAAGTCACGTTTAATAAACGTTCTTCTATATTTGAATGTAATATAATCCTTGCATTTAAGGCCCCATACACACGAGAGGATCTATCCGCAGAAACCCATTTGATGGGATTTATCTGCGGATAGATTCTATGGTGTGTATGGGGCCTAAGACTAGGATCTTCTAATCCCGGCCCTGCATACCCATGACTTTATATCATATACAACCCTTTACACTACAGAGGTTGAGTGCAGCTGTGAAACCTAAGAGACATGAAAGTCCTTGGAAAGGGTTAACCTAGAAGCATTTTCCCTTTGCAGAGCATGCACCTGACAGGGACGCTGCCATCAATCATATATGAAGTGCTCCTCTCCCGGTAGAGAAAGCTCTTCACCAGCTACAGCCGGCTCGCTTCTCCCATACCATGACCAGCAATTTGCACCACCATCATTTCACACTTTAATGATTTCGTTTAGGCGTACATAAAAGCCATGTCTAGTGAATGGTTACTTTAGCGATTTCCATGTTATTTCGTATTCCTTTTATGTACATAGTCGCTGTAAGGCACAGCCTGTTATAGTGTGTGTGTGCGCCATTCAGGAGTAAGGGGATGAAAAGACCAAGTAGAGGGGATAAAACACCATTGAGACTTAACAATAGTACAACAAACTTGCCTATATAGGAAAAGGCATGATAATATGGTCATTAGTTCCATATGTGTTCAATGTATGATCACCATGGAATTCTACCTTTGAAGAAGATGTTACTGGAAAGCATTTACTCTAATGCAGAACTAAACCACTCTTGAATCCCCCCATCCCTCTTCTTTGGCACAATTTAACCGCTTCAGCCCCGAAAGATTTTACCCCCCTTCCTGTCCAGAGTACTTTTTGCAATTTGGCACTGCGTTGCTTTAACTGACAATTGCACGGTCGTGCAACGCTGTACCCAAACAAAATTTGCGTCCTTTTTTTCTCCTACAAATAGAGCTTTCTTTTGGTGGTATTTGATCACCTCTGTGGTTTTTATTGTTTGTGCTATAAACAAAAGAAGAGCGACAATTTTTAAAAAACACAATATTTTTTAATTTTTGCTATAATAATTATCACAATTTAAAAAATAAATAAATAAATTCTTCCTCAGTTTAGGCCGATACGTATTCTTCTACAAATTTTTGTTAAAAAACCCGCAATAAGCGGTTATTGATTGGTTTGCGCAAAAGTTTTAGCATCTACAAAATAGGGGACTGTTTAAGGCATTTTTATTAATATTTTTTTTTACTAGTTATGGCGGCGATCATCGATTTTTATCGGGACTGCGAAATTATGGCGGACACATCGGACACTTTTGACACATTTTTGTGACCATTGACAATTTTACAGCGATCAGTGCTATAACAATTTACTGATTTCTGTAAAAATGGCATTGGCAGGGAAGGGGGCGATCAAGGGGTTAATTGTGTTCCCTAATTTGTGCTCTAACTGAAGGGGGGATGGGACTTACTAGGGGAAATGACAGATCGCTGTTCATAAACAACCCCACACCATAATCCCCCCTCCACCAAATGGTTTGGACCAGTGCACAAAGCAAGGTCCATAAAGACATGGATGAGCAAGTTCACTCCTGTTGAGTGGCCCCACAGCAAGCAGCTTGCTGGGCCGAGTCATAGCTTCCTGTGTCCATTCAGACACATAGCTGAGGCCTGGCCCCACCCACTTTCTCTCCTGATTGGCTAACTGGCTTTAATTGACAGAGGCAGGAGTCTGTGTCTCGGCCAATCAGGAGGGAGAGTCTTGGACAGCTGAGACACTCGTGGACATCGCTGGGCAGAGATGGGGCTCAGGTAAGTATTAGAAGGCCTGAGAGGGGCTGCTGCACATAGAATTCATTAAGATAAAAGACCTTAAAATTACGCTGGCGTATCAATAGATACGCCGGCGTAATTCTTTTGTGGATCTGCCCCTAAGTCTTTATGAACGTTTAATTTTTATAAACTTTTTGATTATCTGATTAAAGATATACTTGTAATTTAAAATGATATTCACCAATTTATGAGGAAACATAAAATATACATTTTCTACCTACATATACATGTGTTACCCAGTTAAATTACTTATATTTTAAGCCTTCTACAGTGTGAACAAGAACATATTTTTAATGTAATTTACACCTACTCTTACTTTAATCATCTTACATGATGCATTTTCATTATAATTCCAGTATGCTGTTTTAAATCACCATTTCTTATTACGTTAAGCGGTTTCACTATGCAACATTTTTCATTTATATCATATGAATGAGTCATATATCAGACAAGAATTAAATGAATGCTAAATGTACAAGTGTTGGGGATGGTTCATGCATTGCGTTTAAACTGATTTTCTGTGTATTAAATGTAAAATAAGTGTAATAGAGTTTTGTATTGTGTGATCCCAGTAATTCTCAAAACTGTGTTCCGCGGCACACTAGTGTGCCGCATGAGATTTGCAGGTGTGCCGTGGGAGTTTTGAAACATTTTAAAAAATGCTAGCGTTTTGAAACCTTGAATATATCGAAAAATTAAATGGTAAATCAATGTCGCAAAAGTTAAAAAAGTAACATACACTTGAACCTCGGATTACGAGCATAATGCGTTCCGGGAGTATGCTCGTAATCCAAAGTACTTGCATATCAAAGCGAGTCTTCCCATTGAAGTCAATGGAAACAAAAATTATTTGTTCCGCATTGACTTCAGTTGGATGCAATACTGAATGCCGCCAGAGATGGGGGGCGCCAGAGAGCGCCGAAACGGCTGAAAAGGCTGAAAAGGCCCAATGACACTTCGGCTAGTTTTCTGCGCCCCCATACCTCAGGCCAAATGAGGTACTGCAGGCCAATGTTCGGCTTTTCTCGGCTCCTGCCCCCCCCCCGTACCTCAAGCCAAATGGGGTACTGCAGGCCTATTTTCGGCTTTTCTCGGCTTCTGCGCCCCCCGTACCTCAGACCAAATGAGGTACTGCAGGTCTATTTAGCTTGAATTCTGCCTGTCTTGCAAGTCAATATTCGCAAACCGAGTCAGATTTTTTTTTTCTACTGACTTCCATCATCCAATCACGTGCAAGCAAAAATGCAGTTTATCTTTTCCTTGCATGTGATTGGGTATTCTTTGCAAAGTGAAAATGTACCTCTTTTACTAAGCTCTGGAGCAACTGCACTTTGCAAAGTGTACAGCCTATTTGCCTTTAGTAAATCAACCCCTATGTTGGGGAGACAGGTCAAATGCTCTGCCAATGAACGATCCTTCATACATTCACAATTAAAGTATAACACAAGGCCGAACTTTTTTGTGTGTGTTTTAGTTGTAGTGGGATCGATTAGATAACCTGTCAGTTTTTTTGTTTGTTTTTTTGCTGCCTGTGCCCCCATTAGGGAAATTTATCCTCTCTATTTTCCCTGTTTACAATGATGAAAAAAAGAAAGTAAAAGAAACTCCAAATTTTGGGTTGTCCCCAGAAAAGTAATACAGGGGAAATCATCCAATGAGGAGACTATAGTTCTGGAGACCATGGAATTCCCTTAATTTGCAGAGGTCTCCTCTCACTTCCTGTTTTCACTAAGGAAGAGGAAGTGATAGGAAGTCACCCCAATGATGGGACACATATGGCAAAAATAAACTAATAGGGGTTATAACCCCCCCCCCCCATACTCTATCCAAAATATGATATAGTTACAATTTAACAACAGAAAAATCCTGTTGTGTCTTATTTCTAATGGCCACACCATAAATGATCTCAAGATTATGGTACTGATGGAGAACTTTAAATCAGAAAGTAAAGAGGCTGGATTAGTATGGTGAATTCATACAAAATCTAGATTGTGGTCTAAATTTGGATGTGAGTTTGATGTGCCACTATGGTTTTAATTTACTTTTTGACCTCTGACAATAAAGCCTGTCTTGAAAACTTTGATTGCGGGTATATGGACATTTCAAAAGGATTGGACATTTACATGGGCTTATTATCACCTACTCAATTATCCCAATAACATTATTAAATTAGGATAAGTATAGATATATCCTAAATATTTACAATAACCATTACTGTTCGAGTGTATCTAGAAAATTTGTCACAATGTACAGTATTGATTCTCTGGTATTTGGACATCTGAAAATGACTCACAATTCAGGTGAGGATTGTGCCTGGATTTCTTAACTTTTTGGTCAATTGCCCTCTTAAACTGATCCCTATCTCTATATCTCTAAACCTGCAGGTACAAATTTTTTGGGGGAATTTCACCTGCTGTGCTGTTGTATTCTGACATTTGGGACCCCCCCCAGGGTTGCCACCTCATCCTTTGAAACCTGAATACATATGCATTACCCCCTCTCCCCACATCTGAATACACAGATCAGTGCTGCAGCTATTATGTGAACCGGGCCTTAGAAACTTATTGACTACTATGCACAGCTGCACCAGATTCTTTACATAGTTACATAGTAGGAGAGGTTGAAAAAAGACACAAGTCCATCAAGTCCAACCTATGTGATTATATGTCAGTATTACATTGTATATCCCTGTATGTTGTGGTCATTCAGGTGCTTATCTAAAAGTTTCTTGAAACCATTGATGCCCCCCACTGATACCAACACCTGTGAAAGGGAATTCCACATCCTTGCCGCTCTTAGGCCTCGTACACACGACCGGGGAACTCGTCGTAAATGAAACATCGTTTTCCTCGACGAGTTCCTTGTTAGGCTTGTCGAGAATCTTGACAAGCTTTCTTTGCGTACACACTGTCAAGACAAAATCTTGTTGTTCTCAAACGCGGTGACGTACAACACGTAACACGGCACTATAAAGAGGAAGTTTGATTCCACTGGCGCCACCCTTGGGGCTGCTTTTGCTAATCTCATGTTACTGCGTGTTAAGTAAAAGTTTGGTGAGAGACGATTTGCGCTTTTCAGTCTGTTACAGCGTGACGAATGTGCTATCTCCATTACAAACCCTACTTTTACCGAAGGCACGCTCCCATCTCATACTTTATTCTGAGCATACGCGGGTTTCTAAGCATACACACGAACGTGTTTCTCGTCGTAAACCAGCCCAAAGAGAAAAACGACAAGGAAATTGAGACTCCCGACGAGGAAAAAGGGAAGTTGTTCTCTTTTTTTCTCGTCGAGTTCCACAACAGTTTTCTCGATGAAAAACATACACACGACCGTTTTCCTTGGCAAAAAAGCTCTGCCACCAAGTTTCTTAATGGATTCTGTCGAGGAAAACAGTCGTGTGTACGAGGCCTTACAGTAAAGAACCCTCTACGTAGTTTAAGGTTAAACCTCTTTTCTTCTAATCTTAATGAGTAGCCATGTGTCTTGTTAAACTCCCTTCCCTATTGTGGGGCCACCAGTATGGTGTTTGTAAATTGAAATCATATCTGAGGCTCCAATTGTTAAAAATTTCCCCCTGTGAGAATATTCATACTGCCAATTAATTGCATTTATCTAGGTTAGTAAATGAAAGATGAAATCATCATTTATTCTGTATACGTTCGTTTTTTTATGGGGGGGGGGGGTGGGGGTTAACAATTTGTTTTGAAATGCTTAACATTTTTTCAGTACAAACAATTAACATATCAAACAAAACCATTCTTGGATTTATTGATCTGGCAGAACACATTTGCATAAATTATGGCAAAGGTTTTTTTTTTTTTCCATGTGTTTGCTCAAGTTTTTTCAATAAAATCTCCATGCCTCGTAACCATAGCTAACTCTTTGCTAAGTGACTTTCTATTTCATATGACAGAGAAAGTCTTTCCCAAATGAAAGCTAATGACTCTACCGATGTTTCCAGCAATGCTGAATATATCAGGTGTGCTGTTGCTAAGGAACACAATAGCACAACGTCAAAGTCTAATGAGTCTAAAATAGCAAGACATGGTGTGCATCTGTAAAGCAGGACAGTAGTGAACTGTACTGGAAAGTTTATGGCATTCTAGAAAGGCAACACTAAATCTAAGCATTACCTTGGAAAAAAAAAGAACTCAGATGAACATTGCTTTTATTTAAAATGGCCACCAAAAGCCGTGTACACACGATCGGTTTGTCCGATGAAAACAGACCGATGGACTGTTCTCATTGGACAAAACGATTGTGCATGGGCCCCATGGCTCTTTTTTCTATCAGTGAAAAAAAATAGAACGTATTTTTAATTTTTCCTATGGTTAAAAAAAACGATAGTGTAGAATTCCATCGGAGAAAAATCAGAATCAAGTTGACGCATGCTCGGAAGCATTGAACTTCATATTTTTTTAGCTTGTTGTAGTGTTATACGTCACCGCAATTTGGCACGGTCGAATTTTTGACTGATGGTGTGTAGGCAATTCTTGATTAGATTGCATCAGATATCCGATCGTGTGTACAGGGCTTAACAGCTACAGTTTTGGTAAGAAAGAAAAAAAGCAAAAACAAACTTTCAATGAAACAACTTAATTTCCAACTCCAGGCTATTTATTTTAAGTCTCAGGTATTATAAAATAAAAAAGCAACTTAAAGTGGTTGTAAGGGCAAAAGGCTTTTTTTTTTATCCTAACGCGGCTCAAACGAAACATTTTGAGACGCTTTTGAAGAACTTTTCGTAAATTTTTCCAGCACTTTTGAAGCACTTCCCCTTCATTTCAATGGAGAGGGGCATTTTTTTAGGCACCTTTTTATTGCTCCAAACACGCTCCAAAGATCCAGCTTGCAGTCGTTTTTTCACCGCCCCGCCAGCACACCGCACCAGTGTGAAAGCATTTATTGATTTCAATGGAAATAGGTTTTCATGAGCCTTCCAGGCACTTTTTGTTAGTGCAAAAGTGCTTGAAAAATGCCTCAGTGTGAAAGGGGTCTTAAGGCCCATACACATGATCGGATATTCCAACAACAATTGTCCGATGGACAATTGGTGTCAGAATTTCCAACAACAAATGTTGGCTGTACATGCTCTCAAATTGTCTGACAACAAATGTGTTACGTCAGATCATCCAATCGTGTGTAGACAAATCCGTCGGACTACAATCCAAAGTACAAACACACATGATCCGAACCCGATCCCTTTGGGCAACTTTTGCTAATGCTGTCTTATGGTTAGCATTGGTTCGGATCATGCGTGTTTGTACTAAAGAGCTGAAAAACCATGTAGTACATCTAGTAAGTTATAGCCGCTTCCTTCCAGGAGAGTTAGGCAGAAACAAAGCACTTAAAGTGTTAACAATTTTTCTCAGTGCAGCTCCTCCCAGGGGGTGTGGCTCCCCGGGTATAACCCACACCCTGCTCTAGCAGCCCCAGTTTTTTTCTGCCTAATGTCAGGAGAGGACAGGCCCTCTAGAGTCCCTGTACTCTGGAGATTTTTTTGCGATTTTCTCACTTTTTATTGTTGTGTTCCTGCATTTTTGGATCCTGAGATTCTTCTATCAACTGCCGACTGGGTGACAGGCTGGGTCTTGACTCTTGTTGGCTGAAAATGTTTTGCCGTGTGTATGCATACCACGTTCACGGACAACGCCCTTTGGACAAAAATCCACGGATTTGTCCGATCTTGTGTACGAGGCTTTAGAGTAGTTCATGTTTTCATAGAGTTACATTGTAAAGTCTTTATCCTGTGGAAGCATGGAAAGTCTAGGAAATGTAAAAACTCTTCTTCTTTTGCTCCCTCTACCTATCAGTGGACTGACGCAATTCTGATTGGTGGAGCAGTTGAAGGAAATCTCTGGGAGTTCCCATCTTCACACACAACATTCTTTGGTCATCAACCACCTCAATTAAATTATTTATTTTAGGTAGGGTTCCACTTTTTAGTGCACCTTGCACTATAAGGGGAATTAAGTTGTAAAAATTTGGCAATTTTCAGTCACCATGTCTTACAAGCACTTCCAGTCCCTCTCTGTGATTAAACAATGTCAAAGGCTTCACTTCCATACCAATCTTTAAATGTAAGCTGTGTTTTCTAAAGAGGGCTTCAATACAATTACCAGCCAAAGGAAAGGCTTAGCTGGAGTGGATAAGTCCCTGATTATGACTCGGCAATCACAACACAAGTACTCAGAAAGCTATTGCAATCCCTGTTAGAAAACATGTATGTCACTCTGATTCTTTTAATTGGTTTGCACTGCAGCTGTTAGTGCAGTAGCCTTAAAGTGAAGCTCTACCATGTACCAACTAACCATAAATTCAACTATATCCAGCATAGTCAGAAGTGTTTTTTACAAAACCTGTATTTGCATCATTTTGATAATATTTTGGTTCTGTGTCTACATTTTTTTTTTAGTATCCATGTGGGTGGGACTTAATGCGGACGTAAACCCATCCATTTACCAGTTTTGAAAAACAGTTTCATTTCCGGGACGTGCCAGAAATGTAACACTCCCATTGGTTGTGCTCTCAACCAAACTGTCAAACCATCCAATGGCTGGTGTCATAACTGATCACATGTGCAGCATCATGGCAGTTGTAGATCAAACAAAGGTAAAGATTGCAGCTTCCTTGGCTGAAAATTATAGGGGGGGTATACGTACACTATAAGGGAACATATAGGGGTTTCAATTATCCATCTTTTCACTCAACATTTACAGTTTCTGTTCAGTTTGAAAATCATTTAAAGTGGTTGCAAACCCTAGAAAAAAACAAGCAGACAAAAAAAACTGCAAGACAAAGGCATAATGAGCTAGAATGCATAGCATACTAGCTCATTATGAATTAATTACCTTAGATCGAAGCCCCTGCAGCAGTCCTCGTACCCTGCTCCGGCCAGCGACATCTCTCCCGGCGTTACTTCCAGGTATCGAGGGCGCCGGCGCTGTGATTGGCTGGAGCCACGATGACGGAACATGCAGTTACAGGAGATATCTGGGGTAGCTACAGGTAAGACTTAATATAGGATTACCTGTAGCAAAAAGGGTTTACAACCACTTTAAGGCCTTGTACACACGGTCGGACCAAACCGATGAGAATGAACCGAAGTTCAGTTTCATCGGACCAAACCGACCGTGTGTATAGGCCATCGGTCTGTTTTCCTTCGGTCCAAAATTTTAAAACATGCTTCAAAACCGAACCGATGGACCGCTGCCCCATCGGACCAAACCGATGGTTAGTACAGAAAAGCATCGGTTCAAAACCCGCACATGCTCAAAATCAAGTCGACGCATGCTTGGAAGCATTGAACTTCGTTTTATTCAGCACGTCGTGTGTTTGACGTCACCGCGTTCTGACCCAATCGGATTTTGGACTGACGGTGGGTACACATATCAGGCTGTACGGCTACTTCAGAGGTGAACCGATGAAAACGATCCGACGGACCAGTCACATCGGTTTGGTTCGACTGTGTGTACAAGGCCTAAGTCTTAGGTAAAAATGTTGTGTATTTTGGATTAAAACCATTGATAAAATAAACCCCTAGTGTTATTGTTTTTTTTATTATATTCAGTACTAAACAACTCCATTTTAAAGAAGTTTTCAAATTTTCAGTCAGTAAAATAGGAAATATTGCTTAAAAATATGTGCATTTTACTGGGCAAAGTCAGGCTCGTGTTTTAAATTTAGTAAATATAAAATGCAGGATAGGATTTTTCAGGGAAAGTCATTTGTTACACAAACCACAGTTAAAAAAAACTGAACAAACGTTATTTACGAAAATTTAAAAACATCAATATATCGCTTTAACTATATATTGGTATTGAGCATGGAGAGGTTTCCATCACCTCTTCATGTTGAATACTTATATATGTTTGAATCAATATATTAATGGTTTTAACCACATTTTGTAAATAAAATCTGTTATTTTATTTATTTTTTTAACTGTGGTTTGTCTAGCAAATTACTTGCACCTAAAAAAAAATCCCATCCTGCATTTTCTCTTGATCAAATTCAAAGGGATGATGGTGCCTATTAGTCATCGTTCGGATTCTATCCACTAGATCAAACATGGACTCATGTTTTAAATGTTTACAAGGCTATCCATAAGTGCTTTGCTAGAAAAAAAAAACTGTTTATAGAGTTGAATCCTAGGTTACATTCGGAGATGGATGAGTCAAAGGAGTGACTAGTCTGTATTAACTGTGCATGGAGTTTTATTGACACACAGAGAAGCTGATTTACTAAAAGCAAACAGCTCACTTTGCAAAAGAAGTTGCACTTTGCAAAGGGATTCTCCCCAGAGCTGAGATGAAGCTCTGCTGACTTACATCACCCAATCATGTGCAAGCAAAAAATACAGTTTTTTTTAAATACATTTTTTGCATGTTATTGGGTATCTTTTGCAAAGTGAAATTTTACCACATTCATTAAGTGTAACAGCAATCCCAATACGAAAGGGGTTAACGCCGTTTAGGATATTCCCTTTCCGAACACAAGGCAGCTACCGAGACTCCACAGTCAGACGAACGAGACCCATAATAATAATTCCCCCATAATAACGAGACACAGCTCTGTTTTTAGGGTTCCAGCAGGTCTGACAATCTTTATTGAGAAAGCAGGCTCTTATATACATAAAAAGAATACTGCAGTACCCAAATGAACAATGACCCAACTCCACCCACAACATCACACACCGAGCCCCTAATACACATTATTCTGTCAATAACATTCCTTAGCAGACAAAATGACTCTGAGACCAGACCTAATTTACATGAGCTAATTAACTACAGCTGATGACTCACATGACGTTTAGGCTAGCCTTGCTGTCTCCTAAACTCCAATCCACATCACCACAGTAGCAGACTTAATTGCCACAATAGACAATAGAATGAAATCACACCCCACCCCAACATGGCAAGCTTATAGTACACAACAGCCAACACACAATATACACACAATATTTACAATATATAGCACATTGAAACTAACTAGCACAGATCATAGTGGGGTTCTCATTCACCCTGTGCCCCTATTAGAGACACAGGGTGATCTACACATAAGAGGCGTCGGGGAAGCTGAAGCAAGGGTATCTCATACTTTCTAAGGCCCCGTACACACGACCAGTTTCCTCGGCAGAATTCAGCTTCCGACCGAGTTTCTGGCTGAATTCTGCCGAGAAACCCGGCCGTGTGTACAATTTCGCCGAGGAAGCCGACGAGGACCTCGGCGAGGAAATAGAGAACATGTTCTCTATTTCCTCGTTGTTCTATGGGAGCTCTCGGCCCGCCGAGCTCCTCGGCGGCTTCAGGGCTGAACTGGCCGAGGAACTCGATGTGTTTGGCACGTCGAGTTCCTCGGCCGTGTGTACGGGGCCTGAGAGCTTCTGGGTTCCACGGATCCTCCCGTTAAATTAAGCTTTGGGGAAAATCCTCTTGCAAAAATTACAGCCTATTAGCCTTTAGTAAATCAACCCCTGGCGGTCACAAAGAGGGGATCTACTGCTGTGTTCTCTTATTAAAAACTCAGAATGCACTGCAAAATCAGCATCATTGATGCACCTTATATTTAATCTTATGTGAAAGATATTACTGTGCTCTTTTATTAAAAAAAACTCAGAATACTCTGCAAAATCAGCATCATTGTTGTATCTGGTACTAAATCCATATGTGTAAGATAAGGATTTTTATTTTAGGATACATTACATAAAAAAGCAGTTTTAAAAGTTGTAAGCTTAAAATACATTTTTCCCTCAAACGATTAAAGTTCTCCATTGGCATAAAAAGTATTTTTGATGTCCTTACATCTACTGTTTTACAGTTGAGGCTGTTGTGATTTCCAATCTCCATGGTTGGCAGTTACAAATCAGGTTAGTTTGATCAGCTATATTAGTCTATATACATTGGATCTTCAACAATAAGTGATTGCTACATCGAAACATTTGGTATATTCTGATAACTGTATAAAATTAAAGCAGAACTAAAGCCTTCTGTTGTTTTCAGCCAATGAAGGTGCCATATCGGCCTCTGTTTGATCTTCAACTGCCATGCTGCTGCACATGTGATTAGTTATAACACCAGCCATTGGATGGTTTGACAGTTTGGTTGAGAGCGCAACCAATGAAACAGTTACATTCCCAACACTTATATTATTAATATACAGGATTTATATCGCGCCAACAGTTTACGCAGAGGTTTACAAAATTAAAGGGAAACAATACAGTTATAATGCAATAAAATACAAGAGGATTAAGAGGGCCCTGCTCAGAAGAGCTTTTAATCTAATAGAGTGGGGCAGGTCGTACAAAAGGTTGTAACTGTGGGGAATGAGCTGATGGAAGTGGTAAAAGATTAGTTAGAGACGTAATAGGCTTCCTTGAAGAGATGAGTTTTAGCCGGATAGCCAGACAGGTTGAGGTAGCGAGTTCCAGAGGATGGGGGAGGCTCTGGAGAAATCCTGGAGATGAGCATGGGAGGAGGTGGTGCTTCAAGTACTCTGCAAGTGTACAAATTACCAGTGAAAATGCGCAGAAAGCTAACAGACTTACAATTGAACACTGCCACAAATGTGTGGCAAGTTATCCTTGCTATCTGGGATACAGCAAGAAAATAGCATAATAAAACAAAAACACAAGGATTACAAATACACCAATATGACATATCATTGATGCACCAGTGAGGTTCCTACCCATACATAAAACTAGTAATATAGGGCCAGATTCACAGTCGAGATACGACGGTGTATCTCCTGATACGCCATCGTATCTGTTGTTCTATCTATGCGACTGATTCATAGAATCAGTTACGCATAGATAGCCATAAGATCCGACAGGTGTAATTGTTTTACACTGTCGGATCTTAAGATGCAATACCGCGGCCGCCGCTGGCGGGAGTTTGCGTCGTAAACCAGCGTCGGGTATGCAAATTAGGAGTTACGTGATTCCCGACGGTTTTTCGCGTTCGCTACGTCGCCGCTAGTCTAGTTTCCCGTCGCAAAGTTAGTCGTTTTTTTTGGTGCCTTAACTTCACACAGCAATCGTATTGCTGTATAAAGTATGGCCGTCGTTCCCGCGTCGAAATTTAAAAAATAACGTCGTTTGCGTAAGCCGTCCGGGAATACGTAATTACGCTATGCGTTCGAAAAAATGATGTCACTTCTAATTTAAATGGCACACGCCCATTTGAATTGGCCCGCCTTGCTCCGGAGGCCGCCGGCGTAGGTTTTCATCGCAAGTGCTTGGTGAATCAGGCACTTGCGATGAAAAATTGCGGCGGTGTAACGTATCTACGATACGTTACGCCGCGGCTCTTCTATGTGAATCTGGCCCATAGATAGCACATTCTGACACACGATACACAGATGAACCCTTTAGGAGATACTACGAGGGCAGAATGTGAGTCAAGTTAAGACTTATGTAATACCGAGTGCAATTAACACTGTCTAAAGAGCTAAAAAAAAGTAAGGCCCTTGCATGGTCTAAGCAAAAGGTGGATCAACAATTCACTAGAAATGAGGGAAAGAAACAGGAGAATGAAAAGGGGGCAATAAAATTGAAAAAAGGAGGAGAAGGAGCTTCAGAAGCTTGAGAAATGTGCGCTACAGTACCTCTTCGGACTACCGTGCATACTCTGAAATGCGTTAAGTTATTACCCTTTGATGACTGCTTACGGTTATGCTGCGCTCCAGCACTCTACACAGCCATTGGCTTCCTCCCAGTCTGGCCCAGTGCGTCCGGCCAATACCCAGCCTCACTGGATGGTTCGCTGAGAGCGCAAGCCCTGCATTACATCCCATCAGCACCGCATAAGTTCCCATGTACTCACGATGTGCCTAATACTACCCTACACCATGTAAGTGAATATTGTGAATAAATTAATGGTGAGATACTACACTTAGAGGTGCCTGTCCAATCTCTTTTTGTTTCCAGTTGCTCAGAGCTTGCGTCAACTCTTGGACCGGCAGCCCAAGTGAATTATCTCCCCTCCCTTCATGGACATTTAAAGAACTCCTAACATTGACTGTTTTAAGCCCCTATATCTGCCCCACATTCACTGGCGCAGGGCTTTTCCATTTTTTTTGTTTGTGCTCTTAATGGATTTTGTGAAACTTTCCATCTACCTCATATCCTCAACTCTTCTGATTCATTGTCACATTTTTGGAGGTTGGGCCGACTTCCACAGTGCCAGGTGCAAGACCGTGCCACATAGACCAGATGATTTTTTTTATAAGCCAAAATTGGAATTGAGTTGTGATGTAGGTGGAAGAAATTCAGGCATTTTAGAGAGTATGCAATCGGTGAACCCTTGATCAGAAAATATGCAAAGAGGGACATAACCAGAATAGGATTATATAAAATTATATTAAAACTACTTTTCAATCTAAGACTGAACAGGGTGCCTACGCTGCTGTGGATTGAACACTGTTGTCAGTCTTTAAGAGGAAGTGAAAAAATAACAGATTTACTGGCTCATTATCATCAATTGTGTGGCCATTAGTAAGAAACTGCATCCAGGTTGAACTGGATAGACTATTGTCTTAATTCAGAAGAAAATGAAATAAAGATATGGACTTTGTAGGCACATGCATATATTTAGTAAAAAATTTAAGTTTTTAATTGGATAAAGTTAAAACCATTGTATACAAACACAATAAAAACATAAAGTTGAGTGAGAGCGTGTGCCTACAAAGTCCATATCTTTATTCCACTTTCTTCTAAACAATAACGGGATGTTACTTGTGTATCCACAGCATCACCCTGTGATGATACATGTAGTTCACAATTTTTTGTTATTGCCTTTATTCAACCTTAGCAACTATGAAACCATGAATATGTTTGTTGGGTGTTTTTTTTGGCCATACTTCCACTTTTACTTGACCTATTCAGTGTGGGGGCCCTCAGAACTGTTCCTTCAAATACATTTCACACTCATTTTCCAAAATGTGGTCTGGGATGTGTGAAATGCAAGAATAAGCTTCTTAATAACGACTCTAAATGCCTGTGTCTAGGTTTTTTAAATATAACATTAAGGGAGCGAAGCAATCGCCCACTGCTGACAATAACAGGAATTGTGAGCCTAATTACCTGTTCATTCTGCTGAAATTATTTCTGCACTGTTTTTTTTCCCCTCCTAATAGAAAATATGCCAGGCTTGTCAGTGATCATTTTAATTAGCTAGATGTGGCAAATTTATTTTTTAAAGCTTTCATGTTTTTTGAAGCAAAAAAGGCAAAAGAGAGAGAAAATCTCTCACCCTTGTCGGATGGCAGAGAAGGCAGAGCAAGAGGTCAAATCATCCAATATTTTCTCTTTTATGTGTCTCATTTACTTCCTCTTTTCATAGGGTAAAATACATTTGTGTATGACAGCTCTTATATGAAACCGTAATTGGATGCAAGTTTCTAAGTTTAGATTTCCGTTAAATTTATTGAATGTAGAACTTCCTGGTTTGATGCTGGAACCTCCTCCAGATTTCCTTGGTCCTATCGCCTCTCTGCCACTTTGACTGTGGGGTTTCCAGACTGTTTTCAGCCTACCTACTTCTCGTAGAATATTTATAAGAAAAGAAGGATCACACTTCATTTATAGTCTCATAAGCATTTTAACAAACTCTTTTAGTGGCAGCGACGAGTCCCCCGATATCACGCAAGAAATATATGTGATTAATATCTTGATCCACCAATTATTGGGTAATTGAAGCACATGAATCAAGTACATATGTATATTGCTTGTATTCCTGTAGCCCTGATGAAAAGGGATTCTTTGATGCCCATGAAATGTTATAACTTATCTTTTTCGACTTACATAAATAAAGTGCTTATTGTACTCTATGGGGATGATTTACTATGAGCAAATCGCCTGTTCATTTTGCAAGGGAAGTTGTACTTTGCACAGAAATTTTCCCTGTAACATCATGCGTGATGTCATGCACATCTCATTGAAAAGGTAAAAGCATAATGACCTAGTATGCATCGCTTACTAGCCCACTATGTGTCACTCACCTGCAGAAGAAGACCGCGATGTCCACGCTGTCCCCGCTGTCCATCTTTATCCCCTCTTCCTTCCGCGGGCCGTGTACTCTTTTAATGGCCGGAGTTGCGTGACGTCACTCCCGCTCATGTGTGAGGGAGTTGATGGTCATGGCACGGGCTCTATAGACTAGTCAATATTTCAATCGCACATAGAAAACGGCTCATAGAAAAAGAGTGGGTGCTGAAGCGATCACCAGCTGGGCACTGGAACCATCAAACAAATGAACATATTCGCCAGCACACCATGGATCGTAGATTACGTCCAAAAATTTAATAAAAAACAGGCCTCACAAAAGTGCAACGTTTCAAGGCTATGCAGGACCTCTTCCTCAGGCGAGTGATGACCCGCCTGACACACGGTCGTGCCCATGGTCGTGCCCTTTCTATAGTGTGCATGCGCCAATGACGGTGCAAGCATACAGTATATGGCGAATATCTCCTAAACCGTACAGGTGTAGGAGATATTTCTATTACCTACAGGTAAGCCTTATTATAGGCTTACCTGTAGGGAAAAGTGGTTGTACAGGGTTTACAACCACTTTAAGTATTTCCTTGAGGAGATGCAGACTAGAATAATGCAATCACTGAGCAGCAAATGATATCACCTGTGTATGTATTTCAGTTGTCTTGCAAACCTGGCCTGTTAGGCCTCGTTCACACGATAGGTTAACCAGAGGACAACGGTCTGAAGGGCCATTGTCATAGGTTAACCTATGAAGCTGACTGATGGTCCATCGTGCCTATACACCATCAGGTAAAAAAACGATTATGTCAAAACGCGGTGACGTAAAACACAACGACGTGCTGAAAAAAACAAAGTTGAAATGCTTCCAAGCATGCGTCGACTTGATGCTGAGCATGCGTGGATTTTTAACCGATGGTAGTGCCTACTAACAAACTTTTTTTCCATAGGATAATTTAAAGCAAGTTGGCTTTTTTTAACCTAAGGTTAAATAACCTATGGGGCCTACACACGATCGGTTTGGACTGATGAAAACGGTCCATCAGACCGTTGTCCTCTGGTTAACCTATCGTGTGTACGAGGCCTTAGTAGATCCTGAGGACATGAGTTGAGAATCACTGAACTATAGGGACAGTTCACCTTTGCCATAAAACTGCCTATGAAGGTAAGAGGCATCTGTAGATAAAAACAAACTGGGCAGCTCTGACTAAAATTGAATAAAGCCCTTCTATAGATGTAGGCCGTTTACATACCTTATAAAGCCTGACTGGAATACTCCCAGGACATTTCTAATTGAGGCCCAGTCCTCCCTGCTCACATCTACCATCACAGGAGTGAGCTTTCAAATGCTGAGCTCAGAGCTACTACATCAATAGAGAGAACGAGTATGTGAGGGGGTTGAATCAGAGAAAAAGCTCACTTCTGTGATGGTGGAGGTGAGCAGTGATGACTAGACCTCACTTAACAATGTCCTGGGAGCATTCCAGTCAGGCTTCATAAGGTATCTGAATGGCCTACACCTATAGCAAGGGTATTATTCATCTTTAGTCTGAGCTGCACAGTTGGTTTTTATCTACAAACATCCCTTACCTGCATAGGCAGTTATTTTTTTAAAGGTGAACTATCCTTTTAAGCTTTAATTGTGTGCTCTGGGTGATTTTTATAATGCATTTGCACAGAATTACCCTTCTTGTGTCTATTTTGTTATGAATAAGGCAATAAGCTGCTTACCATTTCTTTTTTTCGCTTTCCTTTTACAAACTGCTTCTATACGATGAGCATGTTTTAATTTTCGCTATAGACGACGTGGTCCTATTTAGTGTGTACCGGTTTCCATAAATCACCCCCTCAGTATCGGGCATCAAACAAGCGGAGGTCCTTTAGTGTTGCCATGACAACAGCTGTCCATAGTAACTGCATAAAGTGAGGAGTTTGTAGCCGAGCAGAGGGAATTGTACAACACATAAGAAGAGTAGAAAAAAAAAACACCCTTCAAATCTCAAAGAACATTATGTTTTTTTTTTGTTTTTTCTTCTTGGATTATTACACCGTTAAGTGTCAGAGCTGCTGATGACCTGATATATGAGCCAGTAAAAATAATTTGGTTCCTTGTCAAATAATGCCATCAGAGCTTTTAAGGCCAGAGGTAGACTGGAGGTCATTACTGTTCAATTAGTACTTTGCTGGCCTGCAGACCCTGAGAAAAGAACAATATTACACCGTATATGAGTAATGTAGGGGGAATCTGAAAAAAAGAGCTGTCTTTGCAATCCACCTAGAATAGTTTAGCTGTGTGAGGTTATGCCTAGGCACAGTCACCTGACTGGAGCTCAAGTATGGCTGCCTTAATGAGAAATGGTATATTATAAAAATACATTTTTTTTTAAATACAAATATTATTTAAAAAAATAAAATAATATAAAAAAATGGTATTTCATATAAAATAAAAGGTCTCATGCACATGGCTGCAAAAAATTAATGAGGAAAAAACACCCAGGTTCACGTATCTGGGCGCATCTTTGTGCGGGTGTAGCGTATCCTATTTACGCTACGCCGCCACAACTTAGACAGGCAAGTGCAGTATTCACAAAGCACTTGCTCCATAAGTTGGGGTGGCGTATCATAAATGGGCCGGCGTAAGCCTGCATAATTCAAAGTAGGCTGGTAAGAGGCGTGTTGTATAGAAATGAATCGTGACCCCACGTAAATGACGCGCCTAACGAACGGCGCATGCGCGCGCATGCTCTGTATCACGTCAAATTTTCTCCCTAAATTACGCCGGCTCAACGCTTAGTCGACGTGAACGTAACCTACGTCCATCCCCATTCACGTACGACTTATGCAAACAACGTAAAATACGACGCTGTTCCGACGTTTCCGACGTCCATACCTTAACATGACTTACCCCTGCTTTATGAGGGGTAAAGTTACGCCGCTCGTACGCCTTACGTAAACAGTGTATAGTAATACGCCGGGTGCAAGTACGTTTGTGAATCGGCGTATCTAGCTCATTTGCATATTCGACGCGGAAATATATATGGAAGCGCCCCTTGCGGCCAGCGTAAATATGCACCCAAGATACGCCGGCATAGGAGACTTACGCCGCTCGTATCTTGGCAACAGTGAGGCGTATCTGATTCTATGAATCAGTCGCATAGATACGACGGCACACATACGGACTTACGACGGCGTACGTGGAGATACGCCGTCGTAAGTTCTTTGTGAATCTGGCCCCCAGTGTCCACAAAAGGTAAGTGCCCAAAAATAAATCTTCATATACAAACTTCTTCATATAAAAATTCTTCAAGTGCTTCCTCCTTCTGAATGTCCACTCATGCCCTGTACAGACGATCGGACCTTTGTCCGACCAAATTCCGACGGAATTCCATCGGAGGAAAAGGGAACATGTTCTCTGATGGAATTCTGATGGAATTCATCTGAATTTCCAATGGAATTACTTCAATGGGGCATACACACGGTTGGAATTTCCGATGGAAAAAGTCTGTCTGACTTTTTTCCATCGGAAATTCCGATCGTGTGTACGAGGCATCAGAAAGAGGAAGCACCTACCCGGCCGTATATGTGCAGCGGCCGGGTGGGATGTGGTTAAATTATATAAATAATACGATTTGTAATAATGAAACATTATAGTCTTTTTTTTCAACCCACCACCAAACAATTTTGTTAATTTTTTTTTTTTTTGTTAAATAGTAAAAGTAGCATTTGCCCAATGTTTTGTTGTCAATGAGTAAGTGTCAACTCTCTAGCAGGAGACCACCTAGTTTGCTTTGAATTCCAAACTGCAGCCAGGTGAATAAAGTATATTATTTGCCATTTTACACAACCAAAATGCCTTTGTTCTATTTTATTTTTTCATGTCCTATTTTTTAGAGATCATTTAAAAAAGAATCTATTTTTAATGATCCTTCATCAGTTTCATTGCACAATTGGGCTTGTCTAATAACAGCCTATAAAATAAAGAACAAAATACCAAATGCTGGAAAAGTACAGTGGCTAATCTATTCTTATTGACTGAAAAAAAAAAAAGCAGCAGAACAATGAGAATTCAAAGATTACAGACAATGATTTCACTTTGAGAACTTCCATCGGGAAGGTGCATTAAACACATTCTGTCTGCGGCTAGGCGCTGATCAGATCTTCAGTGACATATGAAGCTGCTTCTTTTTTTTTTTTTTTTTTTTACAATGCAAGGTGCAGACGTGCTGAATTGGCTTTTCATTCGCTTTCCCAAGGAAAATACCATTAGCTCAGAAGATTTAGCCTTGAATACTTAAGGAAGGCGTGATACATACAAACTGTTAACCTTCTTAAAAGCTTTTTCCAATCTTTTCTAAGCCCTGGAGAAGCTGATTTTACTCGGGCTCGGTCATTCACAGTAAAATGATTCCTTTGACTGGCCTATAATTATAGAGTGCGGTAAAGAGGTATTTCCAACGTAAAAAACCTTTTGACTTGCCAGTGTGATTTTGGTCAAATGAAGCCTGCCTGTTCTAATTTTTAAATGAAAAGGTATCTCTGCACCAGTGTTTTGCCCGTTCCATTTAATGTAAGTGAAAATGATCCCGGTGCTATGAGACTAGATAATAGTCATTTTCATATTATGGAAAAGGATTACGTTCCAATAGATCTCAAAGTACTCTATGGCTTTTTATTTCGGTTTCACATTCATAGCACAATGGTAATGCGAATAAAAGAAAACTATTGAGCTAAATGGAAAGGATTATTTATTTCTTTAATTATACATTGGAATTAATTTTTTACACTCAATAGGAAATAGGTACTGCATGATGTGTAATGTGGGCTGCTTAATGTATTTAGTGATATTAGAGTTTTTTGTTTGTTTAAAAATAACAAACATGACAAACTTACCTGTTCTGTGCAGTGGTTTTGCACAAAGCAACTCCTCTTCTCGGGCCCCTGCCAGTGCTTCTGACCCCTCACTCCTGCGGAGTGCCCCCAGCTTGTTAAAGAGGCACCTGAGCTAAGCCGCTGCTCTGTGTGTCCATTCAGACACAGATCTGCGGTTTGGCCCCACCCTTTCTCTCTCCTCATTGGTTCACTGACTTTGATTAACAGCAGCGGGAGCAGCTGTCTTAGCCAATGAAGAGAGAGAATCCCAGACAGACAAGGCACTCCTCTTTTCGGGTCCCTGCCAGCGCTCGTGGCACCTCCCTCCTGCCAAGTGCCCCCACAGCAAGTGGCTTTCTATGGGGTGAAACAAGAGCCAAGCCACTGCTCTGTGTGTCCATTTAGACACCTCCCTCTTGCCAAGTGCCCCCAGCTTGCTATGGAGGCACCTGAGCTGAGCTGATGCTCTGTGTGTCCATTCAGACACGGCTTGGCCCTGCCCTTTCTCTCTCCTCATTGGCTCACTGACTTTGATTGACAGCAGCGGGAGCTGCTGTCTCAGCCAATAAGGAGGGATTAATCCCAGACAGCCGAGGGACTCCTCTTCTCGGGTCACTGCCAGCGCTCCTGACCCCTCCCTCCTGCTGAGTTCCCCCACAGCAAGCAGCTGATCCCCATTGAATAAATGGACATACTTTTCAACTAAAGTAACAAATAAAAAACATAGATTATGATAATGTTTACTACTGTTGCTAAGGATGACTAACATTCTTGGGGTTCGTAGGAAACTATGCAAAGAAACCCGTAACCACACACTGTATTCCTTATTATTATTATTATTATTATTATTATTATTATTATTATTATTATTATTATTATTATTATATACAAATCTTTAAAACAGTCTAAATGTTTAAAGTGATAATACAGTAAGCTGAAGGTTTTTATTTTAATTGTATTTTTAATGAGCTCATGCATAAAAATAATGAGCTCAGTGCAACATGAAGTGATGTCTGAGAGTAGAGTATTTTCCATTTATGTTTAGATCTCTGTTTGTTTTAGTTACTTATACCATTTATACAACTGGCAGCGCTTTTAACATAACTTGTCATCTGCCTTTATGATGAATGTTATTATTTTGTTTATAGCAAAGGTTACTGTTTCTTCAAATTATTTTTATATCATTTTTTTCCTGTTTCTAAAAGTAATAGGCTTAAATACTGAAAATGACCTAAGTTTTAACTTGTCATATTAAATATACGTTCATTTTGTTTTCTAGGAAAGGAAGAATACATCGCTACATTTAAAGGATCCGAGTATTTCTGCTATGATTTGTCTCAAAATCCAATACAAAGCAGCAGCGATGAAATTACTTTGTCGTTTAAAACCCTTCAGAGGAACGGACTGATGCTTCACACAGGGAAATCTGCAGACTACGTCAATCTGGCGCTGAAAAACGGAGCGGTCTCTTTGGTCATTAATTTGGGGTCAGGGGCCTTTGAGGCCTTGGTGGAACCAGTGAATGGAAAATTTAATGACAATAACTGGCATGATGTGAAAGTAACAAGAAACCTGCGTCAGGTAACAGTAAAATAGATGAAAAAGTGATTTATTTTGTCCTCAACATGACTAAGTAACAATAAAGTTACCAATATATCAATCTTTACACACCTGAGCAGGGGCAGACCTAGAAAATGTCAAGGGCTGGCTGAGTTCAGTTTACCACTACAAGTAGATACCAAACAATGCAAAACAAAATCTAGTACATATGTTAGCTTAATTGGCTGCCAATGTGCCCAAGTTAGGTTGAGAAAGCCATTTTGTAAAAAAAACAAACAAACAAAAACGTTATACTGTGTTCAACTTTTCTATTGTACATTCCATCAAATTTTCATAAGTGTTCAACACCATCATGCACATTTGCAAGGTTTCTTTCTTCAAAGCCTACACATGGATGGACGGATCTATCAGGTGAGAGTCATAAAAGGCATGTTTTGTTGGTTTTTGCCAATGGTGCAAAACAATGGTGATAATTGTAATTTGGAAAGTATCTCCACCTTTCTGATATATGGGGCGTGGTGAGGCAAGGCAATGCAATATTAGTCTTTGCACATAAAAGCTATGGTTATGGTGTGTCTGGTTCTTTCCTGACTACCCAACCTCATAAAGGAAAAAAACATTTTTTAAATAAATATATACAAATTGAAAGGCTTGCAGCAATAAGGAGGAAGCGCCAGTTTTATTGAGTATTGGAAAGCTAAAAAAAAAAAAAAAAAAAAAAATTCTCCACTTTTTGTCCATGTATTAACTAATAACTATTAACTATTAACTATTAACATGATTCATGATTCATGCAATTAGCATAACAAAATATAGTTCTATAAAACAGAATGAATTGTTACATTTTGGAGAAACATGGGAGCTAATACTTAGAGCTGCCTCCTTTTTTCGCAAATTGAAAAATCCGATTTTTCTGAACAAATTATGATTTATGACCAAAAAAATGGAGTGTCCTCCTTTTTGCTGCAATACCTTCAATTGCTACACAAACACATTGTTAAACATTTAATTCACAACCCTGCATTGCAATATACATACTAAAAAATTCAAAGCAATAAAATAAAGTTCTGTGATTATTACATAGTCCCAAATATTTTTCAATCCATGCTTGACATTTATCCTCTACGTATGGATCACCATGTGTTTCACACACTTTTACCACCAACTACTCACGTGGTGTTTTGACCAAGGTTAAGATTCACCTCACCCTTTAAGGGGATAATATAGCCTAGGATGATAGAACGCCTGGGTGGATCCCAATATTTACTCCATATGCCCACATACTATAATTCCACTGGCTCTTATGATGTTATTAGGTGATGATAATTCTTTAACAGTGCTCAAATATAAAAGATCATAGTGCTTTCTGTAACAATAGAAACATGTATATGTTCAACAATAAAACACTCACATGATAGTGTGCACTGATCTGGTGCACTGCAGAAATATTGTCCACACTGTCTCCTTAAATGCAGAGAGAAGCTGTACACCATATTCACAGGGATTATCAAAAGTTAATAAATGCTTGTATTGCCCCCTTAAGCGCTTAAGTGTATTCTGCTTGCTGTTAATGATGAGCAGACTTTCTTCCTCCTGACTTCTTATGCTTGCTTACGTAAATCGCTCCGCCCCTATGCGTTACACCATTTTCATATGGCTTCATCAGAGGATATGTTGTTAAACATTACCTTTATACATTTTGATCTGATGCTAGCTACAGTATGCGTTTCTAAAACTTCCAAAAAAAGTTCAGTTTCCTATATCTTGGGAAAGGCGGGCTTAGTCCCACCAAAAAGTTGACCATAATAAACACCTTACTGAGCTTTCTTCCTGTTGCAAGTCCTGTGGCAGCTGTCTGCACACAAGTCATTTAATGCAATTTACTGCTGAGGGTCTTTATTTTTGCCGAGAGGCTTGTCAATGTTTGAAATAAAGGGAAGTGGAGAACAGTGCTTGTTATGACAACACACACCACTAGTCATATGGTTACATTAGGAAGACCCTGTTACTAAGAACTCACTTTAAGGAAGTGCTTTGGCATGGCATCTCAGTATTTATACAGAAACAAATAACAATCTCCAATGAGTTTTGTTAAAATCCTTGCAATATATGTTGACCTGCAGAAGATCACTTTTGGCTCGACAAAGCTGGAGTTTTAATGAAAAGTATCCTTTGTGCATATAAGGCAATGGTAAAGTTTTGGTATATTCAATGCAAGCGCCAAAGAATCACTTACAGTGGGCCACAAACCAGAAAGATTGCACTCCCTTGTATATTATCCCTGATGAGGAATTACTTTTCTTTCATATTGGAAGAGTAGCTCATAAAGTAGCATACTATTTCCCAATAAGGCCACCAATATCACACAGGGCAAATTTCACACCCCACAGCCACCTGTTGCACAATTCCCATTGGGGCTCACCAGGAGAAAAGAGGTCACTTAGAAGGAGAAAACCCAAGCTCTCATTGTGCTTCCTTTATGTTGGAGTCTATTATGCACTTTCTTCATAGTAAACTGGTAAGTGGTCATTTGGAATGTTTGATTCACTCAACAGAGCTAATAAATAGTGATGAACTGAATTGCCCAGGGTTTTGTTTCGACAGTGGTTCTTCAAACTTGAAAGAAGTTCGGATGCCGAAATCAAACCCCACAGAAATCAATAGAAGGCAATTTTAATCCGCAAAGTTAAAAATAACCATTTGTCACCTGCCTAATGGAAAGTCTGGTTGATGACAGCTGTTATATACAAGGGGGCAGGGTCTCCTATGAAGTCATGGACCATAGGTGCACATGACCATATATGGTCATATTCCTGATGACCTGTGTGGCTACAAAACGTTTCAGATTGCTGTAAAAATGTGATCACTGAATAAAGCTTTGGAACCAATTCTGGAGACCCATGGTGTGCTGGTGACATCTCTTGTTCAATATGGTTAATGATGTCACTGGGATCCCACCCCTTTGCTTACATGGTCGGGGATTCTCAACCACGTGTGGCAGTTGATGTCACTGGATGTTAAAGACTTGATAGGACCCGCAGCACAGGTGTCTTCAACAACTAATGCCAGTGGGAAGCTGTCTTGTATATTAGCAGCAGTAATACCACTACTATACATGACTTTCGGCTCATGCCGAATAATTAAGTGTTCCTGTGTTTGTCTGAATGCCCAAACAGTTAACTTGTTTTCAGACTGAGTTTTGAGCTCATCCCAACTAGTAATGAACTCTGCTCTACCAAGGTTCATTTGCTCTTACTTGCCTTTAACCCTTTAGTAATTTACCCTAATTGAGTCAATTAGGCATGTGTGTCTAAGGGTGCATACATGCATTTCTCTGAATGTTTCAACTGAACTGTTTCAACAGAAACAACACAAATTGCACAACCTGATGGTATGCCCATGCAAATGCATGGGTAAATAATTAGGCTGGGCTAAAGAATTTACAAGGCTTTAAAGCAAACTGCGGCTGCTTAAAAAAACAAACACCTGTAAGGCAATTGCATAATGTGCTAGTATGCATCTTCCCCTTGTCTTTCTTCCAGGTTTATGTAATTGGGCGGAGTCGCGATGATGTCACTCCCAAGGCATGCCAAACCTTTAGAGCGCATGTGCCAGTGAAGTAACTGGCTGAATCCTGGGTAAATATCTCCTAAACGGTGCATGTTTAGGTGATATTCATTTTACCTACAGGTAAACCTTATTATAGGCTTACCTGTAGGTAAAAATCATGTGGGTTTTACTACAGCTTTAAGTGAAAAATAAAACTAAAATAAAATCAGGTGCATTTAGGAGCTGGATCAAACATTTCATCTTTGTTACCAGTTTAAAAAACAAAGACTTTTCTTGTCTCTACAGTTAATGGAAGCAAAACAATTTTGAGCATGTCCTGCAATGCACAGTGTATACATCAATTAACGTATAGGAACATTTATTGCAAACAAAAATAGTATTTATCATTTACAAAGTTGAGTGTTTTGTTGACCTATCATGCAATATCAGATATATCAAAAAGGTGGAGATTGGTGTAGATAAAAAAAGTTGTTTTTTTTATTGACATTGAACTGCCAGTTATAACATTTATTGATTTAATGTATTTTATTTTTTTGACATGCACTGCCATTTTGGAATTATGATGTCACTGTTGCTGTTAACTAAATATTTATCCAGTGACTACATTTTTCTGAGAACAAAACACTACAGAGAAGGCAAATAATTAGCAACGATTATTTATCTTTTTCTTTACACTATATACTGACAGATACTGAAAATGTTTTTTAAGTGCTAGTTGAGAACACAACACAGAAGTTAAAAATGTAATTTAAACTATTATATGTATGTTCTAAAAGTGTTTCTCCACCCAGCTTTGATTTCTTGCAGTTGTGAAAACTGCTGTTTTTGCTCATCGTATTGCAAATTGACAACTTGGGATGAGCGAGCCAGACAGAGTTTGGTTTGCAGAAGATTTCATAAACCCTCTTTAAGTTTGTAAAAGGGAAATCTTGTAATTTAGTTTTTGCCTTTTTCAGGGCTAGATTGCAAGCTTTTTATAAAAAAAAAAAAAAAAAATTGGCATCGGAAGTTGGCCACTGTACCAACGTAAAATAAAACAATTAAAAATACAGCTCAATGGGGAGAAGGTACAGTAGTTTATCGAGGCTTAAAGGGCGACATTGAAAATACACAAATGCTTCAAATAGCTTGGGGTATGCCTTAAAGCTGCACTTAAGGTTATAGAACAGTACAATTTAACCCTTTAAAAAATGTACATTAAAAGGGGGTTCCACCTAAAAATTCATACTGGAACCCTTATCCAGGTATGCATTCCTGGGTGGTCAGAAAATAGAGGCCAGTGGGTGTGGGCTTCTTCCTGGACCATACTAGGCCACATGCCATTTCTAAATGGGGACAAAGTACCTTGGAGCAGTGTTTCTCAACCTTTTTCAGTCCAGGCACCCTTTAAAATGATGGACAATCTCGAGGCACCTTCCAAAATTATGGACAATCTCTAGGCACCCTCCAAAATTATGGACAATCTCGAAGCACCCTCCAAAATTATGGACAGTCTTGAGCAGAGCTTTTTTTCTCAGAAAATAGGTGCAGGAACTCAACCACGACCCCTTCAGATTTCGCAAGCAGTAGAGAGGTCTTAAAGGGGCATTAAATACCAGAATTGCATTACATACAGAGTGCAGAGTTCAGGGGGATACAAAGCTGTCACTTGTAAACACAGAAACCAGACTAATGTGTTTACAAGTGATTGTGGTGAGCAGGCACCAAAGGGTCTGAGCCAGAGGTGGTGGAACTGAGTTCCCCCAAGTTCCCCCTGAAAAAAAGCCCTGGTCTTGAGGCACCCCATGCAAAAATGGAAAAAAAACTATTCTAATAGTTTTACATAATGCAGCAACATCCATGCACATAGGACACCCAACGTTAGAGGTGATTTATTCTTCCAAAGCAAATACACTTTTGCAAACTGGTACCAATTGGTACCAACTGGCAAACTGGTTTCTCTACTCCCTCAATCTTTCTCCATAACTCAGCTAATGTTGTGACCCCCAAAGCTGATGGAGAGAGCTAATGAAGGGTCAACCAAAGATGCTATAAAGGTGACTGACATCCTCCTTATTAACTAATGATGTCATTGATTGTTTAAAGGTTGGCACTTAGAAGGTCATAATGGGGCACAATGAAAACCTGTGGCTTTGTGTAACTAAAAGGCAGCCTACACCCACCTTGTGGCTATTTTGGGGTATTTTTCCAAGGCACCCCTGAAGAAACCTTAAGGCATACCAGGGTTGAAAAAGGCTGCCCTAGAGGATTTGGGTATTTGTGGGATGGGAGGGGACACCCAGATCACCACTCCCTCCCCAAGAGAATAACAGATCCCCAACTGTCAACAGCTGGGGATTTGCATGGGCTAACTGGCCAAATATGGCCAGTTTGATTGGCAGTTTGCTGAACTGTAAACTGGTTTGGTTTGGAATGAACTAATGTTCGAACCAAACTGGAAGCTCATCCTTAGCAACAAGATGGAAAGATGGAAAGACTTTTACAGTCTACCTTTTTCCAAAGAGGACCTAGCTTGAACCAAAGCAAAAAAAAAAAGCTGGGTAAAGAAATCACTTAAGCTAATTACAATAGTTTTACACACATTTTTTAAACAACTTTTAATTGTGTGCACTTCCTGTAGGCCAAATTATCCAAAGGCACACCGGTATTCTCATATGTAGATTATATTCTGCTGTGATTGATAAAATATAACAGCTATCTCAGCAGTGAGAAAATGTTCTTACATAATTCTAATTAAAAAGTGTCTACATTTTAATATCCAAAAACCAAACAATAATTATTTTTTAGTGTTTCTTAGTGTCTTAGTACATCATGGCCTTACATATAATTGTAATAAGGCTATTTTAAAGTTTAGAACTAATTTTGAATCAACAATTTATGTAGTCAAATACAAATCTGATACACTATTGTCATAGTTTGAAGAAAAGTTTTTTTTGTTTTTCAAAGTTTTCGAATTGTATTTTTTTTTTCAAAGCACCCAATTATGTTAAACAAATATATACACGAATAAGCTAAAAAAGCTATAAGCTATTTGTTTTTAAGTCCCTATATTCACATTGGGTGGACTTTTTAAATTACCAGTGCATTCCGTTTTGAAATATTTGTATAATTTAGGATATGTTTCCAATGTATGGTTTCCATGTGTAACTTAGTGGTATTAAACCCAAAAGGCAAATATTTATTATATTGCATCTTACTAATTCTTAGATGTGATGGCTGCATTGAGTTTCTTTTTTTGTCTTTCCTTCTTTTTTTTTTCCAACTGGCGATCCAGCCAGTAAATATGCTGTTTTTAAAAGAGCAAGCTCTCTAGCAGAATGTATCGGTTACAGAGATGAGACAAACCATGTAGAACTGAAAGGGGTGCTTATGATTTTTTTTATGTAGAACCAGTATCTCAAAAAAAGAAAAATGACTAAATACCGTATTTATCAGGGTGAAGCACACCGGGGTATAGCAGGCACACCCAAAACCTAGAAGGGAATTTTAAGGAAAAAAAAGAAATACTTACAGTTTGAATGCCCCTCGTCGGTGTCTTTCCCGGCGTCCATCGTGGCCTTGTCCAGTCCGGCGTCCGTCTGCGGCCTTGGTGGTGTCCTCCCCACTTCTCCCGCTCTGTCTCTGAGCGCCGCCGACATATGCCGAGCGCAGTACACTCGGGTACACTCGGCTAGGCTCGGCCACGCTCGGCTCCTCTCGCATAAAGGCTAGGACGCGGTACAGGGCGTGACCACGAGTGGAGCCGAGCGTGGCTGAGCTTAGCCGAGTGTACCCGAGTGTATTGCGCTCAGTATATGTCGGCGGCGGCGCTCAGACAGCGCGGATCGGCGTATAACGCACACCCGCGATTTTCCCCTGATTTTAAGGGGAAAAAAGTGCGTGTTATACGCCGATAAATAGTAATTATAAAGTATTAGCTGTTGTTTGGCTATAATTGGTTAGTGAATTTAAATCTGTAAGGACATCTAACACTCCCCTTTCCCCCAGACTTACAATGCTGCTCTCCAAAGGTGGCCTCTGTGCTCCTTCATCCAGAGTGAGGTCACTCTAATACAGGAGGTGTATTAATGGCCAGGTCACAAGGGGGAAAACAGAGGACCTTAAAAAAAGAAACAAATGCAGCCACTGCATCTAATGATTGGTATTCTGCAATATGTTCCATTTTTGGTTTTGTGTTTAATATTGCTTTAAAATAATTTTATTTTACAGTTTTTGTTACCATTAAGAAATATGGCTGAAAAATAATAATGTCATTTATTTCAGTGCTTATAATAATTTTTACTTGTCCATTTATACAGCTCAAATATTAGAATTTTTAGATTTCTCTCATACAAAGAAACTAACATGAAAGTATCATCTAACAAAAGCTAACTTTCTAAACTGCAAGTATAATTTTCTTTTTAACCAAGGGAAAAAAATCTTTATTGTCTGTGTTAAAAAAAATGCATAAAATTAAGAAATATAGCTGAAAAATAATGTCATTTGTTTTAATACGTTTAATAATAATCTTTTACTTGTACAATTATACACCTCATATATTCAAAGTTTTAGATATCACACAAGCAAAACAACTAACACAAAAGTACCTAACAAAAGCTAACTTTCTAAACTGCAAGTATATTTTTCTTTTTACCCAAGGGAAAAAAAAATAATCTTTATTGTCTGTCTTTAAAAAAAAATGCACAAGATTAAGAAATATAGCTGGAAAAAATGTAATTTATTTTTAATGCGTATAATAATTTTTTACTTGTTATACACCTCATATATTAGATATTTTAGATATCACACAAACACAATAACAAATACGAAAGTATCATCTAACAAAAGCTAACTTTCTAAACTGCAAGTCTACTTTTCTTTTTACCCAAAACAAAATCTTTATAGGTCTAGCTTAAAAAAAAAATGCACAGAATTTGTTTTGGCAAGCCTAAGGTATAAAATATTAACTTGGCTAGTGGTATAAAAATATAAAGAAAATAAATCACTCCCAAGATATCAGCAGGGTGCCATTTTCTTGTCTGTTATCATTTCTGGCATCAGATGGATCGATTTTTTTATTTTTATTTTCAGCAGTACACCCTGCCTGCCAGCTTAGGTTCTCTAGTAGTCCCAAAGGTTTCAATAATTCATTAATACTACATATCACCCCTTTCCTTTACACAGAGTAACAATGTAAAATAACAGGGTTAGGGCTACCCTGCTGTGAAAGAAGGATCCTTACATGTAGCGCTGTATAACTTTATGCAAGCCGAAATTATAACAGCAGAAATGAAAAAAAGTGCACAGCAAATTAAGTCTGCTATACACGTGCAATCATTTTTTTAATTAATTGGTCTACAAAATTACATTAATTAATTGATTATTAATTAATTAATTATTGAATGATGATGTTCTAAGCACTGTGTTATTAGCAAAAAAGCAGTGAGCATAAAATGAGAAAGAACAAGGCAAACTAATTTAAAGCACATTTTGTGCCAAAGTTTTTCTTTTTTCTAACACTTTTATTCGTAGAGTGCCTAAAAGCTAAAAGCTTCTATGAAAGTTTGTACTGCTGTCTGTGCCTTTAATGTATGGTGACTGTCCCTTACCCTCTGCTCTCTTCTGTTTTCCTGGAATCACAAAAGTAAAATAGAGGAAAAATCCTCCCATTGTTCTAGACAGCAAAAATAATCTTTACAGAAGCTATAGCTCTCTCCCACTCCTCTTTTTTTCAAAACTAAGAAGAAATTTTGTCTGGATTTAACAATAGGTAGACATGTAGAGTATGGTTAAATGTAGTATAATTCCTATATCTTTTTTGCATTTTTTTTAATTGCTTCATTTAATTTAATTAAATTTAATTTACGTTATTTATTTTTATAATTTTATGGAACAAAAAAATTAAAAATATATATAAAAAATATGTAAATATAGAAAAAACGGAAACATCATTTCCAAGATTGGCAATAGTAAACAAAAAAGACACATTTTTAAAGGTTAACTCCACTTCCATGGGACAAAAAAATCATATATATATATATATGATAGCATATACAATTGTGACTCAAATCATATTGTAGTTGAATGTTATTAAAAATTGCCTTTCCTTTTAAATCTGCAACTGCTGTAATTTTCTGTAAAATGCAATATGGCAACCTGGAGGCGTTCTGTACACAGATGGTGTAAAAAATGCCCCCTGAAATATCATCTCCTGCTTGTGTGATTGGCTAACTGATTTTCCCAGAAGTCTTCACTAAGTTACAAGTCATATTCTGCCCCCCCCCCCCCTGCAAAAAAATTAAGAAGAAAATTCAGGTCCAAAGGGATAACAAAGCACAGAAGGCGCTTCTAAGTGCAGTAATACAACATTGTATTGACAAGGAAGGGTTAAAAACACTTACAAGATGGAAGGCACATCAATGAATTCATAACATCCAGCGGAATGCCTTCTGGAAGTGGAGAGAGCTGCAGGTGAACATTCCAGCCAAACAGCAGTGGGAAACACTGCGTCTCTGATCCAGGAAGGAGAGCCGTGCCGCCGGGGCCAGCATGGAACGCAGGCAACTGGAAGTGACATCAGAATGGGTGGAACATGTTTTGGAGCATGCCCAGTTGCTTCTTCTTCTTCTTGTTTAAAAAAGGAGTGATTGGTCATGCTCTGAAAAATTGTCTGCCCACTCTGACATCCCTTCCAGTTGCCTGCGGCCCTGACGGCATGGCTCTCCTTCCTGGTTTAGAGATGCAGTGTTTCCCACCGCTGATCGGATGGAATTTCCACCTGCATCTGTCTTTACTCCCAGGAGGCATCCCACTGGACGTTATGGATTCATTGATGTGTAGACATGTTTGTTTTCATCCAAATTTTGGGGGTTTTTGCGTTAGTTTTAGCAAACGATAACGAACGCGCAGAATCCGAAATCCAAAAGTTCCAAAATAAAAAATGCTTTATTTTCATTTTGTTGCAACAACAGTTCGATATAGATAGGAGTTTCTACATGACGGTGACAATAGCGACCTGTGTCTATCGAACCTGCAGTCCAATGTGCCTAACCTAACTTTATTAGTCCAAGATTATTCTACATAGAGAGAAAAGAATCGACATTATAGAGACATGAAGATTCAACGAAGCAGCTGAAAACAAGATTGCCGCGAGCAACATTTATGGTCAAATGCTCCGCCCATAGGCTATAGAAGGATTCTAATGTTGGTTGACTAGTAATAATAATTAATAAATATAATTATTACTTATTAATTATTACTAGTCATACAACATTCTACTATAGCTTGTGGGTGAAGCCTTCGACCGGAAATGTACGATTGCGGCATCATACAGTTTAGCTACTTCGTCGAATCTTCTTAGAACATTCGACAAACACCATAAGCCTCCAATTGACAGATTCAACCTTAATTCAGATTTTCGGACGAATGCATTTTTTAACGAAACAAAATAAATAAAAACAAATTTCGGGAGTAACTAAATTAATTGGGAGAAAACGAAATTCCGAAACAGAATATTTCAGTGTGCACATGTCTTTTACATTGATGTGCCTGTTTTTTACTTCCATCTTGTAAGTGTTTTTAACCCTTCCTTGTCACTAAAGTGGTTTATTACTGCACTTAGAAGCGCCTTCTTCTCTGCTTTGATTTTCCTATTAAGTGTGCTTCCCTCTTCTGGAGTGTTGCTTAATCACATTTCAAAAACGAAATCATGTTCTGTTTGTTAAAGTCGCCGTGTTATCCAGAGCGCCCTATTCTTCACAATCCTATGTTCAAAGGGATTCAGACCCTGACACTTTCCTGATTAGAAGTCTGCAAGTGCAGCGGCTGATTGATAATTATAAAATCACTTCCATACAGTTTCACTCAGCCCATGGACACAGACAAACAGCATTTTTTTTTTTTTCAGAATAACAAAAGGTAGGAATCTGCAACAAAGTTTGTTAAAATCCCTGCAGTGTACATAGATCACCAAGAGGGGGATATTTTTTCTCAACAAAAGTGGAGTTAATCGTTAAAAGCCAAACACTTTTCTGTGTTAATCTTTTCAAAACCATGGGTTACATCATGGGGTAACATTCTTAAATATCTTGGGTATTTTTAAAATGCAATAATAATTTATAACATGAAAACAGAAAAAAAAAATGCACCCTACTGAATTTTAGAGGACTAATTTATTTAAAAAGGTAGGTGTCTATATATATATATATATATATATATATATATATATATATATATATATATATATATATATATATATATATATATATATATATATATATATATATATATATATATATATATACCAGTATATATCTAAACATTTGCTCATTTCAAATATAAATTCAGGTTGAGGGGAATATTTTTTGTATTCCTTTAATCCTGATGAGATATTTAAGCCTAATGCAGACTACTGTGAAAGTTACTATTTTAAACTATAGGTCTCATGGTTTTAAAAAAAAATGTGCCATGTAGCTAAAACTGGAAATGTTTTCTTAGAGCAAAACAGGTGCATTATACTTTGTTTCATTGCGTAAAATGTTTATAGGTGAAGGTTTATCAAAAAAAGACCAAATTTAGGCACAGGCCTATGCCCGGGTTTGATTTTGGAATTTAGGTTAATTTTTTTTTTTTTACTGTAATCAGTAACATTTTCAATTGAAGATGCAGAGAGATAAGGATGAAAACTAAAATTCTAATTTTCATGGTGTCAAGTTAAGTGAAGCAAGTGTGTGCAGCGGTTGGAGAGCAGGACTTCTATAGGATATGATGATGAATTTGACAGAACCCATAGATGTCCAGCTCACTAATCTTCTTCTGTTTGCCAAAGCTGAACTCCAGGAATTTAGTAACTTTGTAAAAAATGCAGGTACACTATGAGTTAAGTCCAGCAAGGTGCCTGCCGCCTCGTGGACCTATGTTTATTATTTACATTTGTGCTCCAGGGAGATAGATTCTGGATTTATGATACAGTACACTCTAGCCTCATCTCCTTCAAGAGTAGAGTTGAATGCAGCTATAATGCCCGCCTCTCCTCCTGTCCAGTCATACAAGCCTTTGTATTATGTGAACGCATTCACAAAACACAAAGACTACTGTGAATGGACAGCATAGCTGCTGTGTGTGCTTGTCTCCTATCACAGCCCTGAATATATTTTCCAGAGCTCAAAAAACCTGTCAGATATAAAAAGCAGATATACAATATATTACCGAAAGTACTAGGATGCCTGCCTTTACATGCACATGAAATCTAATGGCATCACAGTCTTAGTCGGTGGGGTTCAATATTGAGTTGGCCCACCTTTTGCAGCTATAACAGCTTCAACTCTTCTGGGAAGGCTGTCCAAAAGGTTTAGGAGTGTGCCTATTCTTCCATAATCCCATTTGTGAGGTCAGGCACTCATTTGGACGAGAAGGCCTGGCTCACAGTCTCCGCTCTAATTCATCCCAAAGGTGTTATATCGGGTTAAAGTCAGGCTAGTCAAGTTCCTCCACCCCAAACGCCCTAATCCATGTCTTTATGGACCTTGCTTTGTGCATTGGTACGCAGTCATGTTGGAACAGAAAGGGGCCATCCTCAAACTGTTCCCACAAAGTTACACCATGAAATAGTCCAAAATGTTGTGGTATGCTGACGCCTTAAGAGTTCCCTTCACTGGAACTAAGCGGCCAAGCCCAACCCCCGAAAAACAACCCCACACCATAATCCCCCCTCCACCAAATGATTTGGATCAGTGCACAAAGCAAGGTCCTGGAAGACTGGTCAAACATTCCCATAGACACACTCCTAAACCTTGTGGACGGCCTTCCCTGAAGAGTTGAAGCTGTTATAGCTGCAAAGGATTACTACGAACTAAGACTGTGATGTCATTAAAGTTTGTGTGTGTGTAAAGGCAGGTGTACCAATACTTTTGGTAATATAGTGTAAATCCAAAAGCTGTGATGCACCTTGTTGGACTTTACACATGGTATGCCTCCAATTTTTACAAAGTTGCCGAATTCCTGAAATGTTGCCTTAAAAATGGCCCTTAAAATATTTTGCTTTTGTTTTCTCAATAATCATTACAATTATCAGATTTCGACCAGTATCTATTTAAACATTTAAAAAACTGTTAATGTCTGATTTTATATATATATATATATATATATATATATATATATATATATATATATATATATATATATATATATATATATATATATATATAAATATATAATTGATATGAATTGACAAGCCACTTAATGCCCACTTTCTAGATTTGCCTTTGCTCATGCGGTTAGTTAAAAAAACAAATCAAAAACACATTTAAATGATGAAATAAGAAAATCAATACTAATTAATTGGAGACTGTATCGCCATGCTGGTGCATGTTTTACAAGGCAGTTGCAGAAACCCATTCAACTCATTATATGTGTCAGGATCTTATTTGCTTTGTTTCATTGCAGTATTCTGTGACCCCAAAAGCCCATCAGTATGACCGAAAGAAGTTTTGAAGTTGAGGAGGATTCCTTGAGAGCTGTAATTTCAGTAGTAGGGGAATGTAAACTGATTTCTGAATTAAGAAAAAAAAGAAAGTTGGAAAATGAGCCATATTTTCCAAGATGTGGCCATTTTGATACTTTAGCCATTTTTAATGTCTGTCAGATGTATATAGGGTTAAAAAATACGGGGGAGTGGTGACCATGTGTCCGTTTTTGTTCAGTACAGAGCTGATAAGTTATGAAATATATTTGCAGGACAAATATTATCGTGGTTGCCTCTTTAGAGGCCTACTTGTTAGTCCGCTTTTTTTCTTGTAAAATTTTTTTGCCCTTTTTTTCTATGTTACTAACATGCTTAATAACTAACATGTCACTCATGGAATGTGTCATTCTACTAACCGTTACCTGAATCAAAAAATGTACTAACATGGTAGTGACCATCTTATTTTTTTAAGTAACAATCGTTATTATGTTCACAGTTTTTAATTTCCTTTCTCCCCCCTTCTCCACAAAGCACTCAGGCATTGGACACGCTATGGTAAACAAACTACATTGTTCGGTAGATATCATTCTAATTGTTTCTTATTTTGGGTTTGCCGTGTGTTTTTCTTTCTTTCTTTTAACTGTAGACATCATTACAAAAGAGGAACTGCGGTTGGTACTCTTCTGCTTACTTTCAACTCCTCCTTTTCATCTGTTGTTGACCTTTTTATTTTTACCTGTCCCTATCGAATTTAATTTTTATTTTATTTTATTTTTTTATTATTTTATTTTATTTTTTATTTATTTTTTATGTTTACTCACACATAGGGGCATCATTAACTTTACTACCTTTTGCATCAAGCCGTTATTAACAACAACAAAAAAGCTAACCTTTGGCTGGCCCATGTGGCGTCTGGCACGGCCAGATTCTAACCATTCATATAGCATGGCATGGACGCTTGACTTACAGTGTTATGGTACATCCATACATATTTCTTCATCATAAGCAGATTGGTTATATGTTTATTTTTCCTTTGTCCTTGTTTATGGTCCATAGTGTGTGACATACTAATGTGCGCTTTACACTTGGGTTATTTTGCGTTTTATGTTACGTTTTGCATGTGCTTTTTTCTCCACTGCTGCTCATTTGTTATCCAGTGCAAATAGTGGTGGTGCTTAATACCGCTTGCATCATTTATGTCCCCCCTCCCAAACGCATGTTTTATCTAGTCAATGACAGACTACTAAACTTACTAATACGTACAACAGCTGAACTAACCTAGAAAGCATTTTACTAACACCATTTTTGTGTCTGCTAAATAACTGTTCAGTTGCTGTAGGGACAATACTGACACTAGCTCATTAAATCAGACAACAGCTGAAATACAGTAGATTAGATCCTTTATAGGGGAAGATGAAAACTAGAAATCTAAGACCAAACTTCAAACAGACATGAAAATGGATTTCCAAACTAGGTTTCAAATCAGGCACATCCCAGAACTGCAGTATTTAGGTCTGAGTATAGCGTGTCCTTTCCCTGTGCTTTGTTATGTAGGTAACAATATCAGTGGATGGGATTCTGACCACAACAGGATACACACAAGAGGACTACACCATGTTGGGCTCAGATGACTTTTTCTATGTTGGAGGAAGCCCCAGCACAGCAGATCTTCCAGGCTCACCAGTCAGCAACAACTTCATGGGATGTCTAAAGGAGGTAGGACAATTCTTTACATCATATTTAATCATTGGCTAGCAGATTGTTTTGTTGGATCATTCTGAACAATGCAATGTGGAGTCTCTGCCTAACCTGAAGAGGATATTTCTTGCAATACACCACACCACAGAAGCCAATGTTTTCATATCCTCTACCAACAAAATAATAATGTGGCTGCATGTCTTGTCTAAACCAGCAGATCTGGATCCACAGTTGGTCACTAGACATGTGCAGACTGGAATATTTTGTTTCGTTTTTTCGTTTTCGTTTGGAAAATAAATGTATTTAGTTGCTCCCGAAAATCGTTTTGATTTATTTTTGTTTTTCGTTGGGGAATAGCTTTCGTCCGAAAATCCAATAATACTTGGTTTCTGTCGAATGGTCAAAAGAATATTCGCCGGAACGTCGAATCTTTTTGGTTTATGTCGAATGGTCAAACGAATATTCGACGGAACGTCGAATCTTTACGTCGAATTGTACATTTCCGTTCGAATATTCCGCCTACAAGAATTCTAATGTTGTATGACTAGTAATAATGTCGAATCTATTCTCTATAATGTCGAATCTATTTTCTCATAAATCAAAATCTATTCTCTGTAATGTCGAATCTATTATTTCTATAGTGTCGAATCTTTTTTCTATAATGTCGAATCTTTTCTCTATGATGTCGAATCTTTTCCCTATAATGTCGAATCTCTCTATATCAAATTTTTACCACAACGAAAATAAAGCATTTTTTATGTCGGATCTTTCGGTTTTCGTTTCTTGCACTTTTGTTATCGTTTGTTAAAACGATAACGAAAAAAACAGATTTTCGGACGAAAATGCATTCTAACGAAAACTAATGCACATGTCTATTGGTCACTGGCAAACAAATTGGACTGATTTGCATGCATATTCCCACTATCCTAACATGAGACATGGTCTTCCTTTTTTGGGATTTCTGAGAAACTCATAATATGTACATACTGTGTATTGAAAGAATAATTCCAGGCATTGGCATGCTATACATAGTTACATTGGTCCAGCTATGTATATGACATACCTGGACAATGCCACGGGAAGCTGGAAATCACTAAAGTAGAGACCACTGACTCCATAAATGCTTAGTGTCTCAGAAGTTTACTGATTGTCTCCTAAAAAGTGCAAATCAAATAGAAACATATTATCAATACTGTGGAGTGGGTCTCAACCATGTCTAGTTACCCAAATAAATTCATATCTTTTCCAAGAGCCTTAGAAAAGACATTTGAAAACTGGAACTTGAAAACTGAAAACTGAAACTCGAAAAAGTATAACTATTTGAATTTATATCAAAATAGTATATTTCTTCTTTTTTTTTTTACTTCGGGGCTCTTCTTTAAAGAAGCATATGCTATGAAAAAAATGTTAACTGACATTTCTTTAATTTGTTCTTTTTCGTAATGGTCAAAGTCAATTGTATGCCATGTTAACTTTCAATAAAAACTTTCATTGAGAAAAAAAGAAAGAAAAACATGATAATGCCCAAAAATGATAAAAATCAAATAGAAACATATTTTTTATCAATACTGGTCTTAACCATGTCTAGTTACACAAAAAAATCCCTATTACTACAAAAGTGTTATTAACATGCTGTCAGATTTGATCCAATCTTGCCTCCTATATGGGTGGTTAAAACATAGCTTTTTGGAGGCTTTGGTTATCTGCCAGTTTCATACCTCTACTGGTGTTCGGAGGTATAAAAATTGTATTTCATAACTTTATGTAGTTATTTACCAAACCATTATTTATTTATTTTTTTAAAGCCTAGAGTTTAGTTAAAGCGGAGTTCCGCCAAAGCAAAAAAAATATTCAAAGTCAGCAGCTACAAATACTGCAGCTGCTGACTTTTAATATATGGACACTTACCTGTCCTGGGCACCCGCGATGTCGGCAGCCGAAGCCAATCTGTCCTTCGGCTCTTGGGTGCTTTTGCCTCCATCTTCGGTAAGGGAATGAGGAAGTGAAGCCTTGCGGCTTCACTTCCTGGTTCCCTAGTGCGCATGCGCGAGTAGTGCTGCGTGATCCCACTGGTCTCTGCTGTCTTCTGGGACCTGTGTGTGACAGCGGGGGAGACAGAGTAGGTGCCAGATGTGGCATAGATCACCACAGTGATCTATGCCCAGAAGTGGGAGCAAATACCTGGATTACACAGGTATCTGCTCCCTCCTCCCCCTGAAAGGTGCTAAATGTGACACTGGAGGGGGGGGGGGATTCCAAAAAGCGGAAGTTAAATTTTTGGGTGGAACTCTGCTTTAACTTTTTATTAATCAGCACAAGGAATGGTACTTACATTATGTGAGAAGTGTCAGAATTTGCAGACCAATGCGGCATCTTGCTAGTGTATAAGAAGCAAGTAAAGCGGTTCTGGCAGTTCCCTATGTGGATACTTGTGATAAGCATGTCCTCTTTATTGGTTTGTGAGCATGATAGCCTATTTTCCTTTTAATAAATGGTGTTTAAAGATAATACACTAGGCCCGTATGCCCTGTGTTTCTATATCTATTGGAGAATACCAAAGAAGAAGAAGAAGAAGTTAAGAAGCTTTCACTCCTAAACCAATAAACAAAGAGGCAACATATTAATATAATGTAAGCAAAGCTTAAAGCGGGGGTTCACCCTTAGAGGGCACTTTTCCCCCTTAGATTCCTGCTCGTTTTTACTAGGGGAATCGGCTATTTATTTTAAAATATGTGCAGTACTTACCCGTTTACGAGATGCATCCTCTCCGTCGCTTCCGGGTATGGGCTTCGGGAATGGGCGTTCCTTCTTGATTGACAGTCTTCCGAGAGGCTTCCGACGGTCGCATCCATCGCGTCACGATTTTCCGAAAGAAGCCGAACGTCGGTGCGCAGGCGCAGTATAGAGCCGCACCGACGTTCGGCTTCTTTCGGCTACGAGTGACGCGATGGATGCGACCGTCGGAAGGCTGTCAATCAAGAAGGAACGCCCGCTCCCGAAGACCCATACCCGGAAGCGACGGAAGAAGATGCATCTCGAAAACGGGTAAGTACAGCTCATATTTTACTACAAATAGCCGATTCCCCTAGACCGAACGAGCAGGAAGCTAAGGGGAGAAAAAAAAAAATTTCATAAATGGGTGAACTCCCGCTTTAAAGAGGTTGTAAAGGATTTTTTTTCCCTAAATAGCTTCCTTTACCTTAGTGCAGTCCTCCTTCACTTACCTCATCCTTCCATTTTTCTTTTAAATGTCCTTATTTCTTCTGAGAAATCCTCACTTCTGTAACTCCACACCATAATGTGAGGCTTTCTCCTTGGTGTGGACAAAGCCTCTTGAGGGGGGAGGGGCATAACACATTTTTCTGAAGTGCACACATGTATAGAAGTTTACTTCCTCTTTATCATAGAAAAATAGATAATTTTCTCAAAGCTGCAATTTGTCTATAGGCACAAAATTATTTCATATATAATGCATGATTCATGTACTTTTTATCTTGAAAGTGACACCTTTATGTACACCATTTAGTAAAAACTTTTATATGCTATTTTAGACTTACAGGTGAATCATCTCCATAAAATAATATGATTCTAAATCAAATATATAGACTATTGCTATACTTTATTTTAAACATTCTATAAAGCTTTCACTAAGAATTCATATGCTTGTCAGTGGAATCCAAATAAAAAAGTGTGTATTTTGGGTGAAAGTTGTGTGAATATTGGCTGACAATACCCCCATGGTGTAAATCCTAGTGTTTGGTACCTATGGCAGAAATTAAGGGCCAGATCCACAAAAACCCGGCGCAACGTAACTTTTTCAATTTAAGTTACACGGCCGGAAAATTTCTACCTAAGTGCCCGATCCACAAAGCACTTACCTAGAAATTTTCGGCTGTGTAACTTAAATCCAGCCGGCGCAAGGCGTTCCTATTCAAATGGGGCGAGTCCCATTTAAATTAGGCGCGCTCCCGTACTGCGCATGCTCACGACGTCATTTTTCCGACATGCTTTGCACGGTTTTACGTTGCGCCGGGTTTTGAGAATCGCGTCGGGCGTAAAAAAAAAATACGAGTTGCGGCGGAAAAAAAAAAATTGAAAAAAAACGGCGACGCGGGATAGAAGGGTCTACTTTTACAAGGCCTAAACAGTTTAGGCCTTGTAAAAGCAGCCCTAATTTTGCATTTGCAAACTAATACTACGGAGAAAAAACGAAGCGTAAAAGCTTTGTGGATCTCCGTAAGTGCTAATTTGCATACCCGAAGCGGCATTTCGACAAGAAATGCCCACAGCGGCGGCCGAGGTACTGCATCCTAAGATCCGACAGTGTAAGTCCCTTACACATGTCTGATCTTCTGCCTATCTATTGGAAACTGATTCTGTGGATCAGTTCCAAAGATAGAAACAGGGATACGACGGCGTATCAGTAGATACGCCGTCGTATCCCTTTTGTGGATCTGGCCCAAAAAGTGCAAAGTCAGCTATGCATATAAATGCATATAAATGTAATATAAAAAATACCCATCACACAACGTGTGGTAAACTGTTACCCCCTGTACACACAATCAGAATTTCCTATGGAAAAAGTCTGACTGACTTTTTCCATCGGATATTCTGATCATGTGTAACCCCATTTGAGTTTTTTCATCGGAAATTCCAATGAATTCCATCGGAGTTTAGATATAGAAGGTGTTCTTTATTTCTACCATGGAATTCCGTCAGAATTCCGATGTGATTTGGCCAGACAAAAACCTGATCGTGTGTACGCGGCATAAGAAATCCTTTAAATCATTGTGTACGCGGCATAAGAAATCCTTTAATTCATTGTTATGTTGGCATATTAAACATGACCTAGGCTTACCCAATCTGCAATGACCAAGTCAATAAGATGCAGACATTATTAACCACTTCAGCCCTGCAAGGATTTCCCCCCCTTAATGGCGAGGTCGTGCGACGATATATCCAAACTTAATTTACGTCCTTTTTTTCCCACAAATAGAGCTTTCTTTTGGTGGTATTTGATCACCTCTGCGGTTTTTATTTTTTGCACTATAAACAAAAGAAGAGAGTGAATTTTGAAAAAAAGCAATATTTTTTAACTTTTTGCTATAATAAATATCCCACACCAAAAACATGTAAATACAAATTTCTTCATTAGTTTAGGCCGATATTTCTTCTTCTACAAATTTTTGATAAAAAAAATAAAAAAATACAATAAGCGTATATTGATAGGTTTGTGCAAAAATTATAATGTCTAAAAAATAGGGGATAGATTTATGGCATTTTTTTTTTTTTACAGCACCAGGTGACACTAACCCTAGTGACACCACTGGCTATATGTGGTGGTTAGAAGATAGAAGGTATGGACAGCCGCACTCCAATAAAAACGCCTTTATTGTGCAAAATAACAAAAGTACAAACCATAGCAGGGTACAAGATAAAACAACTGATGCTTTCACACTCTCAACAGTGCTTAGTCATAGCTTATTTTGCACAAAAAAGGCATTTTTATTGGAGTGTGGCTGTCCAGACCTTCCCTCTTCTAATTGCTATATGCATAGCTTGCACCTGTTGCTTCCACCTTGAGGAGAGTGCCATTTCCACACACCAACCTGGAGCGGTGATCCCCTCCCCCTATATATGGTGGTTCCTGCAACTATATAAGGAGTTTTAATCAAGCTGAATGTAGTAAATGTGATTAAAAAAACTGTTGAGTACCCCCCTTTTTAGCCCTTGGAGAGGTCAGGTAAATCTGGAACATTTAGTAAAGGTCTTTCACTTTGGTAAAGGGTATACGAGTTTGATTTTACATGGATAAAATGTTTTCAGGGTAATGAAATAATAATTATATGCAATAGAAACACTTTGTCCATGTAGGTAGTTTCTCACTTTTTACTATTCATAGTTACCGGTAACTTTCCGAGCAATATCAGAAAACAATCACTCCAGCAGTGTGCCAATACACGGATTAGCGGTTGACGGGGCATGTCTGGGAATAAAGGACCCTTCTGCAATAGGTATAGACAGCATTTTATCATAAACCTATTTCAGATAGATACCATTCAGTACTGCAGTTATCTGTGCTACCATTTAGGATGATTTGAGGCATAAAACTTTTATATTATATCCTTTAAAATTGTAGCACAGTTTTAAGTAGTGTCTGGTTTTAAACATTTAACATTCAGGGTATCAGAAGAGTGTCTGGCAGAAAAGAAGGCTGTTCAGGCATGAAAATATGCAATCGGAATAGCTGAACAACTCTAAAAAGCCTTAGTTATAGAACAAATGTGATTCATATAGCTACCGAGTAAGAGAGAGTTCCATATTAGCCTCTAATCCAAGTGGCTGATGGATCATTGATGAAAGTAAAGAACAGGCATGGAAGTTCCAGGCTCTCCGTATATAAGGATATAGGATCTTTAATGCGCAATACACACATTAAGTACATTTTGTTCATTCAGTTTAGTTTTGCTACAGGCTATAAGTACAAAAAACTAAGATAAATACAATTTTTTTTTTTGCTGTGTTTTAAAGCGGTCCACCCCCCCAAAAAAAAAAACAAATTGCCAAAAAGGCTACAGAAAATTAGAAAAAATAGATACTTACCAGAAATGGCTGTTACTAGGCAGATCGTCCTAATCTGACATTTCCTCGTCCACGGTGGTCTTCTTTATTTTCCTCCTCACGCTGCCTCCTGGGAAATGGGGGGCAGTGTCTTCTGCGACCCAGGAGACATCCGCCCATTCACATAGCGCCGCATGACTCGTGCATGCACAGTAGGGATCGGGAAGTGAAGCCGCAATGCTTCACTTCCTTAATTCCCTCACCAAGGATGGCGGCGGGGCAGCCAAGACCTGAGCGATTGCTTGACTTCTGCTGCCGATATCGTGGGCACCCTGGACAGGTAAGTGTCCTTATGAAAAGTCAGCAGCTACAGTGTTTGTAGCTGCTGACTTTTATTATAATTTTTTTTAACGCTGGACCTCCGTTTTAAAAACATTGCAGGTAGTGTTGAGCAGAATACGCCATATTCGATTTCGCGATATATCACGAATATATAGCCGAATATTCGAGAAATATTCGCTAAATTCGAATATTCGTGATATTTTATCGAAATTAAATGTTTGCGAAATTTCGCTATTGCGAATGCGAAAATAATTGCGAAATTTCGACAACTGCGGTAGGAGCCCTCTGATTGGCTCCGAATATTCGTGATATTTTATCGAAATTTCGCAAAATGCGAATGCGATATTTATTGCGGAATTTCGACAACTGCGGTAGGAGCCCTCTGATTGGCTCAGAATATTCGTGATATTTTATCGAAATTTCGCAAAATGCGAATGCGATATTTATTGCGGAATTTCGACAACTGCGGTAGGAGCCCTCTGATTGGCTCAGAATATTCGTGATATTTTATCGAAATTTCGCAAAATGCGAATGCAATATTTATTGCGGAATTTCAACAACTGCGGTAGGAGAACTCTGATTGGCTCTGATGCAAAAGAAGGGCGGAGAAAATAATCGCGCGATATTCCGATTGCCGAATAATCGCATTGCGATTTTTCGGCAAGATAAAATGAACGCTTCAGCTACTCGGCCCAAGGTCTCTAATCATACCAGCAATGCTTTTAGACGTCGATGGAGATCTCTAGGATGTGATCTGTTCTAAAAATAAAATTGAAAAAAATCGAATATTCGGAATAGCGAATATTCACCGCGAAATTCGAAATATATCGCGAATACTCGAATATGCCATATTCGAGCCGAATATTCGCAATACGAATATTCGTGAGCAACACTAATTGCAGGAAGAGCTGCCTTTTTATTTTCTAGAAATGGCAGAAATTGTGAGTGAATTGATACCAGTCACTGTAACCATTTATTTGCACCCATAACATATTACTTTTTTGATTGGTGGATGGGGATGATTCATTATGTTTAAAGGGGTTGTAAACCCTCAGGGTTTTTCACCTTAATGTATTCTATGCATTGAGGTGAAAAACCTCCTGTGATGCAGCACCCCCCCAGAGCCCCCATTTTACTTGCCTGAACCCGGTCTTTCCAGTGATGGGGACGACCACACCTGCTCCAGCCCTGATTGGATAGATTAATAGCAGCACAGCCATTGACTCCCGCTGCTGTCAATCAAATCCAATGACGAGGGAGCCGGGGGCGGTTCCGAGTCCAGCTGTCTTTGTCAATAGACGCAGCAGCAGGACACGGGAGCACACCTGTACGAGTACCCCAAGGGAGAGCTGCCCAGCAGCCCTTACACTGTACACTCTCCCATTGATCAACACAGCCACATGAACGCACTGACCAATGAAAAGTGCTGATCAATGAGCATTTGCCATTGTGGGCATCATGATGAATATTCACTCTGGATTATGTATTGTGGCGTGCCTTCATGTAGAGGTTATATAGTGGAAACATATATGGAATAAATAACTTACATATTATGATACATTATGATCACATAGTAATTGGCTCCTATCCAAATTGGCCCTAGTATCGGGATGTATGAATTTGAGTTACTGACCTTAGAGTGTAGGATCCTGGAGGGACGGGACTGATGTGTGAAAGACTATGGTCATAAAGAGATATTCAGAGACTGTGAACAATATACAGGAGATGGTCAGAGACTGTGAACATAGTTCAGGAGATGGTTAGAGACAAAAGCAAAGATACAGGAGATGGTCAGAGACTGCAGATGTGGCACAGAAGATGGTCAGAGAACTGCAGATAAGATACAAGAGATGACCAGAGACTGCAGACATGATACAGGAGATGGTCAGAGCCTGCAGAAATTATACAAGAGATGGTCAGAGACTGCAGACATGATACAAGAGATGGTCAGAGACTGCAGACATGCTGTAGAAGGCTTTTAGAAACTTAGAAATGGTACAGGACATGGTCGAAGACTGTTGACATGATACAAGAGATGGTCAGAAACTGTGGACATAATTCAGGAGATGGTCAGAGACAAAGGACATGATACAGGAGATGGTCAGAGACTGCAGATGTGGTACAAGAGATGGTCAGAGACAAAGGACATGATACAGGAGATGGTCAGAGCCTGCAGAAATTATACAAGAGATGGTCAGAGACTGCAGACATGATACAAGAGATGGTCAGAGACTGCAGACATGCTGTAGAAGGCTTTTAGAAACTTAGAAATGGTACAGGACATGGTCGAAGACTGTTGACATGATACAAGAGATGGTCAGAAACTGTGGACATAATTCAGGAGATGGTCAGAGACAAAGGACATGATACAGGAGATGGTCAGAGACTGCAGATGTGGTACAAGAGATGGTCAGAGACAAAGGACATGATACAGGAGATGGTCAGAGACTGCAGATGTGGCACAAGAGATGGTCAGAGACAAAGGACATGATACAGGAGATGGTCAGAGAAGGGGGCATGCTTTAGGAGACAGTCATAAACTGGAGGCATAGTACACGAGGCTGCATGAAATAATTGCTATAACAAGACAAGAGAGAAACACAGATTAGTGCCTGCGGGGCCCCCAAGGGCTAACCAAAAAGTGCCAAAGGGCTGCATGTGGCCCCTGGGATGGTTGGGAACCAGAGCTGTAGAGAGTCACACAATTTTATTACATGGCGCTGTTTTCTGCAACATTTAGCATCCAGAGAGGGAACAAGGTAAAGAGGATCTTTGACGTCATGTGACCGGACCAAAGACCCCCAGAAAAAGGTGCTGGTAGTGCTTCATTAGAATGTAGGCACCTGGGGACCTGATCCCAGACTTGAGACTTTAACATGAAAAAAAAATATCTAACCATAGGTCTACTTTAACTACAGTAGGATCCGCTTATCACATTTTGTTATCATTACCCATGGAAAGCTCCAAATTGCGATAGCAGATTTGATTTACTCACTCATATAACTTTACGAGATTCCTAAAACATCTGTAAAATGAACTAAGTGAAAAAGTATAATTTTTATCAGTATTTCACGTTTTTATAGATGACTACTTAAGGTCAGCAACTTATGACACAGCTTCTCTGTTAATTACCGGCCTTAGATAGGTATTGAGAAATTAATGGCATCGAGTAAAATTGCCCAGAACTTCAGGGAACCCATAATTTATGTATTAGAAGAAAATAAATAGCAATATAAATAGTACCATAACTTCATTGAACTGCTATAAAAAACACAACATTAATAAGACCTGCACTAAAATTTCCAGCATGACTATAATATCCTATAGTTTGATTCATCACATTCTTCATCTCTCCGAGATGGTGCAGTAAAATATATCATAAATGTATCTTAAGCTTTAAAATGTGTGCGGCAGAAGTGATAAGGGGAACAGCAAAGGCAAGTTATTTTTATATTACATAACATATTTCTTAATAAATACATTATAAAAATGTCCACAACATACAACACTCATGTTACAAGGAAGACCTTTTGCATTCTACGATTTTAATTCTGGGCACATCTGCAGTGCAGCTTTGAAGGACCCTTCAAGTCATAGGTGTCAAACATATTCACTATTCTGTCACATGTCATATATGCACAAATATGGTAGACCTCATAGATTCAGTAGAATATATTGGTATGAAAACAAATTGTGCTCAAGAACGATATATATATATATATATATATATATATATATATATATATATATATATATATATATAAAAAATGTGATAAATTAGTTGTCCATTTTTTTTATATTTCCATAATGCTTAAGTAGCAGTGTTTACAATATATATATATATATATATACAGTATATACTGTATATACTCGAGTATAAGCCGACCCGAATATAACCCGAGGCACCTAATTTTACCACCAAAAAACTGGGAAAACGTATTGACTCAAGTATAAGCCTAGGGTGTCCATCTGCATGCCTCCCTGTGCCCCACTTTGCCTCACTGTGTCCATGTGCATGCCTCACTGTGTCCGTGCCTCACTGTGTCCATGTGCATGCCTCACTGTGTCCATGCCTCACTGTGCCCATGCCTCACTGTGTCCATGACTAGACTTACGTTTAACATTGGAGTCTATGAAAGGGGTGCCGGACTTTGAAAAATCGGTTCTCCCCAGCCGTAGGTCCCCCAGACAACAATCGTTGCACAGTGGGGCTACATGTGTGCCAAGTTCTGGGTCCAGTGGACCTACGTCCGGCTGGTACCGGGTCCCCAAAGTCACCGGAGAAATGACCGTTTAACATGGGAGTCTATGGAAGAGGTGCCCGGCTTTGAAAAATCTGTGCTCCCCGGCTGTAGGTCCCCCAGACAACAAACTTTGCACACTTATAGTGGAAGAGATCTGGGAGATCAGGCGCAAAAAGGTGACTCCAATATAAGCCGAGGGGGGCATTTTCAGCACAAAAGAATTTGCTGAAAAACTCGGCTTATACTTGAGTACCGTATTTATCGGCATATAACACGCACCCTAACTTTAAGAGGGAAGTTTCAGGAAAAAAACTTTCCCCAGCCCCCTGCGTATAACACACAGGCACAGTTTATCCTCTATTTTCAGGGTAAAAAAAGTGAGTGTTATACGCCAATAAATACAGTATATACGGTACATCTATATATATATTTAATTTTTTTAACAGAGCACTTGATGGATAACTTGGTTCTTTTTAATTTCCTACCAGCCACCAAGAAAATAGAAGTTGGGATTTAGGATACCATTTATTGGCTAACTAACTAGACTGTAGTGCAAGCTTTTTAGGCAGACAATATATAAAGAATATCTAAAGAAGAGGTCTAATACTGTCTAATACTGTTTAACCACTTCAATACCAGACACTTTTACCCCTTTTCTGCCCAGGCCAATCTTCAGCTTTCATCGCTGTTATACTTTGAATGACAATTGCGTGGTCATGCAACACTGCACCCAAATTAAATTGTTATCATTTTTTTTTTTTACACAAATTTATTTTGGTGATATTTAATCACTGCTGGGGTTTTTCTTTTTTGCTAAATAAATGAAAAAAGATCAAAACATTTGTATTTTTATGTAAATTTTAGGGCTGTTACTGATTAAAAAATTTGTGTTTGATTAATCATTTTTTTTAATCGATTAATCGCCTAATTTTGATTAATTTTAATGCACATACAGATACAACTACTTTTAGCTGATCTCTTTGCAGGCTGATTCCCAGTGCAGGTACCAACCACTGGAAAAATGGATAGCAGGATACAAAAAACCACACAAAGGCAGCGCTCGATGGGAATAGCATTAAAACTTTTATAGTCTTCAAGTAGGTAACAAAATAAATAATGCACTGGAGATAAAATCGATGTACGCAAAAGCAGTCATAAAAACATGTAGCTAAGTATGATACTGGTATAAAAATGTGTACAATGATACCACTGCTGAATCCAGATGAGGAGGGGTTAACATCAGTTTGTCGGCATGTAGATGTCCCGTGAAGGGAACTATCACAACTTCCAGTGGATGGCTGTAGAATCCCAGGTTGATAGAGGGAAGTGGTAGAGGGAAGTGCAACAGCCCTTGCGTGTGGCAGACAGTAAGGTCCCGCCGGCATGCAGATATGAAGGCACAGCAAAGGAGCCCTTCAGATGGACACGGCAAGCCCTGCTGGTGTCTGTGACGTCACCGGATCTCCGACGGAACTCCCTGAAGGCCCAGAAGTCGGCAGAGAGGTATATACCAATCAAAATAATTTTGATTGATCCAAACAATTTTGATCAATCAAAAAAATTAAAGATTAATCAAGGAATTAATAGTTAATTTCCACAGCCCTAGTATATTTCCTTGTTTCTGTTATAAAACTTTGCAAATAAATAATATTTTAGGAGTAGCCAGGCCAGTTTTAAGAATTCAGGTAGCAACACATGGTGATGTAAGGTGATGGTGTTCTAAGGATAGACGTCATTAAAGCGGGAGTTCATCCTAAAAAAATTTAAGATTAGATTCATGCTCATTTTGTCAAGGGGAATCGGGTAGTTTTTTTAAAAAGAGAGTGATCTTCTCCGCCGCTTCCGGGTATGGACTTCGGGACTGGGCGTTCCTTCTTGATTGACAGTCTTCCGACGGTCACATCTATTGCGTCACGAGTAGCCGAAAGAAGCTGAACGTCGGTGCAGCTCTATACGGCGCCTGCGCACCGACGTTCGGCTACTTTCGGAAAATCGTGAAGCGATAGATGCGACCGTCGGAAGCCTGTCGGAAGACTGTCAATCAAGAAGGAACGCCCAGTCCCGCAGCCCATACCCGGAAGCGACGGAGAAGATGTATCTCTAAAACGGTAAGTGCGGCTTTGATTTTAAAAAAAACTACCCGATTCCCCTAGACAAAATGAGCATCAATCTAATGTTAAAAATTGTCATTTCTGGGTGAACCTCGACTTTAATGGTTTAGAATTAGCCACCAACCATAGGATTGTTTACATAACTGTTAAATGTAAATCATGATACTTGTACCTTGAAAGATGAAGTATATTATTGAATTCTAGCACACAAAATCATTACATTATGGAGTACATAATATATAGATGGTAAGAAAAAAATCCAAACTTATTTTGGGGGAAATGTTAGTCATTGGCTAGGAAATGTTAACCCAATGACTGACCTTTTTCTAAAGCATTACCACCCAGGGATTCTGCATTTGTAGGAGTGCTCTACACATGGAGCCTATAACTTCCTTCACCAATTTTGCTAAAATGGATTTCCCTCATAGTGATCTTCCTCATTTCTAAAAAAAAAATAAAAAAATTCTATGCTATGGGGAATAAAGTAAAAAGTTTGCAGACTGTTTACTTTCCAATGATGTTTCTAGAATATAGATGAGTATATATAAAATATTACTCTATAAGTACTGCTCCAGGACACATGGCCGTTCACTGCAAAGCTTCTAGATTATAGAGCCAAGGGCTTCAATAAAAGGGATGGTTATATCACCAACAACAAAGCAAGAGGATTATTCACAGTAAACTAAGTCAAGTGTGGAGTTTAGTACACTTGGAAAATGCGATAGAAGATAAGAATTGTACATTCAGGGAGAAAGATAAACCACACAGAGGCAAAGGCACAGAAAGAGATGCCAAAAAGTAAGAATATAGAACTATTGATCAAGGGAGAGATTGTACTGACATTTTCAGACTAAGAACCTTTAAAGAGCACAGCTACTTTCCACAGTCAGATAAAGAACCGACTGACAGGAAGGCTGCAAATACGCAAGGTGCAAAGAGCTGTAGCATTAATTTTAAAAGATATATGATGAATGGGGCCTCTGTAGCTGATGCAAATAAGCTAATTTCAATAGAGAATTCCTGGCAAAAAGCATACTTTTTGTTTTCCGATGCATGATTTATGAGAAAACGCAATGCTGCACATTGGATTTGAGCTGTAGCAGTAAGTAAAGCTTTTCTCGGATAAATTGCTGTCTCTCTGTTTTCTGACCTACAAATTAGAAATTAAACTCATTTAATTTGAAGGGTAAAATGAAATTTCCAATAGCAGTCAGCAAAGTTGAAATATTATTAGTATATGTTATGTTAAAATCCAGGTTCTTCAAATATTGGACCCAAAGCCCTAAAATTCCTTACAGCTTCAAAACTCAGCCTTACAGCTTATGAACATATCAAATGGGATGCAAACAAATGCCAGAGTGCACTGGCTCAGTATAGAATTTCACTATATTTTAATAAGTAATGTTAAGACTTAAAGGGTCACTAAAGGAATTTTTTTTAGCTAAATAGCTTCCTTTACCTTACTGCAGTCCTGGTTTCATGTCCTCGTTGTTCGTTTTTTCTCTAATCCTTCTCTGTTCTGAACACTTCCTGGTTGTCTGTTTCCTGATGAAAAAAGTCATGGGAGCTTTCTCTATGTGGTCACTAATCAAGGAGGTGTGATTACTGTGTGTCTAAAACCCCACAACACCAATCAGTTTCGTTTTACAAACCATCACTGTCCTGTATTGGCTCTGTGTCTCTGTACATCACAGAGCAGGAAACAGCATGCAAAAACGAAAACAAAAAACTGTAGGTACATTATATGATTGATTTTTATCTATTTTTATTCATTTTTAAAAGGAATCAGTTAACTAGTATGTCTCTATACCCTGTAAACAGTCATTTCAGCAAAAAAAAAAAAAATTCTTTACAACTTCTTTAATGAAGAGGGCATGCCCCCGAAACCAGTTGGCTGAGCATGCAAGCTAGTCCAGATGGTGGATACCTTTAGGTTATGTAAACATTCAGATTTTTCAAATATTCGACTCAAAGCCCTCAACTTTTTTACAGCTTGAAAATTCAGCCTTGCAGTGTGTGGACTTGATAAGGAAATTAATTAAAGTGCAAAAAAATAAAATACAAGAGTCTGGTGGCTCAGTAAAGAATGTCACTATATCTTAATAAATAATGTCAAGACAAAAGGGTTGTAAAGGTAACACATTTTGTTTCTAAATAGCTTCCTTTACCTCAGTGCAATCCTCCTTCACTTACCTCATCCTTCCATTTTGCTTTTAAATGTCCTTATTTCTTCTGAGAAATCCTCACTTCCCGTTCTTCTGTCTGTAACTTCACACAGTAATATGAGGCTTTCTCCCTGGTGTGGCGTGTCGTGTTCGCCCCCTCCCTTGGACTACAGGAGAGTCAGGACACCCACTAACACACAGCTCCTTTCTCCATCTGCAACATAGAGAGCGTCCTGACTCTCCTGTAGTCCAAGGGAGGGGTCGAGCATGACACTCCACACCAGGGAGAAAGTCTTGCATTACTGTGTGAAGTTACAGACAGAAGGACAGGAAGTGAGGATTTCTCAGAAGAAATAAGGACATTTAAAAGCAAAATGGAAGGATAAGGTAAGTGAAGGAGGACTGCACTAAGGTAAAGGAAGCTACTTAGGGAAAAAAATGTACCTTTACAACCCTTTTAATGAAGGGGGCATGCCCTAGAAACGTGTTGGTTGAGGATGAAAGCTATCTTTAGGTTATGGTATGCTAAAATCCAGATTCTTTGAATATTAAACCCAAAGCCCTCAAATTACGGCTTCAAAACTCAACTTTGCAGCTCACAGACTTTATAATGAAATCCACTACTGTACAGTGCAAATCAACTAAAACACCATTGTGTGTTGGCTCATTAAAGCATGACACTATATCTTAATAAGTGATGTTAAGACTTGAAGAAGAGAGCATGCCCCAGAAACCTGTTGTTGAGGATGCAAGCTATCTTTGGGTTATAATATGCTAAAATCCAGAGTCTTCAAATATTGGACTCAAAGCCGTCAAATTCCATAAAGCTTGCAGCTCGTGGACTTGAAAGAGAAATCAACTAGTGTAAGGGCTCTTTCACACGGGCGGAGCAAGTAAGAGGGAGATATCTACCATCTCCCCACCGACACACAGAATGATAATGCTAATGTAACGGGGTGATTAGGGTGTGCCCAGGCATAGCCGCCACACCCTGTTCACACGCTTTTGCGCTATGCATTATATTGGTCAAACACTGCAGGGGTGGTGCTTACGCTCTTCTCTTATGGCAGAGCAGGTAAGAGGGAGATATTCCCCATCTTCCTGCCGACACACACAACAATAATGCTAATGTGCACGGGGTGATTAGGGTGTGCCCAGGCACAGCCAGCACACCCTGTCCCCACATTTTTGTATTATGCATTTTATTGATTAAACACTGCAAGGGCGGTACAGCTCAGAATAAGAAGACTTTTGCCTTATTCACCAAGCTAACAATATTTGTTCCCCCAAAATTAGCATTCTTTTGAAAATCACCTGCTGATTTGGGAAAACTGACCCTTATGTGATGTTTGATTCATTGAAAACAGTCCATTTCCCTTATAGCCAATATCTTATCTTGATGGCTGTTAAGATGAGTAGTATAGTCATTGAAAAGAGTAATTGCTCCCTCTAATGGATAATCTATAAATCTCTATATTTAATACAAATGTTTAATATTTATTGCAATAATATGAAATAACAAGCAAGCAAATATGTAACAGTCAGGCCTCGTACACACGGCCGAGTTTCTCGGCAAAAACCAGCAAGAAGCTTGCTGGGGTTTTTTTTGCCGAGGAAACTGGTCGTGTGTACACTTTTCAACAAGGAAACCGCCGAGGATCTCGTCGGGCCAAAAAGCGAACATGTTCTCTATTTCCTTGACGGGAATGGGAAAATGTGTCTCGCCGAGATCCTCGGCGGCTTCACAAGGAACTCGACGAGCAAAACGATGTTTTGCCCGTCGAGTTTCTCGGACGTGTGTACGAGGCTTTCCATAAAAAATTATTTAAACACGACAATACTAACTCAGTCCTATGTGTTCACTGAAAATACATTATACATTCCTTTTCACATTATCTACAGAGACACAGGTACCATGTCTCTTATCACTATCATGGTGTAATATAAGCCCTGTCAATTGCAGGAAGGAGGATGCAGCCACCCTCCCGTCTCTTATCATGTTACACACTTTAGCACCCTTGCATTCCGCTTCTAGAAATTGTGCAGACAGCAACATGTTAGCAGCATCTGGTGGAGCTTTAAATTAGTCACCAAGGAATTACTGATGAGTAAATATATTAATAGGCTCCTAAGACTCCAGGAAGGCTTACCACACATAGGAACTTCACCACAGCTAATGTCAGGCTTGTTTTAATTTTTATATCACCTTAATTAAAACAGTAGAATGTACTATCTCTTTTGCAGTGTAGTTGTATTGATTTTGTAATAAATTATTTAAGTATTTATTTTTTTACTTTGAGGTCTATCCTGTTACTAAGTAAATACTCAATTTAGTAAAGGGTCACTAAAGGATTTTTTTTTTTAGCTAAATAGCTTCCTTTACCTCACTGCAGTCCTGGTTTTATGTCCTCATTGTTCGTTTTTGCTCTGATGTTGCTGTAATTCCTCTCTGTTCTGGACACTTCCTGGTTGTCTGTTTCCTGATCACCACAGTACTGGGAGATTTCTCGCTGTGGTGACTAATCAAGGAGGTGTGATTACTGTGTGTCTAAAACTCCTCAGCACCAATCCAGTTTTGTTTTGCAAAACCTTCACTGCCCTCTATTGGCTCTCTGGCTCTGCACATCAGAGAACCAGGAAACAACAGCAAAAATGAAACTAAACTGTAGGTACATTACATGATTGGTTTTTATCTATTTTTAATCATTTTTAAAAGGAATCAGTTAACTATTATGTCTCTATACCCTGTAAACAGTCATTTCAGCAAAAAAATGTTTTTCCTTTAGTGACCCTTTAACCACTTAACATCTGCCCGCCGTCAAATGACGGCGGGCGGAATGCTCTATTGTTCCGACAGGACGTCATATGATGTCCTGTCATTTAAAGCCTCTAGGGCGCGCACCTCTGCCAGTGCGCGCGCACCCGTTGCGTCACTGGGAACACAGTGCGCGTGCCCGGCGGCCGCCATGTAAACGGTATCCAGAAAAATCCAGGAACAGCCAAACGATAGTTGAGAGTACAGGACTCGGGAGCGTGCCTGCAAGGTAACCCCCTTGGGAGAGAGCTTCCCAGAGGGGGTTATCAGAAGCGTGGAGGAGCCGAGACAGCTGCCGTGGGATCCCAGAAAATGCTGTTCGGGGGCCACTCGTTACTAACTTGTTATTTTTTTTTATATTCAAACCTTTAGTACTCAATAAAGGAGATTTATATAAACAGATAAATAATCCATGTTCATGCTTAATATTTATTCTAAAACCTTCATACCCTTAAATGCTCAGGATATTTTAATATCCCTTGAAACTGCTTTATATCTGTAAATTTTTGAAATGTTGCTAGAATATTTAGCTGATGTAAGATTATTTTAGGTAGTATTACTAGTAAACAAGAAAAAAAAAAAGCTGTAGCCGACAATATTGTAGGTGCAGATGCATGATGTTGTTAGATTTGTCTGCTAAATATGTGCTTTTGGGGATGATTAGGTGTAAAATGTGCTCACGTCAGGACCCAAGCCAGTTAACGGGAAGGTGAATATTGTGATTTTCTTTTCCTTTTTTGATGTGATTGGGTGTTTTAAGAGGTTGCCCGTGTTAGCTGAAGAGTTAGACGTTTCTTAAACAAATCACATAAACAGAGAGGATTTAAAGGTTAGAGAAAAGCTTGGCAATCACAGTTATTTGGGCATCCCTAGAAAATGACTTGAGCAATTTGTGCGGCCGTAAATGGGTTTTCAAGCTAAAAAATAAACAGCGCCGGTAACCCCTAGACAGTAAGGTTGATTTACCAAAGGAGTAGAAAATGTTCACTTAGCAAAGTAAAGACTTGTTCGCTTGTGTAAGGAAAAAAATAAAAATACATGTGTTGTGAACATGATTAGATTGTTAGTCGGACTGAAACAAAGACACAAGTCCATCTAGTTCAACCAATAAAAAAAACGGATGGAAAAAGTGAATAAAAAATCTTCATTTACAGAATCCTATATCCACAGTTGATTCAAAAGAAAGCAGAAAAAAACCTCACAATAAAGCATAATCCAATTTGATTCAGCGGGTGAAAAATAAATCTCTCCCTGATCCCCAGAACAGGATATATCCTTAACCAGATGCGGACTGCCCTCACATACATTTACTGTGGCAGGGAAAAATCACGTACCTGTACGATTCTGCACTTCCGGAGTCTGGGGCGAGGGCCCACTGATTGGCACCCGCTGCATCAAATCGTACTGGGAGCGGGTCGCCGCTGGCGACCCGCTCCCGGTATGATTGGATGCATCGGGAGCCAATCAGTGTGTCCTCCACCAGCGCCCGGCGATCCTATGGGAGAAAGATGATTCTGTGACAAGGGAAGATTGTGATGCTGTGTTCCTGCTAAGCAGAAACACTGATCTCTGCTTTGTCAAAGTAAAAGCACCTCCCCCCAATGTTAGCAAGCACCCCCTAGGAACACATATAAGCCTTTGATTGCCCGATGTTAACCCCTTCCCTGCCAGTGTCATTAGTACAGTGACAGTGTAAATTTTTGTAGCACAGATCACTGAATTCGTTTCACCGGTTTTCCAAAAAGTGTCAACAGTGTCATTGTCCAATTTGTCTTCCGCAATATCGCTGTCCAGTTATAAGTCTCTATACGCTGCCATTACTAGTAAAAATAAATAAATACCGTATTTATCGGGGTATAACACGCACCCCAATTTAAGAGAGAAATTTCAGGGAAAAAAACGTAAAAAATAAATAAAAAAATAAACCACTTTGAAGCAAAACAATGGTCAGTGTCCATCTGCAGTCTGTATATCCCTCTGCAGCCTGTATGTCCCTCTGCAGCCTGTGTGTCCATCTGCAGCCTGTGTGTCCCTCTGCAGCATGTGTATCCCTCTGCAGCCTGATGCCCATTTGCAGACTCACCATCTCCTCATACAGCCGTCATCCCGTACAGCCGTCATCTCCTGTTTACTCGGCGTCTGCAGTCACATACACAGTTCCGCCTCCACCATCAGCCTGTGTGTCCCTCTGCAGCCTGATGCAAATTTGCAGATTCATCATCTCCTCATACAGCAGTCATCTCCTGTTCACTTAGCATCTGCAGTCACATACACAGTCCTGCCTCCACCATCAGCATTGGACCAGCTCCTGTGATTGACAGAACACTGGTCCAATGCCGGTGGTGGAGGCAGGACTGTGTGTGTGACATCAGAGCCGAGTAAACGGAAGATGACGGTCTGGTGAATTCCGGCAGCACTCGTTCCCCTCCGAGTCCGAGGTGCACTATCGTTGGTGGGTAGTTTGGGTAGTTTGTAGGTGGGTGCTATATCTTTTGTGCAAACCAATTAATAAACGCTTATTGGAATTTTATTTTACCAAAAATATGTAGCAGAATACATATTTACCTACATTGACGAGGAAATTAATTTTTTTTATTGAATATGTATTATAGCAGAAAGTAAAAAATATTGTTCTTTTTTTAAAAAAATTGGCGGCTTATTTTTTTATAGCGCAAAAAAATACCACCAAAAGAAAGCTTTTTTTTGTGGTTAAAAAAAGGACATAAATGTATTTGGGTACAGCGTCACACGACCGCGCAATTGTAATTAAATTCAAGTGCCGTATCGCAAAAAATGGCCTGGTCATGAATACTACTGTAATAGAGAGTATTCTAGCAGTTTACAACCACTTTAAACTAGGGCTGATTTTCGAGGGTAGGGCTTATATTGCAGCCCTCCCCGAATATCACATTAGGTCTTATTTTCAGGGTAGGTCTTCCTTTCGGGGAGATATGGTAGTAAAAATAAATAAATACAAATTCCAAAAAAATATCCTATAGTTTGTAGACTCTATTAGCCAGATTCAGAAAGACTGGCTTAACTTTGTGCAGGCTTAGTGTATCGCATATACGATACGCAGCCGTAAGTCAGAGAGGCAAGTGGTGTATTCACAAAGCACTTGCCTCCTAAGTTACGGCAGCGTAGCATAAATGGGCCGGCCTAAGCGTGCCTAATTCAAATGAGGAACAGGGGGGCGTGTTTTATGTTAATGACTCGTGACCCGACGTGATTGACGTTTTTAACGAATGGCGCATGCGCCGTCCGTGGACATATCCCAGTATGCATTGCTCCAAAGTACGCCGCAAGGACTTATTGGTTTCAACATGAACGTAAATTACGTCCAGCCCCATTCACGGACGACTTACGTAAACGACGTAACATTTTCAAAATTCGATGCGGGAACGACGGCCATACTTAACATTGGCTAGGCCAGCTTTTTGTTCGACTAACTTTACGCCTCAAAACGCCTTACGTAAACGGCATATCTTTACTGCGGCGGGCAAGCGTACGTTCGTGAATAGGCGTATCTCGCTGATTTAAGCATTCTAGGCGTAAATCAGCGCTCACGCCCCTAGTTGCCGGTGGAACTAGACAGCTAAGATACGACGGCGCAAGCTGTCGTATCTTAGCTACATTTAGGTGTATCTCAATTTGAGAATACACTTTAATGTACGACGGCTTCGATTCAGAGTTACAACGGCGTATCTACTGATACGCCGGCTTAACTCTTTCTGAATCTAGCTATATAACTTTTGTACAAACCAATCAAGATACATTTATTTAGATTTTTTTTACCCAAAATATGTAGCAGAATACATATTGACCTAAACTGACAAAGACATTTTTATTATTATTATTATTATTATTATTATTATTATTATTATTATTATTATTATTTTTTGGGTATGTTTTATAACCGAAAGTAAAAAATATATTTTTTTCAAAATTGTCACTCTTTTTTTGTTAACCACCAGCCATCGCATTTTTACTACTGTGTAAACACACAGATCCCGGTTCTCTAAAGGGAAGAAGAGACTGATCGTGTGTTCATACAAAGTATGAACACCGATCTCTGTCTTTCCCTAGAAAGCCCCATCCCCCCTACAGTTAGAACACAGAGAGGGAACACAGTTAACCCCTTGATCGCCTCCTAGTGTTAACCCATTCCCTGCCAGTGCCATGTTTACAGTAATCAGTGCATTTTTATAGCACTAATCGCTTTAAAATTGTCAATGGTCCAGATAAAATCTCTAATCACCTCTATTACTAGTAAAAATAATAATAATAATAAAAATGCCATTATTATATCCCCTTTTTTGTAGACGCTATAACTTTTGCACAAACCAATTAATATACGCTTATTTTACCAAAAATATGTAGAAGAAAACATATCGGTCTAAACTGAGGAAAAAAATTGTTAAAATCAAATGTTGGATATTTAGTATAGCAAAAAGTAAAAGATATTGTGTTTTTTTCAAAATTGTCGCTATTCTTTTGTTTATAGTGCAAACAAAAATAAAACGCAGGGGTGATCAAATACCACCAAAAGAAAGCTCTGTTTGTGGGAAAAAAAGGACACAAGTTTTGGTTGGGTACAGCGTCGCACGACCGTGCAATTGTCAGTTGAAGCGATGCAGTGCCAAATTGTAAAAAGTGCTCTGGTCAGGAAGGGGGTAAAATCTTCCGTGGCTGAATCTGTTAATAGCGCAAAGAATAAAAAAAAATGCAGAGGTGATCAAATACCACCAAAAGAAAGCTCTATTTGTGTGAAAAAAGGACATATATTTATTTGGGTACAACATCGCACAAACGCGTAATTGTCAGTTAAAATAACGCAGCTAAAAATGGCCTGTTCATGAAGGGGGTGGGGGGTAAACCTTCCGGAGCTGAAGTGGTTAATCGTCAATCTCTGGTGTTACGACCTATACATTGTAATATCCAGTTATTTTTTTATGCATTTATGAATTCATCCAGCTTTTTTTTTTAAACAATCTACTGATCTGGCCAGAACCAGTCCCCGACGGGATTCTATTCCACGTTATCACAGCTCCTCATATTTATGTATGTGAAGGTTAAATCTCTTTTTCTCCAGATCTAAAGAGTTCCCCTTTGTCCTCTGTATTGACCTGAAGGTGAATAACTCACCACCACGATCATTATATGGACCATTTATGTATTTATACATGAAGATCACATCCCCCCTTAATCGACACTTCTCAAGAGGGAATTCAGTTCCTCATAGGTGAAATGAACAAAGATTCACCCAAGAAAAGTAAAAAAAATCATATATGTGACAATTTATCTGCTCTAGATTGATCCATATGTAACCAGCCCAGCAGAACTTAGGTGTAGACATGTGCACACTGAAATATTTTGTTTCCGAATTTTGTTAAAAAAAATGCATTCGTCCAAAAATACGAATTAATTAAAGAAATATAAAAAAAAATATTAAAAGCCAGCAGCTACAAATACTGCAGCTGCTGACTTTTAATATTAGGACACTTACCTGTCCTGGAGTCCAGCGCCGTCGGCAGTAGAGGACGAGCGATCGCTCGTCACTCTGCTGCCCCCACCACCATCCTCGGTGAGGGAACCAGGTAGTGAAGCATTGCGGCTTCACTGCCCGGTTCCCTACGGCGCATGCGCGAGTCGCGCTACGCCATGCTCACTGGTCCCTGCTGTGTTCTGGGATCCGTGTGTTTCCCAGAACACAACGGGGGGGATCTGACGTCCTGCCTGCAGTCTACCCGCAGACTGTGTGGCCGAAGTGGGTGCAAAAACCTGTCTTTAGACAGGTATCTGCACCCCCTCCCCCCTGAAAGGTGTCAAATGTGACACCGGAGGGGGGGGGGGGAGGGTTCTGATGAGTGGAAGTTCCACTTTAGGGTGGATCTCCGCTTTAAGGTTGAATCTGTCATTGAAGGCTTATGGTGTCTGTAGAAAGTTCTATGAAGATTCGACGAAGCAGCTAAACTGTACGACACCGCAATCATACATTTCTGGTCGAATGTTCCGCCTCCAAGCTATAGAAGAATTCTAATGTTGTATGACATTAGTAATAATTTTATTTGTAAATTATAATTACTAGTCAACCAACATTCGAATTCTTCTATAGTCTATGGGCCGAGCATTTGACCGGAAATGTACGATTACGGCGTCGTACAGTTTAGCTGCTCCGTCGAATCTTCTTAGAACTTTCGACAGACACCATAAGCCTTCAATGACAGATTCGATGTTTTTCGCTGCTTCATCGAATCTTCGTCATTCATGTTGAATAGTCTACCCCGACACTGTCTCTATAATGATGAATCTTTCCTCTCTATGTAGAATAATCTTGGACTAATAGAGTTAAGGTTGGGCACATTCGACCGCAGATTCGATAGACACAGATCGCTATTGTCAGCGTCATGTCGATTCTCCTATCTATATCGAACTGTTGTAGCAAGGAAAATGAAAATAAAGCATTGTTTTATGTCGGATTTTTCAGATTTTGGATTCTGCATGTTTGTTTTTGTTTGTTAAGACGAAAACGAAAATACCCAAAATTCAGACGAAAATGCATTCGGACGAAAACGAATGCACATGTCTGGGTGTAGATGTAGACTTGTTATCTTCCTTGACAACTTTTGAATACAGAAAAGGTGAACATCATAGACCATGCCCACTAAAAGCCGGAAATATAAGCAGAATAATGTAATTTTTTTTTATTTTCCTTGCAAGTTATTTGCAAAGAATACCCAATCTCAGGTGCATACGTTGCCCCCAGGTTTAATTGTAGTGTGGATTTGCATATATATTTCTGAATTTGTTTAATAGGGTCATGTAATAAAAAGGTAAATGTGAAATTTAGCATTTTTTTTATATATATATTTTCATTCATATTGAGCAGGTGAAGCTCTAAGCTGGTTTTAATGTGCTTTTGAGCAATCCTTACCTGCCTTACAGGGAAAAAAAATAAAAAATTCTTTACAAAGTTCATTAGTTTAAATACCAATTTACATGCATAAATAAATTAGGAGTGAAGAATCTCCTTCCCTAAAGGTCAACAGTTTCTGCTCTTTTCTTCGTTTATTTCATACTCATACTATGTGATTTTACCTTGTATTATTTCTAAAGCATACATCATATACAAAAAAATATATAAACATGTTAAACTGCATAAATAAAGAAATTGTGAAGGTAAATTCACCCAAAAAAACATTACAGTTTTCCTTTAACCTCCCTGGCGGTATTCCAGAGTCTGGCTCGGGGTGGAAATCCTGTACCATTAGCGGTATCCCCAGACTCGGGATCGCATCGAAGTATCCAGGAAGGTTACTTACCTTGTCCCTGGATCCTGCAATGCCTCCCTGCTGTGTGATCGAGCTGTCTCCTCGCTCGATTCCCACAGTGCCCGTGGCCCGCCGAGCTCCAGTCCCTGCGACGTTACGTCGCACGGAAGTGGAGATCGACGTCAAATTCAAAAAAGTAAATACACAGTACACATACAGTATACTGTAATCTTATAGATTACAGTACAGTATAACATAATTACACACCCCCTTTGTCCCTAGTGGTCTGCCCAGTGTCCTACGTGCACTTTTATATAATAAAAACTGTTCTTTCTGCCTGGAAACTGGATATTGTCCATAGCAACCAAAAAGTTTCCCTTTACATCAAAAGTGCTTTTAGAGCAGCTAGAAAACAGCGATAATAAATTATAATCACTTGCAGAATTGAGCGATAGCGATTTGTGGGGAAATTCATCATCACACAATAAAAATAATAACAGCGACAACTCTGCAACTGAGCAAATTTCAGTGTTTTTGATTTGATTACATTATTGAATAATTTGTATTATAATTACATTATTAATTTTTATAATTATTTATAGTTATTTATTATATTATAATTTATGATTTTGTGTTTCAAACTTTATCATACCCGGGATGTCTACTAGACTCTTGTTTGGACAGATTTAAGTGAGTTATTCCTAAGAATTACAGGCCTACAATGTAAAACGCCAAATTTCCATGCAAAATAATGGTACCGCTTTCAGCACCTAAAACCAGAAAGAATCATACCGCCAGGGAGGTTAAGTGGCAAATTGAAGAAACTATGCCATAAAGGCTGACATAAAGTTTACATATTCCACTCCCCTAATGACTGAATTGTAACAAATTGTGGTTTTGTACATATATTCTTTATATATTATGGGTAGGACTAATATATATATAAACTCTATTATCAAAAGTGTTGGGACACCTGCCGGTACACACACATGAGCTTCATTGGTATCCCTGTCTTAGTCCGTAGGGTTCAATATTGAGTTGGCCCACCCTTTGCAGCTATAACATCTTCAACTCTTCTGGGAAGGCCGTCCACAAGGTTTAGGAGTGTGTCTATGGGAATGTTTGACCATTCTTCCTGAAGCGCATTTGTGAGGTCAGGCACTGATGTTAGATGAGAAGGCCTGGCTCACAGTCTCCACTCTAATTCATCCCAAAGCTGTTCTATCTGGTTGAGGTCAGGACTGTGCAGACCAGTCAAGTTCCTCCACCCCAAATTCGCTCATCCATGTCTTTATGGACCTTGCTTTTTGCACTGGTCTAAATCATTTGGTGGAGGGGGGATTATGGTGTGGGGGTGTTTTTCAGGGGTTGGGCTTGGCCCTGTAGTTCCAGTGAAGGGAACTCTTAAGGTGTCAGCATACCAAGACATTTTGGACAATTTCATGCTCTCAACTTTGTGGGAACAGTTTGGGGACGGCCCCTTCCTCTTCCAACATGACTGCACACCAGTGCACAAAGTAAGGTCCATAAAGACATGGATGAGAGAGTCTGGGGTGGAGGAACTGTTGTGTCTAAAGTACAGTAAATCCTTGGATTGCGAGTAACGCAGTTAAGCGAGCGTGTCGCAATACGAGCACTTATTTTTTTTTAACTCCTGACTCGGTTTGCGAGTGTTGTCTCGCAAAACGTGCAGGATTCAAGCCACCGTGGTGTTCAGTACTGCGTTTGGCCTGAGGTGGGTTGGGGGCACCAGAGCCGATCGGAGCCAATCAGAGCTGTTCGAAAATGCTTGGAAAAACTCGGAAATACTCTGTTCCCGAGCCTTTCCGAGGTTTTCTGAGTTCAGCTGAGCTGTCCCCGGGCCTTTCCAAATGTTTCCGAGGCTCTCCAGTGCCTCCCCACCTCTGTCCATGTGCGGTATTGCATGCTATTGAAGTCAATGCGGAACAAATTATTTTTATTTTCCATTGACTTCTATGGGGAGAACTTGCTTTGATATGCAAGTGCTTTGGATTACGGGCATTCTCCTGGAACGGATTATGTTCATAATCCAAGGATCCACTGTATGTCATGTTTTATTTAATTTTTGATCATATAGGCAGTGCCTGAAAGAAGTTCTCCTGAAGAAGCCATCGAAACATGTCGAGATTAGAATCAGCTTTATCTGTTCCATGTATTGTATAAATATTTATGATGACAACAAATTTTGTTGTTTTATTATTTTTGTAATTTTGGTGTTTTGGCACCCTAAAAATCCAACATTTCGTTCTATGGCTATGTATCCCAAACTTTTTGGGCCAGATCCATGAAGCAGTTACGCTGACGTATCTATTGATACGCCGCGTAACTGCTAGGTTGCTCCGGCGTATCTTTGTTTTGTATCCACAAAACAAGATACGCCTGAAGCTGGGCTAGATCGGACTGGCGTACGTTTTAGTACGCCATCGGATCTAAGGTGCATATTTACGCTGGCCGCTAGGTGGCGTTTCCGTTGATTACCGCGTCAAGTATGCAAATTAGCTAGATACGCCAATCCACAAACGTACGTCCGCCCGGCGCATTTTTTTACGTCGTTTCTGTAAGGCTGTTTTCGGCGTATAGTTACCCCTGCTATATGAGGCGTATCCTATGTTAAGTCTGGACGTCGTTCCCGTGTCGAATTTTGAAAATGTTACGTTGTTTGCGTAAGTCGTTCGCGAATAGGGCTTTGCGTAGAATTACGTTCACGTCGTAAGCATTGGCTTGTTGCGGGTTAATTTCGACCATGCGCACTGGGATACCCAAAAAACGTCAATTAGGTCGGGTCAAGACGTATTACCATAAAACACTCCCCCATCTCATCCTTTCGAATTGCGCGCCTTTACGCCGACACAGTTACACTACGCCGCCGTAACTTACTGCGCAAATTCTTTGAGAATACGGGAAATACGCTGTAAGTTACGGCGGCGTAGTGTATCTGAGATACACTACGCCGGCCGTAAAGAAGCGCCACGCTTCGTGGATCTGGCCCTTTGTGTTTGTCCTAAAAAAAAAAATCCTAAAAACAAAAAGTTGACACCACTTTCTAATATTCTGTAGATTTTTTAACTATAGTCTAGGTATCCTGGAATGTTATGAATGTCTCTTGCATTAGGCAAACAACACATCACACATAGAGGGGAAAGTTTTCTCCCTGTTTTGAGAATCTCTTCTGCTTACTTCTAATTATATGAGAGCCTCTGTTAGATATCAATTTTATTTCTCAGTCCGATAATTTACTCTCACTAAGTAAATCAGTGGTTACTTTATACAATCTCTGTATCTGTTATTACTTGGATAGCTGTACATTGTAATCATCTGCCATGACTGATACTTCTTGGCTCTCTCTGTGATGGATTGATTTTGTATTTTGCGATGGTGATTACAATTATTATCCCTGTCTGGCAAGTGTGACATCATCATTGTAGCAGTGGGGACAAGATGTGAGGATCCATACAGTCAATACTTATTAAGTCTATGCAGACGTTTCAGCATATCGTCTGATCTTTTTATATTAGTATTCATATTTGTGCTGCTCTCAATTGTAAACCTTCAGTGAAAATCATACTTTCAAGTTATATCAATATCCAAACTTATTTTTATCTTATTTTAAAGGAACACTAAAGGCAAAGGGCCAGATTCACAAAAGAGATACGACGGCGTATCTCCTGATACACCGTCGTATCTCTGAGATACGATTGTCGTATCTATGCGCCTGATTCATAGAATCAGTTACACATAGTTAGCCCTAAGATCTGACAGGTGTAACTGTGTTACACCGTCGGATCTTAGGCTGCAATTCTAGGCCGGCTGCTTGGTGGCGATTCCATTGCGGTCGGCGTAGAATATGCAAATGACTAGTTACGCCGATTCACGAACGTCCGCTTTGCCCGTCAATCTAAATTTACGTTGTTTCCGTAGAGATGCGTCGCGTAAAACTAAGCATGCCCTCTAGGTGGTGTAACCCATGTTAAGTATGGCCGTCGTTCCTGCGTCGAAATTTTAAATTTCACGTCGTTTGCGTAAGTTGTCCCTGAATGGCGCTGGACGCCATTTACGTTAACGTTGAAACCAATGACGTCCTTGCGACGTCATTTAGCGCAATGCACGTCGGGTAATTTTACGGACAGAGCTTGCGCAGTACGCTCGGCACAGGATTTAAATGGTGCCCGCCCCATTTGAATTAGGCGGGCTTTCGCCGAGCGGATTTACGCTACGCTGCCGCAAGTTTACAGGTAAGTACTTTGTGAATCAGGCACTTACGCTGTAAACTTGCGGCGATGTAACGTAAATGGGATATGTTACGCCGCGGCTAAGTTACGCGGAAATACGTGAATCTGGCCCAAAGTTTTTTTTAAAATAACAAACATGTTATACTTACCTCCACTGTGCAGCTCGTTTTGCACAGAGTGTCCCCGAACGCTGTCTTCTGGGGTCCCTCGGCGACTGTCTCAGCTCCTCCTCGCATGGTGGAAAGCTTTTGCGAGCGCGCTCCCGTGATACAGCGGCGGCCATAGCCACCGACTGTATCACTCGGCACCGCCCCCCGGCGCGCAGCGCCATCCACTGTGATTAACAGCAGCGCCAGCCAATGGCTGCGCTGCTATCAATCTGTCCAGCCTAGCCAATCAACGGCCAGGCTGGGAACCGAAAAGGATCACGTGGACGCGCACGGGACTTTCGAGGGGTCAGGTAAGTAAAACGGGGGTTCGGGGGGGGGCGGTACCGTCAGATGTTTTTTCACCTTAAAAGGATGCATTAAGGTGAAAAAACATTTACCTTTACAACCCCTTTAAACTTATTTTAAACTTGTAAAAAGTGTAGAAGGGCTAGAATATCTGTTGGGTTTTTATTGTTGTCTGTATTGATTATGTGTCCTACCACTGTCACCGGATAGCAATTGCTGGGAAATCCAACATCTTACAGAGGGAAAGCCTGCCAATGGGGATAGCTGTTTCTGTGCTAAAATTGGAATTCCTTTATTTTAGAGAGAGATTTACACTCATGTACTGTTGTTTTAGTAAGACAGGTAGTGAAGGGAAATCTCTCCAATGGAACACAAAGATAAAAAATAAACTGTTTTGGATTTTTAATCACTTAAGACCCGGACCATTATGCAGCTAAAGGACCTTGCCCCTATTTGCGATTCGGCACTTCATCGCTTTAACTGACGATTGCGCGGTCGTGCGACGTGGCTCCCAAACAAAATTGGCGTCCTTTTTTCCCCACAAATAGAGCTTTCTTTTGGTGGTATTTGATCACCTCTGAGGTTTTATTTTTTGCGCTAAAAACAAAAATAGAGCGACATTTTTGCTATAATAAATATCCCCAAAAAAGATATAAAGACATTTTTTTTCCTCATTTTAGGCCAATACGTATTCTTCTACATATTTTTGGTAAAAAAATAGCAAAAAGCTTTTATCGATTGGTTTGCACAAAATGTATAGCGTTTACAAAATAGGGGATAGTTTTATGGCATTTTTATTAATATTTTTTTTTTTTTACTAGTAATAGCGGCGATCAGCGATTTTTTGTTGTGACTGCGACATTATGGCGGACACATCGGACAATTTTGACACAATTTTGGGAGCAAAAGGTGCTATAAAAATGCATTGATTACTGTGAAAATGACAATTGCAGTTTAGGAGTTAACCACTAGGGGGCGCTGTAGGGGTTATGTGTGACCTTATATGTGTTTCTAACTGTAGGGGGCGGGGCTGTACTTGTGACGTCATTGATCGTCTTTCCCTATATCAGGGAACAGACGATCACTGACATTGCCACAATGAAGAACGGGGAAGGTGTGTTTACACACACCTCTCCCCGTTCTTCAGCTCCTGTGACCCATCGCGGGACGCCGGCGGCGATCGGGTCCGCGGTCATGGAGCTTCGGACCGGGTCGGCTGGGCACTTAAAGGGGACGTACCTGTACGTGCGTTAGGCGGTCCTTAAGTGGTTAAACTTTTCTACTCTATCCAGAAAAATAAAATAAAAAAACAAATTTGAGTAGGCTAGCTTATCTAGACCCATATGTTTTTTTATATAGATAAAGACAGCCATGGGGACAAATAGACAGAATTAATTTAAATGATTAAAAGAAAAACTATGGATATACATATCACTCTCTAAACTTCTAAACATAAAACAAATTATATTTTAAATTTAATTTATATATTTGGATATAAAATTTAATTTTCTAAATTGAAAACCTTATAAATGGCTTAGAGATTCATGTGAGCATTATTTAGATAAGGACAACCAGCCATAAAAAAAAAAAAGGTTAGAGTAGGCTAGCTTTTATAGATCCATATGGGTTTTTATTTATATTTAGATAAGGATAGCCTGCCAGAAAAAAACAAAACTTGTAAACATAAAAATTATTAATAATTAATATGTTAAATTGAATTTATATAAATGATAAAACAACTATGGATATAAACGGTCAAGTTCTAAACTTATAAACCTAAGAAATAAAAAAATAATGACTTAGAGACCCATATGGGTTTTTTTTTTTTTCAACTATAAATTTTTTATTATATCAATAAAATAGTACATACATACAGCAAAAGCATAAATGACAGAGTTGCAGTACAAACAAAACAGCAGAGATATAATCAGATCTGTAAAGGCTGTGCTTGTAAACATGGTACGGGCCTTGATGACCTAGACCAGTCTACCCCAACTGGGTTCTAACTGTAGGACTGGAGACCCATATGGGTTTTGTTTAAAGACAGCAGACCTAAATGCCATGGAGACAAATAGACAACATTTATTTACATGATTAAAATAAAAACTATGGATATAAATATCAGTTTATAAACTTCTAAACATAAAAAAAATATATTTTAAATTGAATTTATATAATTGATAAAAAACTATGGATAAAAAATATCACTTTCTAAACTTGTAAGCCTAAAAAAAATATGGCTTAGTAACCCATATGGGTTTTATTTAGATAAGGATAGCCAGCCAGAAAAAAAAAAGTTTGAGTAGGCTAACTTATATAGACCTATATGGGGCAGATTCACAAAGATCTGCCCCGGCGCAGCATATCTGAGATACGCTACGCCGCCGTAACTTACTTTTTTTGGTTTGAATCCTGGAAGAATTTGCACCGTAAGTTACGGCGGCGTAGTGTATCTTTCGCGGCGTAACGGCGCCTAATTCAAATCGGCGAGTAGGGGGGCGTGTTTCATTTAAATGAAGCGCATCCCCGCGCCGAACGAACTGCGCATGCGCTGTCCCTAAATTTCCCACTGTGCATTGCGCTAAATGACGTCGCAAGGACATCATAAATTACGTCCAGCCCGATTCACGGACGACTTACGCAAACGAAAAAAAAAATCAAATTAAACGCGGGAACAACGGCCATACTTAACATAGCAGGTTTAACTATACGCCACCAAACAGCAGCTTTAACTATACGCCGGAAAAAGCCGACTAGAGATGACGTAAAAGAATGCGACGAACGCTCGTTTGTTCGTGGATCGTCGGAAATAGCTAATTTGCATACTCGACGCGGATTACGACGGGAACGCCACCCAGTGGACGCCGAAGAATTGCATCTTAGATCCGAAGGCGTACGAAGACGTACGCCTGTCGGATCTAACCCAGATGCCGTCGTATCTTGTTTTGAGGATTCAAAACAAAGATACGACGCGGGAAATTTGAAAGTACGCCGGAGTATCAGTAGATACACCGGCGTACTCTCTCTGTGGATCTGCCCCTATGAATATAAACTATCACGTTCTAAACTTATAAACCTAAAAAATAAAAAAAAATAATGGCTTAGAGACCTATATGGGTTTTATTTAAAGACAGCCAACCTAAATGCCACGGAGACAAAAAGACAGATTCTATTTACATAGTTAAGATAAAAACTACAGATAGAAACATCACTTTCTAAATCTAAAAAATACAATTTTAAATAGAATTTATATAAATGATAAAAAAAAACTATAGATATAAAATATTATTTTGTAAACTTATAAAATTATATTTTAAATACAAAGTTAAAGGCAGGAGCAGATAAGAATACTCAATATTGTTTGTTAAAAACCTTGTAAACCAGTAATCAGCAGTCCAGTACAAAGATCAGACATCACCAGCACTGCTGTAAAGCCGAGTAATAAATTATTAATTCAGGTTATTTTGTTCTCTGAATCACCCTCACAAAAGATGTGTAAAAACAGAATAAACAATGGCTGTGTACTGTGGTAATGAAGTCTGTGAAGGTAGCTCTGTGAGAGCTGCATGTGGCACCAGACCGCCTGTTGGCCAATTCTGTATTAAAGAAATAGGGGAGGTGAATGACTTAGTTTACAACTCTCAGCCTATAAATTGTGTAACTGTTACACCACACAAAAATCCATCTCTTTTGGACTCGATTTATTAACACAATTATACAAATTTTCTTTGGATTTTGAAGTTTACATTTTTGTGTTTTTTTTTTTTTCAATCTAATTTGTTTATAATATTGTTGTCTCCCAATTCTTCAAATTTTACAATACAATTATTTAAAATATATAATGTTGCAGTCCCACTTTAAGTTGCTGATCGCCGAGATTACTAGTAAAAAAAATGTAGATCTATCCCATAGTTTGTAGATGTTATAACTTCTGCTCACATAATTTGTAATAAAAACATCTTTGCTATTATGAAGCTTCCTTGCAACCACTTTGGATATTATTTTATATATACTGTGATTCTGTACAAATATGCTGCAGAAATTTTCACTTCCTGGATTTACACAGACACACAGAGGCACACCTCAAGCTCTGCAGCACTCATTGGCCCTCTTATGACTCCTCCCCCACTCCCTTCCTGACAAACTCTCATGAGAGTGAGAGAGAATGCTGTGCATGATGTCATAAGCCTAGGCTTTTTACCAGACAAGAAACAGGAAGTGGGCTGTATAAGATATTTGATGCCACAAAAAAAAATGTTTTACTATCCAAAGTTGAAACAACAAGGGCAGAAGATTTACTAGATGGAAAGATGAAAAAAAAAATGTCCAAAGTTCCGCTTTAATGTAAATCTAAAGGAAACCTGTACAAGAAAATTGAACAGATGGCCAGCCTTGTGATTTTTTTTAAGAAAAATATGTAGTAGAATACATAGGCCCGGATTCACGTAGAAGCCCGTATCTTTGTGCGGGCGTAACGTATCCTATTTACTGTTACGCCTCCGCAACTTTGACAGGCAAGTGCAGTATTCTCAAACCAAAGTTGCGGCGGCGTAGCGTAAATAGGCCGGCGTAAGCCCGCCTAATTCAAATGTGGAAGATGTGGGCGCGTGTTATGTAAATTTAATGTGACCCCACGTAAATGACGCTTTTTACGAATGGCGCATGTGCCGTCCGTGAAAGTATCCCAGTGCGCATGCTCCAAATTAACCCGCAAGAAGCCAATGCTTTCTACGTAAACGTAAATGACGCACAGCCCTATTCGCAAATGACGTGAAAAATTTGACGCTGTTCCGACGTCCATACTTAACATTGGTACGCCTCATCTACACCTCATATAGCAGGGGTAACTTTACGCCGGGAAAAGCCTAACATAAACGGCGTATCTGTACTGTGTCGGCCGGGCGTACGTTTGTGAATTGGCGTATCTAGCTGATTTACATATTTCTAGGCGTAAATCAGCGTACACGCCCCTAGCGGCCAGCGTAAATATGCAACTTAGATATGATGGCGTAAGAGACTTACGCCGGTCAGATCTAATACAAATCTATGTCTAACTGATTCTAAGAATCAGGCGCATAGATACGACGCCTCAAACTCAGAGTTACGACGGCGTATCTGGAGATACGCCGGCGTAACTCGTACGAGAATCTGGGCCATAATGTCCTAAATTGATGAAGAAATTCGATTTTTTTTTCTCCATTTTATTATTGGATATATTTTATATACACTCCAAAGACATGCTGGTAGGTTAATTGTCTTCTGTCTAAATTGTCCCCAGTATATGAATGTGAGTTAGGGACCTTAGATTGTAAGCTCCTTGAGGGTAGGGACTGATGTGAATGTACAATGTATATGTAAAGCGCTGTGTAAAAATGACGACACTATATAAGTACCTTAAATAATAAATAATAGTAATATAGCAGAAAGTAAGAAGTATTGTTTTTTTTTTTTCAAAATTGTCGGCCTTTTTTGTTTCTAGCACAAAAAAAAACTACAATTTATTTGGATACAGCGCCGCAGGACCGCGCAATTGTCAGTTAAATAACACAGTGCCGGATCGCAAAAAAAAAAAAGGCCTGGTCATAAAGAGCAAGTGGTTAATTAAAGTCCAAACTTTCTGCATTTATTGATGACTTACGCAGTGTAATACTCTACAACTACAAGAGGCGCTGTAGCATTTTTCTGTTACTTTACAGTAAATGCTAAAACTTTTTAAAAACATAGGCGAAAAGCTTATTTATATACGAGCTTGCACTATAAAACATCCCCGTTCTGTCCTCGGATGACACTGTAGCATTATGTGACACATTGGCTGTGGCCAGCAAAGCAGACACCTCGGCTGAAGATTATATTTATGTGAAACATTTCGCTTTACACTACATGGCTGAACAAAGGAGCAGATGGGCTGCTTCCACGGCTGTAGCTCTGCTTGCTCTCATTAGTGTCTTCCAAAAAGGTAAAATGTTCATAACTGCATTAATTTTATCTTCTGTGCCTGTTCCCTTAAACTGGACCCCCCCCCCCCCCCCAAAAAAAAATGTAACTGCTACTTCTGCATGTGTACATTTAATTATTTTCTACTGATCTTTAAAATGAAATACAGTTTTATTGACGACGTCTCTCAGATCCTTGGCTTCTGCTTCTGGGTAGACCGCCTCCAAATTATACATTACTGGAAAATGAATTACTATGTCACATTAGCCTTGGAGGAAGATTCTATATTGTAGAAAAGTATCCAATTATCAGTGTTTGTCACCACAGACAGAATAAATAAGTCATAATTTATTTGATGCTTGGTAAAGCCTACAATATGACATCATTTGGGCTGCTACAACATCAGTCACATGGCACGCTGTATAAATACCCTTTATATCTATTTTGGAACGCTACTAAATATATATATATACAGTAAAACCTTGGATTGCGAGCATGATTTGTTCAGGAAGCATGCCTGTAATCCAAAGCACTTGTACATCAAAGCAAATTTTCCCATAAGAAATAATGGAAACTCAAATGATTCGTTCCACAACCATTTATTCATAAATTCTTCAGTTTTTATAGTCCATATAAAAAGATTATAGCAATGTGATTGGTTTTGCAACCATAAAATGTAAATCCATAAATGGAAGTCTCCACAAGGGGATTAGAAGCAAAATCCAGCAGGAGCTCCAGAGTATAAAAGAGAAGTGAGGCGCCTCTAAGTTTAGCAAGATGGTTACATTTAATCTAAATTAAAATATTACATATACAGTAAAACTTTGTTTGAGAGCATTTTGCAAGACAAGCAACATTTTTAAATACATTTCGACTTCATAAACGATTGATGTCTTGATATACAAGTAGTGTCATGTCACAACTGAGCATAAAAAAGAAGAGAGGTGCCTCCAAGTGTAGTAATATGGTTACATGTAATGAAGGTACAACATTTAGCTACTCACATGGTTGATTATTAAAACAGGCACATCTAAGTATGCAGGTGTCCGGGGTAAAGCTGTCCACATATTCCATCCTCCGTACCGCCGTGTCTCCCCGCTGTCAGTCTGCAATCGTGGCCCGGGAAGACTACCCTGCAGTAAAGCGATCTGAAAGCGAGGCTTGAACCGCTCGTGGAGTGTGGAAGGGATGAAGTTGATGGCGGTGTGGAGTACGGTCTATGTAGACACCCCGGATGCCTGCATACTTAGATGTGCCTGTTTTAATCATCAACCATGTGAGTTGCTAAATGTTGTACCTTCATTAAATGTAACCAAATTACTACACTTAGAGGCGCCTCTCTTCTCTTTAATACTCAGTTGTGACATGGCGCTACTTGTATATCAAGACATCGCTTGTATATCAAGTCAAATCTTTTTTTAAATTTTGCTTGTCTTTCAAAACACACTCAAACCAAGTTACTCTCAAACCAAGGTTTTACTAATTATCCCAAAGGGCCAGCACATCTAAATTAAAATATTATATATATATATATATATATATATATATATATATATATATATATATATATATATATATATATATATATATACTATTTTAATTTAGATGTACTGGCCCTTTGGGATAATCATTTACCCCATGACTCATTCACATTAATTATGAACCTTACACGGCTCCCACAGTGAGTGGCTCCATGTTATGCTACTTTGCAAAATGATGTCAGTTATCCAAAGTAGGTGAAAATGGAAATGCTTGGCATGGTATCACCTTATTGCAATGGGAGCTCAGTAATCATTGTGATAGTCTTGTAGAGGTAACATATTCATTTAGAGAGATGTGCAGTGCCCTTCTACTGAGCCAGATGTGTAGGTCTGAATATAAATCACTGGTTTGTTCCAATCATGTTTTTTATGAAATGAGTATATAAAATGAACTGAAAACAACATTTTTATGAGATAAACATAAACATAGGGTGGGGTACGAACAGGGTTAGAACATGAAATTAAGGTTGGTCTGACCTTTACAAGAGTAAAAGGAAATAGGTGGGGGTGAGGGATAATATCATCAAAAAATTAGCATTCAATTTACTTTGTACTAGTTTTTCCAGATTTTCCACTGAATGTTAAATTGTTTCCTAGTACCCCGTCTTCTAGCCAGTAAAGACTCATAGACATAGTGGGATTGGGTAGTCCCAAATACTTCAGAAGTGTTGGGAGCCTTATTGGATTTCCAATGTTTCGCTATCAGAGTTCTGGCTACCAGAAGAATGTGTGTAACCACAACTCGCAAGTCAGGGGGAAATTTTTTATGCCTATATTCAGTTCTGCCAAGCTTGGGTTGGGGGCAGGCCCGACGGAACAAGACAGGCAAAACAAGCAACTGCTTGGAGCCCCGAGCTGGCCTGGGGCCCCAGCAGGGCTGCAGCCTGTAGCGTGGCCAAGCTCCTCTTTCTAGTTTCTCCTGCAGTTTGGCCAGGTACCGTAACCGCGCGGTACAGGAGATTCAGTTTTCTGTTCTTGGCCGGACTGACAGGAAGTGCACACACTCAGCGGGGCACAGTTAATTGCCGAATATCAGATTCATACATATTTTCATTTTAATCTTGGGTGGAAAATCTGTGAGTATTGAGATTGAGTGAATAAACCCTTTAAAGTTAATGCCTGGGCAAAATAAAACATAAACTGCACATCTCTGCAATACCTGCATGTCCCCCCTGTTTTAGCCCTTTAAAAATTACGCAAGTGCAAAAGAATAATTGGTGATTCTGCCAGAAATGCTCTTAACTTAATATTTGTAGCTCCCAAAACCATCTCCATAGCGACACCCCCCCCCCGCTTCTCAACTTGAAGCTCAGCAACACCCCGCCCCCCGCTTCTTGCTTGGGGCCCCCAAATTCCTTCAAACGGCCCTGGCTGGGGGGTGTCAAGATTCCTGTAATGTTAGAGATAGAACAACATATTCTATTCCAAAAGATGGTCAGGTGTTTTCAGGTCCAGAACACATGGAGAAGGTTGCTTACTGAGCCACAGTTTCTCCAGCACAGTGGCGAGTTGGCGAGGGAGAATTTGGACAGTCTGTAAGGCGTGAGATACCACCTTGAATTTTTTATTTTTAATAAACCTTTTGTAAAGGAAAATACATGCATTGCTTTTAAAGTGCTCTGTAAAACACAGTCGCATTTCTTTTGGTCTGTAGGTGCACTTTAAGGACTTGTCTCTATAATGTTGGACACCTTTGAAAACCCATAGAGATAACTTTCTTAAAATTCGTAATTTTATATAGAGTATCACCCTTCCTAGTATTGACTGTAGTAATAGTGTGTACAACATTCTAAAGATAAAGCTGAGATTCCTTGGCATTCTCTACCCTGGGTATTAAGCCTAAAGAGACATGAATGAACGACCAGATAGAAAATCCTCCTAATATACTTGTATATTTGAATCTACCTTTCAGAGAGGTATATAGATGTTTCCTGACATAAATCAGAGCCCATTCATAAACTGCTCTAAGAAGTAGAAAATATCCGGCTCAGGGACTCCAAGCTCTACAATCTGTATCTTTTCACATGTTAATTTGAGCTTACATTTTGCTTTACTTCACATTTCATCATTTCATTTAATACAAAATAAAAAAAAAACATTATTTGTTATTAGAGATACTACTCAGAACTCATAAATGGCTGTGATTATATACTTTAAAGGAAACCAGTAGCAATAAAATAACTAGACTGCCTTTTTTAACCCTATTTTAAAAATACTTTACTAGTCGAGAGGTGCAAGGATTAAAGATGCCTGGGCAACTAGGATTTTCACAAGTAGGGCACCAGTGTCAGTCTCAATATTTCATTAATGACAGGTTTACTTTAATTATTTAACCACTTGACACCCGCACGCCGTCATATGACGTCCAAAACGGGGACCTGTTATCCTGGGTGGACGTCATATGACGTGATGGGCTTTGCGGGGGGATATCTCAATGATGCCTGCACCCAGGGGCATCATTGAGATATCATTTTTTAGCGGTGGCGATCCTGTGCACCGTAAGAACGATCATAGCGGCGGTTCCGCCGCTAGATCGTTCTTACAGGCGGCGGGAGGGGACATCCCCCCCTCCCGCCGCCATCCGGTGCTTCTCCGGGCTCTCCCGTCCCACCGGGGGCCCGGAGAGATGATCGCCGTCCGCCGGATGTTTGCCATAGAGAAGACTGGTGACCATCTGGTCACCAGTCATCTCTATGACCGTCGGAGGCCCGGGCGCGATGTGATGATGTCACGCCCGGGTCCCCGTAAGTAAACAAACCGCAATTGCGGCTAGTTTGAATGAGATCTGTGAATTTTTTTTCACGATCTCATTCTTTCCAGCCTGCAGGAGAGATGTGGGGTCTTATTGACCCCGCATCTCTCCTTAAAGAGGACCTGTCACACACATTCCTATTACAAGGGATGTTTACATTCCTTGTAATAGGAATAAAAGCGATTGAAAAAAAAAAAGTGTAAAAAAAAGTGTAAAAAATAAAGAAATAAGTAAAATAAAAAAGAAAAAATAATAATAAAAAAATTAAAATGCCCCTGTCCCTGGTAGCTCGCGCTCAGAAGCGTACGCACACGTAACTCCCGCCCACGTATGTAAACGTCGTTCAAACCACACATGTGAGGTGTCACCGCGTGCGTTAGAGCGTGTGCAACAATTCTAGCACTAGACCTCCTCTGTAACTCTAAACTGGCAACCTGTAAAAATTTTAAAGTGTCGTCTATGGAGATTTTTAAGTAACAAAGTTTGGCGCCATTTCATGAGTGTACGCAATTTTAAAGCGTGAGATGTTAGGTATCTAGTTACTCGGCGTAACATCATCTTTCATATTTTACCAAAAAATTGGGCTAACGTTAATGTTTTGTTATTTTTTAATTTATGAAACCATTTTTTTTACAAAAAAAAGCCGTTTGAAAAATTATTGCGCAAATACGGTGCAAGATAAAAAGTTGCAATGACCGCCATTTTATTCCCTAGGGTGTCTGCTAAAAAAACATATATAATGTTTGGGGGTTCTGAGTAATTTTCTAGCAAAAGAATGAGGATTTGTACATGTAGGAAAGAAGTGCCAGAATAGGCCCGGGAAGGAGGTGGGTTTTAAAGCCCGGTATTGAAGTGGTTAAACATCCAAAGGTAATAAAACATAGGAGGTTGTTTACGAAAGGCAAATCCACTTTGCACTACAAGTGCACTTGGAAGTGTAGCCGCTGTAGATCACTGTAGATCTGAGCGGAAGATCTAAAATGAGGAGAAGCTCTGCTGATTTTATCATCCAATCATGTGCAAGCTAAAATGCTGTTTTTTTATTTTCCTTGCATGTCCCCCTCAGATCTACAGCGACTGCACTTCCAAATGCACTTTCAGTGCAATTTCAAGTGCTATTGCAGTGCACTTGTAGTGCAAAATGGAGTTGCCTTTCGTAAATAACCCCCATTGTGATTAGTAAATGGTTCTGAAGGACTTCAGGATATCAGGACTGAAATTCTAAGATTATTTCCAATCAGGGATATTATAGGCTAGATTCAGGTAGCTGGGCCCCTTCTTACGGCGGCGCAGCGTATCGTATTTACGCTAACCCGCCGCAACTTACAGGAGCAAGTGCAGTATTCACAAAGCTCCGTAAGTTGCGGCGGCGTAGCGTAAACGGGGCCGGCTTAAGCCCGCGTAATTCAATTGTGGAAGGGGGCGTGTTTTATGCTAATATGTGATGACCTGATGTGATTGACGTGTTTTACGAATGGCGCATGTGCCGTCCGTGTACATATCCCAGTGTGCATTGCTTCAAATGACGTCGCAAGGACGTCATTGGTTTCGACTTGAACGTAAGTTACGTCCAGCCCTATTCGCGAACGACTTACGCAAACGACGCAAAAAATTAAAATTTTGAAGCGGGAACGACGTCCATATTTAACATTGGCTGCGCCACCTAATAGCAGGAGCAACTTTACGCCGAAAAAGCCTTACGCAAACGACATAAAAAACTACCGGCGGGCGCACGTACGTTTGTGAATCGGCGTAACTAGGTAATTTGCATACTCTACGCTGAAAACAACGGAAGCGCCACCTATCGGCCAGCGTGAGAATGCACCCTAAGATACGACGGCGTAAGAGACTTATGCCAGTCGTATCTTAGGCTAATGTCGGCGTATCTTGCTTTCTGAATACAGAAAGAAGATACGCCGGCGCAGCTTTGAATTTACGCGGCGTATCTATGGATACGCCGGCGTAAATCGTTGCTGAATCTAGCCCTATGTGTATGAATGCAGGATTTTCTCTTCCTATTCCACCGGTCCGAACATACTTGGCAATGCATCTGACCAAACTGAGCCAACAGTATGTACTGAATGATACTTTATGGAAAGGACTGATGTGCATGGTGCTATGTTCTCTTTAAAGGGTCTAGCACCCTTCCAGTCACTGTAGAATGCTAAGAAAATTTATTTTAGCTCCTCTGTAATCAGTGGAGCGGGGGGTTGATTGTTTTAGTCTGCTCAATGTTTTACAGGTGGCTGATCTGATTATTTTCCCCTGCAATAGAGGGTTCCAGTATTACAGTGGGAGGAAGAATAGAAAGGCACCATGAATATTTATGGGAATCCAAAGCTGACTGGGATCCGGTCAGCTGCTGGTTTTACAGCATGTTTGTATGACAGAAGCCGATCTTCTGTCAGACAAGCTGCCATACACATGGGCCAAATGTCAGCCGACATTGATGCAGCCCGTGTGTGACAGGCTTAAAGTGGTTGTAAACTCTTTACAACCACTTTACGCTACAGGTAAGCCTATATTAAGGCTTACCTGTAGCTACCCAGGATATCTCCTAAACCTGCACGGTTTAGGACATATCCCCCTGTGTCTGCATGTGCCGATGTCATCTGCCCTAGATGCATACATATACCTTGGCAGTCAAGGGTGCCGCACTACATCTGATATTGGATGCCCTAGTCCAAAAACGATGCATTAAAACAAGCATAAAAAAACAGATTTTATAATTTTGGACCAGACACAAAATGTTTGCAAGTCTATCGAATCTTACTTTTTTTTTCTTGTTTAATCACTGAGCTTGGTGCCATGCTTAAAGTGGTTGTAAAGGCAGAAAGTTTTTTTTATCTTAATACTCCCCTCCTCATTGGCTGAGACAGCAGCGTGGTACCATTGGCTCCCGCTGCTGTCAATCATAGTCAGTCAGCCAATGAGAATAGAAAGGGGGTGGGGCTGGGCCGCAACTCTGTATCTGAATGGACACAGGGAGCTGTGACTCGGCTTGGGTGCCCCCATATCAAGCTGCTTGCTGTGGGGGCACCCAACAGTCGGAAGGGGTCAGGAGAGCCGAAGAGGGACCCAAGAAGAGGAGGATCCGGACTGCTCTGTGAAAATCCTCTGCGACAGAGCAGGTAAGTATAACATGTTTGTTATTTTTCATTTAAAAAATATGAGACTTTTTCAATCACTTTAATACAAACTAATCATGGAGTTAGCTTGCCTCTTCAAACCTCTTCTTCTTTTTTCTTTTTTTCTTTTTTTGCTCCATCTGCAGCCCTATAGAGCTACAGCCTTGAAATGGATGTCAAGGAAGTGCCGCATGGTCATTTATATGTAAATTTATGGAGAGTACAGTCTTACGTTGTAAATAACAAATTGATATGCAAAAGAATACACAAGATTGTGACAGGTACACCTGTAATTAGCAACCAGGCTCGTGTAGGCACAGCTAGAATTGTGATGAAATTTGTAGCTCCATCTGTTTAATCTCCTGTTATAAGTTGTTAATTATGGTGAAAGGTTAAGGAATTAGTGTAAGTGTATTGCCAACATTCTTTTTTTTTTGTTTTATGTTGTTATTAGTATTGCTATGTGTTGATGTCTTGAGTTAGAACTCCATGCACATTGTAGACAGGGCACGTTTAGCAAACCAACCAAAGAAAAAAAAACGAGCTGGGAGAATTACATATTCATCGATGCTGTAGAGTGAGCACAGTTAGGATCATAGCAAGTTAATGACTCTTGCAAAAGAGAAATACGGAACCCAGATGCACATTTAACAGCAGAGGGCTTTCTCTGTCAGCGAGTACTGTACTATTTCCATGCCACCTGTGGGGATAAAACAACATGTTCTGAATGTGCAAACAGGCGAAGGGTTAGACATAAAGACACACATATACTGTATATATATATATATAGATATATATATATCTATATATATATCAGACAGATAGCTAGATAGACAGCCAGACCAGATATTGGAGCTCCAATACCGCATTATGTAGGGTGATATCATTCCAAGATGATGTAACTGGCCCGTCTTCCCTTCCCACCATCCTGCACGTGCGTGGGACACCTCTGGTGCACAGGGACAGTTAAAAACTCTGTCTTGCTGGATAATGATTTATGCAGACAACAATAGCATTTGGCAAATAATTAAGATAAATGAATGTTGGTTTAGCTCATGCATCTGTGCCAGACTGCAATGAGAGCAATTAATTTGATGCAGTGTTATTTATAAATACTAAAGCTAGTCGTTTGATTGGATGGAGCAGTTTATTGCAAATGCAAAGTTAATGTCCCTTTATTTGTGTGTGTTATTTATTTAATCATACTTAATTAATGTATCATTTGAGGAACACTGGTAATAAAACGCGGAGATCCAGGAAACAAATTTAAAGTGGCGCTAAACGATTTCCTTATTCTGCAAAAAGATCATCTATTCACATCCACTACTTAAAGTGTTACTGAACCCAGGAGACCGTGGGCCGAATTCAGAAAGAGATACAACGGCTTTTTCCGGCGTATAGTTACCCCTGCTATATGAGGGGTAGCTAATTTTAAGTATGGCCGTCGTTCCCGCGCCGAGTTTTGAAATTTTACGTCGTTTGCGTAAGTCGTTCGCGAATACGGCTGGACGTAATTTACGTTCATGTTGAAACCAATGACGTCCTTGCGACGTAATTTAGAGCAATGCACACTGGGATATGTACACGGACGGCGCATGCGCCGTTTGTAAAAAACGTCAATCACGTTAGGTCATCACACATTACCATAAAACACGCCCCCTTCCACATTTGAATTACACGGCCTTACGCCGCAACACATACGTTACGCCGCCATAACTAAGGGCGCAAGTTCCTTCTGAATAAAGAACTCGCGCCCAAAGTTAGAGCGGCGTAACGTATCGGAGATACGTTACGCCGGGCGGACAGATACGCCAATGTATCTGAATCCAGCCCTGTATTTACTATGTATGTTCTCCCGCAGTACACAGAACATGGAAATCCAATTATTTTAGTAAATTTAAACTGCTAAATTTCTTTTCTCATCAGCAGTATATAGCAGTCTTGTGACTTCTAGCAGTGTCCAGCCATGCACTGGTTAAAGCTTGTAGGAGGCGTTTTCTGACTGACCTATGAGACTGGAGAACCCCTGATCCTTTGTCTGGACATTGCTGATTGGCCCTGTGCTAATCACATGCACTTTCCAAAAAAAAAAAAAAAAACTCTGTAGCAATACACACCAAACTGAGCATGTGCAGCCAGACTCCTTATGCCGCGTACACACGATCGGTCAAACTGATGAGAACGGTCTGATGGGCCGATCGTGTGTGGGCCCCATCGGTTATTTATCCATAGGTTAAAAAAAAAGCAATCTTGTTTTAAATTTAACCAATGGATACCTAACCGATAGAAAAAATGGTTGTTTGTAGGCACGTCCATCGGTTAAAAATTCACGCATGCTCAGAATCAAGTCGACGCATGCTTGGAAGCATTGAACTTTTTTTTCAGCACGTCATTGTGTTTTACGTCATCGCGTTCTGACACGATCGTTTTTTTAACCGATGGTGTGTAGGCACGACTGACCATCAGTCAGCTTCTGAATCGGCGTATCTAGCTAATTTGCATATTCCTTGCGTAAATCTATGGAAGCGCCACCTAGCGGCCAGCGTAAATATGCAGCCTAAGATACGATGGTGTAAAACACTTACGCCGGTCGGATCTTAGGGAAATCTATGCGTAACTGATTCTATAAATCAGGCGCATAGATACGACTGGCCGGACTCAGAGATACGATGGCGTATCTGGAGATACTCAGTCGTATCTTCTCTCTGAATCTACCCCTTAGTCTTTAAGTGGTTAAACTTCCCTCATTTACAGACCAAAATTCATTTCCTTGATTCAAGCAGCAAAATGTTACAATGTTTATAGTTAGCTCAGCAAATGAGGCATGTTGAAAAATGTGGCAGACTGGCTGTTTTTTTTTTACAGCTGTTGGCTTGAGCAGATAATTCTGCATAGAATCAGGAAAATGCTTTGTTAAGATCGCGAGAGGGGAAGAATCGCGATATGGTTTCTTAATGATTAATCGTGCAGCTCTAGTAGGGAACCTTCCAGAGCCAGCAGCGGCTCTGTGACGTCAGCTGACAGTGGGCTTACCCCTCGTTTGACCGATTCTGGGTCGCAAGAGAGCAAAAGAAAAGTGCACTCCTGTAAACCAAAAGATAAGTACATGCATTCCCCTATTTACAAACATCCAACTTACAAACGACTCCTACTTACAAACGGCGGGTGACAACAGCAAGTGAGAGGAAATCTACCCCTAGAAAGGGAAATTCTCTCCTGTAAGAGTTATTATGGGAAAAGGGTGTCTCTACTGATGCTTTATCACCAATGCTTGTTTCCACAACAACCCAACATTTTCAAAATCCAATTGTCCTTGGGACAGAAATTGAGGTGAACTTTTATGAACAGGGGAGGAGACAGCAAAACGAATGTTACAGGGGTGTTTACCCTTCCCTATGCTATCCAAAAAGCTTAACAATTTTTTTTTTGTCTGGAGCTACACTTAAAAAATTTACCTGTTCCGACTTACAAACAGGTTTAACTTAAGAACAAACCTGCAGACCCTATCTTGTTTGTAACCCGGGGACCGCCTGTATGACTAAAAAAGCTTTGCCCATATTTACGTCTTTCAGAGTTTTTTGACACCTTAGGTATATATTACACCATGGGGGTTATTTACGAAAGGCAAATCCACTTTGTACTACAAGTGCACTTGAAAGTGCACTTGTAAGTGCAGTCGCTGTAGATTGCTGTAGATCTGAGGGGAAGCTCTGAAATTAGGGGAAACTCTGCTGATTTTATCATCCAATCATGTGCAAGCAAATGTGCTGTTTTTTATTTTTCTTGCATGTTCCCCTCAGATCTACAGCGTCTGCACTTAAAAGTGCACTTTCAGTGCACTTACATGTGCACTTGCAGTGCACTTGTAGTGCAAAGTGGATTTGCCGTTCGTAAATAACCCCCAATGTGTTCTTCTCCTTGTAGATGTTTTAATGAAAGCCTAGTCTGGGTAGCCACAAATTTTCAAAACACTCCGAGGTTTCCAGGAGACCTTAAAGCGGAGTTCCAACCACAATTATCATTTTTTAAATGTATGTCCTTTCATCCTGCGTTTTTATAATTTAAATCTGGTCACTTACTATTTTACCATACGCCGCCGATCTGCATAGATATTCAAAAAAGATAGTTTATAAAACTATATCTACACGGTTGTCATTTTGCTTGTGGACATTGTGAAGCCTACAGGCACTTACTTCCTGGAAGTCTTGGATGGGGAGTGATAATTGGACAGCGCACTGCATCCTGGGAAATGATGACACACATTTCCCAGGAGCATTAGAGGGAGATGATGTCAGAATCCTAGGTGGTTTCAAAGGCAGATTTTGTGGGACCGCATAGCAACAGGCATTTCCAGATGAGAAAAAACAAATCTTTTTTTTTTTCTTTTTTAGTCGTAAGCTACAGTTTAAAGCAAAATTGTTTTTTTTGATGGAACCTCCACTTTAATGTCCACTTCACTCCCCTTTCCTTGACATGTAACACAAAGTCCAAAAATGGTCATTTGTTATTTAGTGCTTCCTGTGTAAGCATGACATTTCTGTCCACTGAGTACATGTGTTAACGTAAAGCTCCTATTTCCATTGTTCCCTGCATATGAGACCAGGACCCTATTGGGGGAGAAGGTAGACTTTCCTGCTTCAAGGAAAACTTCCTTTCCAACAAAACAGATGACTGTTTTATAATAATATTTTCGTAAATTTCTAATTTCTAAAGATTTTCGCTAAGAAGATAAGCATCTTAATTATGGAAAGTGCCAGAAGCAAACACACCTTTATGTGAACCCTCTTTCTTTATATGTTCACTAACTCCACTATAAAGAGTCCGTGGATTCCCCAGCCCGACATCAAAGTTGGAGAGAAGAAATACTAGCCTAAAGAAAGATACGGGCAATTTTAAAAGAAAAGGCAAGCTTTAAAGTAATGGAAAGTCACTTAATTAGATTAGTCGTACATTTCGTTTTGATAGTCTATTAAAAAGAATACTTCAAACATCCATAGATTCTCCCCTTAGTGACAAAATTCACCTTTAATAACTATTTTTAGATCAATAGGTAAGCCTCTTTTTTTCAGTGCTGCTGCCAGAGCAAAATACACTTTATTGAAACTGAATTGTAATTATCTTTTAAAAATGGTGACCCAAGATGAATGTAATGCCACTGATTGGATCAAGAAGAATTTTGTTTATTGACAGCTGGCTTATTATTTACATATTTATTTTGCTTTCTTCTGGATCATTAGACATAACAAAAGGCCAACTAGATGAACTTCGGTCTTTGGTAAAAATGTATTATATTTCCTACTCCAGAAGTTGGGAGGATGTTAGAAAATGAGAACATTTGTGTGACCGTGTGTATACAACACAAGAATGAGCCAAAATTCAGTCAGAAAAAAAATCTACAGTTTTTTTGTTGGAAATTCCGATTGTGGGTACGCGGCAAAAGAGGTTGTTTTACCAAAGGCAAATAGACCATTCACATGGCAAGGGAAGTTGCACTTTGCAAGGAGTTTCTCCCCGGAGCTTAGTGAATGAGGTGAAGCTCTGCTGACTTGCATCATCCAATAATTGCATGCAAAAATTGAATTTTTCTATCCTTGTATCTAACTGGGTATTCTTTGTAAAATGCAATTTCACCACACTCACTAATCTCTGGGGTAAATTATTTTGCAAAGTGCATAGCGAATAGTGTTGAGCAGAATACGCCATATTCGATTTCGCGATATATCACGAATATATAGCCGAATATTCGAGAAATATTCGCTAAATTCGAATATTCGTGATATTTTATCGAAATGAAATGTTTGCGAAATTTCGCTATTGCGAATGCGAAAATAATTGCGAAATTTCGACAACTGCGGTAGGAGCACTCTGATTGGCTCAGAATATTCGTGATATTTTATCGAAATTTCGCAAAATGCGAATGCGATATTTATTGCGGAATTTCGACAACTGCGGTAGGAGCCCTCTGATTGGCTTAGAATATTTGTGATATTTTATCGAAATTTCGCAAAATGCGAATGCGATATTTATTGCGGAATTTGGACAACTGCGGTAGGAGCCCTCTGATTGGCTCAGAATATTCATGATATTTTATCGAAATTTCGCAAAATGCGAATGCGAAATTGATTGCGGAATTTCGACAACTGTGGTAGGAGCACTCTGATTGGCTCATTATGAAATCGAATATTCCTGATATTTTATCGAAATTTCGCAAAATGCGAATGCGATATTTATTGCGGAATTTCGACAACTGCGGTAGGAGCACTCTGATTGGCTCTGATGCAAAAGAAGGGCGGAGAAAATAATCGCGCAATATTCCTATTGCCGAATATTCGCATTGCGAATATTCGGCAATATAAAATGATCGCTTCAGCTACTCGGCCCAAGGTCTCTAATCATACCAGCAATGCTTTTAGACGTCTATGGAGATCACTAGGATGTGATCTGTTCTAAAAATAAAATTGAAAAAATCTGAATATTCGGAATAGCGAATATTGACCGCGAAATTCGAGATATTCGCGAATACTCGAATATGCCATATTCGAGCCGAATATTCGCAATACGAATATTCGTGAGCAACACTAATAGCGAACAGCCTTTACTAAATCAAAATTGATGAAAATGTTAAGTTTATTAATATAGTAGCAGTGGTATTTTTGATCTATGTTCTGATAATTGGAATGGTAAAATCATACCTTAAAGGAGTAATCCGCTTTCATCAAGCAAGTCAAAATCCCTATTCTGAACGGTGGTAGTCTCTTAGCATTACCCCTGCTCAGCTTTTTCAGGGCAATTTAGAGCAGTGCCGGTGCCAGAGCTGCACCAAAAGAAAAGCACTGTTGTAAGCAAATTGATGACACTTCAAATAACAAAGTCAAAAAAGAAATGGAGCTGGTTAATTGGGTATAACACAGTAGTTTTGCCTGCAAGAGATGCACTCAGAGAGAGTGTGTCTGAACATTAATCCAGCTTCTTGTCATTTTTCTGTGAAATTAGAGCATTGAAATCAGCCAGAGAAATACACAGCACAATGGCACAGAGCTGTGATTTCATATAATGTAATTTTATAAGCCAAATTTCAACGAGCGGTTCTTGGCACTGTTAAGCAATTCCAGACTGAGCATAAAGAATTCTATCACAGATTGAGGAAAAAAGAAAAAGAACTACGCAAATACAATTTTATTCTATCTATCTATCTATCTATCTATCTATCTATCTATCTATCTATCTATCTATCTATATTATACTGTATATACGAGGGGTCTTCAAAAGGTTTCCCCCCTTTTTATATTTAATAGAGTTAAAAAAAAAACATATATAGATGTTAACGCGTTTCATACAACATGTTCTTAATTAAGTTCATATTGCGTGAAACACGTTAACATCTGTGTTCTCTGCCTGTTTCGAGCTGTTATGTTTCGTAACATGGATTATCTTTAATAAACATCATTGGACTTTCCATCTTCATTGGACATTTCATCTATTGGAGTGCAGTTAACCTCCTTATGCATACTGTAGTACACTATATTTACACACATATGAACTGTAATTGCATCCCAGGCTTAGTCTGTAGGGTTCAATATTGAGTTGGCCCACCCTTTGCAGCAATAACAGCTTCAACTCTTCTGGGAAGGCTGTCCACAAGGTTTAGGAGTGTGTCTATGGGAATGTTTGACCATTCTTCCAAAAGCACATGTGTGAGGTCAGGCACTGATGTTGGACAAGAAGGCCTGGCGTGCAGTCTCCACTTTAATTCATCTCAAAGGTGTTCTGTCTGGTTTAAGTCAGGACTCCATGGAGGCCAGTCAAGTTCCTCCACCCCCAAACTAGCTCATACATGTCTTTATGGACCTTGCTTTGTGCACTGGTGCGCAGGCATGTTAGAACAGGAAGAGGCCAACCCGAAACTGTTCCCACAAATTTGGGAGTATGAAATTGTCCAAAATTTCTTGGAACTAGGGAGCCAATCCCAACACCATAATCCCCCCTAAACCAAATGATCTGGACCAGTGCACAAACAAGGTCCATAAAGACATGGATGAGCGAGTTTGGGGTGGAGGAACTTGACTGACCTGCACCCGATAGAATGCCTTTGAGATGAAGGAGTGTAGACTCTGAAGAATTGTCAAACATTCCCATAGACACACTCCTAAACATTGTGGACAGCCTCCCCTGAAGAGTTAAAGCTGTTATAGCTGCAAAGGGTGGGCTAACTCAATATTGAACCCTACGGACTAAGACCGGGATGCCACTAATGTTAATGTGCGATGTTAAAGGAGCAAGATCGGTTAAAATCTGAAATTTAGCTAAAAAAAAGAGCGCTAGTTACATCACTTACCTGTAATGAAGTATGTCCCACAATGTGCAGGGTGCTGGATGCTGTAGAACTCTTCACTGCAAGGCTGCCCTGTTCTCTTCCTGCTGCTGAGCCTCTGGTGATGTGGGGGATTAATAGCTTTGGGTCACTGGCTCAGCTGCACTAAAGACCACCCAACGGGGACATGCCCCCTCCTGCCCTCTTGTCCACTGAGAAAAGTTCCTAAACGGATTACTCCCCCTAATAATTTATAAATGAGGGGAGCGACTGATCAGTAGTAGGATCTTCTCCCCCTATTACAGACCATGTTACAGGCAGAATAATTAGAAAACACCATGTTCTGCAAAATCTGTGCTATGGAAGTGCCTTATATAAAATTAAATTTTACACTTTAAAAGTTAATACCTGATAAAAAAAAAAAATAGAAATTGTAATCCCAATCATTAAAATGTATTATAAGTGTTAATTCTTGTTAATTCTAAAGTCCTGATTTCAAAAGTCATGCTTCATCTTTTTAAATCTGAAGCTGTAGCATTTTTCAAAATAGTTCTCCCATGAATGCCTTTGCCTTTGTTCAGGTTGCAACCCTATAACAGGTAGTGCCTGAACAAAGGCCTTCATGGGAGGATCTGATCTCCAGGAATCATTTTTTTTATGGCAACCCTTAGTCGCTGTACCCCATTATGCTCCTGTGTTGTCACCTGGTCACATGCACTTCTGGTGGAGGCTATAAGTAGCCATGTTGATGCATATTATTCAGGCATGTCCCCATCAAGAAGCCCTAAGCCATGCCTCCCAACTTTCTGAGATGGGAATGAGGAACACCTATCATCAAAAGTATGCAGGCATAGGACACACCCCTTGCCACGCCCCCTTTAAAGGAGAATTGTAAAAAACAAGATTGGTTAAACCCACGAGTGCCTTTTTTTTTTACCAATACTATTCCTTTATTTTGGCTTTTAGACTTTACAAATGCAGCAATTTAGAAATCAGATGAAAGGTGTATTACTGGGAAACACTTTTTGATAGATACAAAGTGCATTTTATATACATCTGTATAGATCAGACCAAAATGAGGGACAAATGAGGAGGAATGAGGGACAGAGGGACATTGCTCCAAATCAGGCACAGTCCCTCGAAATCAGGGACATTTGGGAGCTATGCCTCAGCAAAAGAGATGGCATGTGGCTATCACTGGAGTGCATGCATTTAGACAGGAAGTAGCTATAAAGAGATGGCAAAAGATCACCACTGAGATGCAACACAGGATGAAAAAATACGATTTACTTGAACAAACAAAATTAAAGCAATTTAAAAAGTTATTCACTAAAAAATAAAATTGTCCCAAGACCATGAATGTTTTTTTTTTAAATGTTAAATTAGTTTCACTGTGTGGCTTGCATTCCCTTTCCTATTTGTTTCCCTTGAACAATTCACAGTTGTTATGTTCCTAGAGAGTTTATCTGTGACTATGTAGCGGTGCCAGGGAACGTGCTTCATTGTGCACATTTGAAGACTTCTGCAGGGGGGTTTTATTCCCCACATGTTACATTAATTGCAGCTCGGAGGCAGAGAGGTTGAAAACCATAAAATGACCAGTCATTGCGCCTCGGGGACTAAGACATCTAAATAAATTATGCATGATTTTTTTGACCTTGTCAAATATTATTATAATATGTCACTTCCCTGTGCATTGATTTTTAGCAGAGCTGAAATCACATGTGGGATTGTGATGGCTGTAACATTGGCGGAAGGGATATTTTAATTGTAACTCTTTGTGGTATCAGATTAAACAGCAGAAAAAGGGAAACTCCACTTTGACTTATTGATAGTGGGTTGAATCTCCTGGCTTCCAATATGTCTTCAGGGCACCAATGGTTATATCTCTTATATTAGTTATTGATGGTGGGTTGGATCTCCTGGCTTTCTGTATGTTTTCAGGGCACCAGGGGCAAGATCTCTCTGAATAATTTTTTGATGGTGGGTGAAATTTTTTGGCTTTCAGTATATCTTAAGCCCTGTACACACGATCAGTCCATCCGATAAGAACGGTCCGAAGGGCCGTTGTCATTGGTTAACCGATGAAGCTGACTGATGGTCTGATGTGCCTACACACCATCAGTTAAAAAAAACGATCGTGTCAGAACGCGGTGATGTAAAACACAACGACGTGCTGAGAAAAATGAAGTTCAATGCTTCCAAGCATGTGTTGACTTGATTCTGAGCATGCGCAGGTTTTTAACCAATGCTTTTGCATACTAACCGCCGGTTTTGACCTATCGGTTAGGCGTCCATCGGTTCAATTTTAAACAAGTTCTAACATTTTTGAAGGAAGGATAACTGACCGATGGGGCCCACACACCATTGGTTTGGACCGATGAAACGGTCCTTCAGTCCGTTTCCATCGGTTTTGACAGACCGTGTGTACGCGGCCTAAGGGGCACCAGTGGTAAGTTCTCTCTCTTCAGAATTATTGATGGTGGGAAGATTATCCTGCCTTTCAGTAGACATGTGCATTAGTTTTCGTCCGAATGCATTTTCGTCCGAATTTCGGGGATTTTCACGTTAGTTTTAACAAACGATAACAAACGTGTAGAATCCAAAATCCAAAAGATCTGACATAAATTTTTTTTTTTTGTTTAATTGCAACAACAGTTCAATATAGATAGAAGATTCGACATGACGGTGACAATAGCGATCTGTGTCTATCGAACCTGCGGTGGAATATGCCTAACCTACTGTAACTCTATTAGTCCAAGATTATTCAACATAGAGAGAAAAGATTAGCCATTATAGAGACATGAAGATTCGAAGAAGCGACTAAAAACATAGATCGCCGCAAGCGGACATTTATGGTCAAATGCTCTGCCCATGGGCTATAGAAGAATTCTAATGTTGGTTGACTAGTAATAATAATTAATAAATATAATTATTACTAGTCATACAACATTAGAATTCTACTATAGCTTGTGGGCGGAAAATTGGACCGGAAATGTACAATTGCGGAGTCGTACAGTTTAGCTGCTTCGTCAAATCTTCTTAGAACATTTAACAGCCACCATAAGCCTTTAGTTGACAGATTCAACCTTAATTAATTTGGATTTTCGGACGAATGCATTTTTTAACGAAACAAAATAAATAAAAACTAATTTCGAGAGTAACTGAATACATTTTTTTTCGGACGCAAAATTAAATTCCCGAAACAAAATATTTCAGTGTGCACATGTCTACTTTTCAGTATATCTTGGGGACACCAGTGGTAAGTTGGATCTTATAAATTATTGATGTGGGTTGAATCTTTTAGCTTTAAGTTTGCCTTGAGGGTACCAGTAATAAGATTTCTCTTATGAATTACTGATGGTGGGTAGAATCCCTTGGCTTTTAGTATGTATGGGTGGCATCAGTGGCAAGATCTGTCCTAAGAATTATTGATGGTGGTTTGAATCTTCTGGATTTTAGTATATCTTGAGGGCACCAGTGATAAGATATCTCTGATGAATAATTGATGGCGGGTTGAATGTTTTGGCTTTCAGTATATCTTGGGGGCACCAGTGTTAAGATATCTCTCTTCAGAGTTATTGATGGTGGGAAGATTATCCTGCCTTTCAGTATGTCTTGGGGACACCAGTGGTAAATTGGATCTTATAAATTATTGATGTGGGTTAAATCTTTTAGCTTTAAGTTTGTCTTGAGGGTACCAGTAATAAGATTTTTCTTATGAATTACTGATGGTGGGTTGAATCCCTTGGCTTTTAGTATGTCTGGGTGGCACCAATGGCAAGACCTTTCCTAAGAATTATTGATGGTGGTTTGAATCTTCTGGATTTTAGTATATTTTGAGGGCACCAGTGATAAGATATCTCTGATGAATAATTGATGGTGGGTTGAATGTTTTGTTTTTTAGTGTGTCTGGAGTGGTACCAGTGGTAAAATCTCCATAATGAATTATTCATGGTGGGTTGAGTGTTTTGGCTTTCAGTATCTCTTGAGGGTACCCATAGTAAGATCTCTCTTATAAAATATTGATGATGGGTTGAATTGCCTGGCTTTCAGTCTGTCTGGGAGGCACCAGTGAAAAGACCTCTCTTTATTGATGGTTTGTTGATTCCCAAACTTTCAGTATGTCTTGGGGGGCACCAGTGTTAAGCCTCTTCTCTGAAGAATTATTGATGGTGCGTTGATTCTGTTGGCTTTCGGTATATCTTGGGAGCAGCAGAAGCAAGACTTATGTTTTGAATTATTAATTGTGGGTCAAATCTCCTGGCTTCCCAAGATCCTTCTACTGTAGTAGTGTAGTAGGAGGGTTTTATTCCACTTTAAGGCTGTCGGCCTCTACAAATTTGTCAGTGCCTAAACATGCCTAAAAATGGAGAGCAACTGAGCATGTCCAGAGCAGGGTAAGACAGCATAATACTGGATTTTAAACAGTATAGGCACTTATTTTTAATGTTTTACATAGCTATACCTGCAAAAGGGGCCAGCCTGAAGTGATCCAGTAGGACATGATTTTCTGACTACATTTTTAAGTTCTACTTTAATACTGAACTCCAGGCAGGTATAAAACACTAACATGAATGCAGTTCTGTATTCAGTAATACATTTATAAATGTAATTATTATACAATACAATGTAGTCTGCCAGCTGTAAAGAACACACGCAAATACACGTTAGGCAATGGCATGGTATTTTTTTTCAGTAAATATAATTTTTTTACAGACAGGAATTATCTTGATTGTTATAAATCACACAAAAAATTCCTTGTAGAATCAGTGTACTTTTCTTATTTTTTTTACTTTAATTAGTTTTTGAATCAGAGTTGCTTCTTTTCTTCTACTCCCCCGCTCTAAACTCTCCTGTGCGGATTTGTGAATATTAAAGGTGTTGAAGCAGGATTCTCACATACTTACTATTCAGATGTGTGACAAATGATTTTTGTAAAGAACATTTTTATTATTCCTTCCTCTCATATTTGTATATGGTATTTGGACTTTTATTTTATGCTTATGCATACATATATTTGACAAACTCTGAGCACAAGTCTGGCAAGACTTTTGATATATATATACATACATAGCAGAAGGAGATATTGTGTAGTAACATGATCTTTTCTGGAGCTTATATGAACTACGTATAACCCATGTGTTCTGCCCTTAATATACGTGGCTGAGGTATAATTAGACAGACAGCTAACTCTCCTCCGTTAACAATTTATTGAGGCAGGCTCAAGGTCCTTTTTCAACTTACCATACAATCAGTAAACACAATATACAGAATATACAGTCCTGACAAACTAGTCTAACTAGGAAAAGGTGTTATAAAAAGGGAGCTTTAGTCTGCATTCAGGCCCATGCATCCACATGGGTGTCAAATTGGGAGCTGAGGCTGTGTCTGTGCAGTTGCTGTGTCCCAATTGAAATGAATGGGACTGCCTGTATGGGAATGCAAGGAATACCTGTATATCCCCCATGCGGGTTAACACAACCCTCACACAAACATATGCTATAGTATCTGGGAGTGCCATTAATGGAACCCATCCCCCTGTGGCTCTCCCTGCAGCAGCTGAAAGCCGGTGGGAGAGGAGGAGAAGCTGGCTGTGCTGCATGGGGGGCCACAGGGGGATCTGTTCAAATAATTGTGTGTCCCCTCTCTTCCCTGCTTTGGTGAACCACCATAATGCTGTCCAAGCCCCCCAAGTAAAGTGGAGCTCCAGCCCCCCACCAAAAAATGAAAATTAAGCAGCTACAAATACTGTAGTGGCTAACTTCTAATATGACTTCTAATATTAGGACATTTACCTGTCCAGAGATACCACAATGTCGGCACCCTAGCCAGTTTTTCAATCGGCTCTTGGGTGCTGCTGCCACCATTCATTGTAAGGGAATCCGGCAGTGAACCTTGTGGCTTCACAGCTGGTTCCCTACTGCCCATGCATGAAGCACGCAGCACCTGTACACACCATCAGACCAAAATCCCCACGGACAGAGAACGCGGTGACGTAGAAGACACCAACATTCTCAAACACGGAAGTGCAATGCTTCCACGCATGCGTCGAATCAATTTGACGCATGCGCGGGATTTCGGGACGCTGGTTACAGGTCATAACCAGCGGACATGTCCGATTAGGTGTACTAACCATCGGACATGCCCGACGGACATGTTTCCAGCGGACAAGTTTCTTAGCTTGCTAAGAAACATTTGTCTGCTGGAAACCTGTCCGCTAGGCCGTACACACGGTCGGACATGTCCATGGAAACTGGTCTGCGGACCAGTTTCAGCGGACATGTTTGACCGTGTGTACGCCGCCTGAGCAGAGAAAACATGGCCATATTTAATGCTGATGAGGGAACCACAATAAAAACCAGCTCAGCTATAACAGTGCTAAGGGAACACCTCTAGTAATAAAAACCTGGTGGAAATTTTACCCCTTCACTTATTTTCTATTTTTAGTCTCCAGAATGTTGTCCAAGCGTAACATATGTTTTCACAGTTCTCAGTAATTAATTTGTTAAACTAATCTTGAACACACACAAATAATCATTGTGTCATAATATTGATATTAAACATAGACCCTTACCATCTTCATTAAACAAATGAGCCGTTAAGTTATTTTTCTTTTTCTGATCATCATCATCAACCAATGTTGACACGCACCTGTCAAACTCATTTGTATCAAACATAATATAAATTAGTAGAACCCAAGGTGGTGAGAATATCATTTCAGGAAAGGAAATGCTGTGGCTCGGTTAATGGTATCAATATTTATGAGTATACAAAAAGCAGCACAATCATAAAGTCATTTGCCATATAACTGGAGAATGTGAGAGGTACAAGTGTACTCTGCATTATTAAAGTGTTGCTGTAGTTTGCTGTAAATGGAATTTGGGAGATGAGCTGAGTAAAACAGGATCTACTCACTTTAAATTGGAGATGAAGATTTAATTAACCAACTCGGTGAGTCCGCTGACTCTAAATTGTGTGCAGTGATCTAAAGGGCACCTGTAGTGCCGCAGGAAATGTATTTTTTACAGCAGGGTGTTATTCTCCATATACTAAAGAGTTTTTGTATACCTGTAACTGAGCTACAATATGGCAATACATCAAAATTATCTCCTAAAGTACCTTTACCGATCAACAACTTGCCCAGGGCTCCCTTTATACCGGGCATAAAATCCCAATATAGGCTCCGGCTTGGGTCCCAGGCCCATCCATTATAATTCTATAATCCAATTACAACACTGTTGTCGGAGACCGTTTAAACAGGGCTTATCATATTTAACAACATTCTAAACTTTGCAGCTAGATGATTATTTTAAAAAATACATATCTGTTTTTTTCTATGGCTAAATCTATTATAATGAGACATATAATGTCTGTAATCAGACAGTATGAGAATCATTTACTTTACAGTTAAATTTTCGTCTACTCCATAGTATCGCCTCCTTTACTGCGTGTGTGCAGGTAGCTAATGGCAATATTTTCCTGCATGCCCTTTGTTAAAATATAGAATTTTTAGACGCCCTCCTCACTTGACCGGTGTCACGTGTCAATTCGTATGTGAAATCTCTTGAGATTTCGCTGCACGGCGTTCCACAATGTATCTTGGGAAACAGGACACTGTGCTCCCAGAAGACATTGCAGCGAATGCCCACATTGCATTGCAGTGCCGGGGAAAGGCTTAGAGACGCCCGCGGGAGGGGAATCCCGGAAGTCACACTGAGAACGGCAATATTACGGTATTTATCTATATAAAAAAAATCTTGTGGCTTTTGATGATGTAGATAGTGCATTGATTGTGTTACAATATAATTGATATTTTGGGTGAACCTCCACTTTAAAATTATCTCCTCCGCCCTCCTGCTACCTGTCCTGCCTACCCTATGTAAAAAAGATCTTTACAGCTACTGGTGGCGGGCGGTGGTAAAAGAAAATGGGGGGTCGCTGTGGTTTCACTGTTTGTTACCACCCATACCCCCCGTCCAGTCGGTTGGGTCATCCACACCCCCTCAGTCAGTCTGTACTTACCCCATCTATGGTGCGTGTATAGCGCTTCCCTCCGGGTGATGGGTGGAGGCTTACGCTGTGCTTCTCCTCCCTCCTCCCTCCTCTTAGGCCGATTGGAACACTTCTCCTTTCAGCCAATTGAAAAGGCTTTCTGATTGGCCCGGGAGGAGAATCAGTTTGACAATAGCGAATATTCATTCGCTATTGTCACACAACTGGGTGGGCTTGGGGCGCAGTGCTCTGTGCCCCCCCCCCCCCATCGTGGCCACCCTTTTTTGAAGCCTATTAGAGCCTCTGGCTCTGATGACATGCTTAAAAAATAACTACCTATTTTGCCTATGTTAAAAGAAAAAGAGATACTTACCTTTTTTCAGTCGACTCCAGTCTGGTCACATGATCCGGGAGCTGTGTCAGTGAGTGGCCAACTACAGAAGAGACGAGGGAGCTCCATCAATGGCTAGGCTATGGGAGCCTATGGATCTCAGGCCCACTGATTATGATCCTATAATCCAATCACAACACTGTTTGTTGGAGACAATTTAAACTTAAAATTGTTCCCTCCGCCCTCTTGCTATCTGTCCTGTAAAAAAAGATCTGTATATCTACCTATTTTTCGTATAACTACTGTACACTTCCGTATATACCTACCTTTTTTTAGTCCACTACAGTCTGGTCACATGATCCAGAAGCTGTGTCAGTAAGTGGCCAACTACAGGAGAGAGAATAGAGCTCCATTAACGGCTGGGCCAAGGGAGCCTTTGGGTGACATCACTGTTTCCGAAATTCCCAGCCCTAATCACCCTAACACAAGGGTGCCAGAACTGCAGGATTACATGACCAAACTGGAGTGTACTGAAAAAAAGTAAATACATAATTTTTTATAAACATAAGTAGGTAGCATAGGTAGCAGGAGGGGGGAGGGGACGTTTTTAAGAGTAGTTATAGTTAGACAGGAGTTACACTTTAAACAAACTAAGGGCCAGATTCAGGTAGAATTCCGGCGGCGTAACGTATTGCATTTACGTTACACCGCCGCAAGTTTTACGGGCAAGTGCTTGATTCACAAAGCACTTGCCTGTAAACTTGCGGTGGCGTAGCGTAAATCCGTCCAGCGCAAGCCCGCCTAATTCAAATGGGGCGTGTATCATTTAAATTAGGCGCGTTTCCACGCCAAACGTACTGCGCATGCTCCATTTTGAAATTTCCCGCCGTGCTTTGCGCGAAATGACGTCGCACCGACATAATTTTTTGAACGGCGACATGCGTTACGTCCTTTCCTATTCATGGACGACTTACGCAAAAAAAAAATTAAAATTCGACACAGGAACTACGGCCATACTTTAACATGGCAAGTCTAAATATAAGAAATAGCAGCTGTAACTATATGCCGGGAAAAGCCGACTAGCGACGACGTAAGAGAATGCGACGAACGCACGGACCTTCGTGGATCGCCGTAAACAGCTAATTTGCATACCCGACGCGGAAAACAACGCAAACTCCACCAAGCGGGCGCCAAAGTATTACACCTACGATCCGAAGGCGTACGAAGCCGTACGCCTGTCGGATCGAAGGCAGAAGCCGTCGTATCTTGGTTTGAGGATTCAAACTAAAGATACGACGCGGCAAATTTGAAAGTACTCCGGAGTATCAGCAGATACTCTGGCGTACTTCTTCTGTGAATCTGGCCCTAACATTTTTGTTTCTCCCCCCTCCTCCCAAACCTTGCAGCTCACAGTGGGTGAGTTTTGTTATTTAGAATATATGTGCAATTCGTTTCATTGCGGATTCGTAAATTTGTAAATTAGAAAATCCGAAAACCCCAAAATTCTAAAATCTGAAATAATAACTAACTAATAATAACTTAACTATTACTAACTATTAAATTATAGGTATTGAAATGCCCTTTTCCCCAATTATAAGCTAGCAATTAACCTTAGCAAGGGGGGCTGTGCCTAGAGTTGGGCTTTGAGAATATCTTTTTTATGATAATTTTTTGAAAAATTATACTGTTGTATATTTTGACAGGTCACTATTTTATTAATATAGGCTTGTAAAGATGCTGCAAGGTCCACTTAAATTATGAATTATTGATTATATGACTAAACCTCCCCTGTAGTTTATACAATTTAGATTTTTCTATATTGGATTGATTGTGAACACAATTCATGACATCATAATTATTTTTATTATTTTTTAAAACATTTAATATGGAGCTATGTTTGTACCCTTTATCTAAATGACAGGGCTGTGATACACAGGTTGATATTTGCAAACAACATGACAGATTTCGGCACGGCTTGTGCCAGGTGGGCTGTGTACAGGTTCACATCAGAGCCGCTTTCAAATGCTTTCAAGCTTCAGTTATTCTTGTAGACGCAGACAAAGATGTTCCAAATGTTGAAAATTCTCTGTGTGGCTGAATGATGAAAGAAAAAGGGGACAAACCTCCCACCGTATGTATAAGACTTTGTACCATCTGCTGAATCGTCCTGATGATCACTACAGGTCCTGTCAGTCCAGCGTGCGAGGATGGGGATACGTCTCACTACCTGTCATCCTCATAGACAGATCTGCTGACTCTCAGGCACCCGGCTGCCAGGAGGATGTGGAGACCATTGAATTGTCTTCCTGTATGTATGGCCTCTCTGTTATAACTCTGTTATAACTATTTTCTGTTATAACTAAGAGGGTGTTATATTAACCAGGAAAAAACAAAACTTCTGTGTTATAAGGAGAAGTTTCTCTACTCTTTCTACTTTCTGCATGGACGGTGTTATAGGGCAGACTCTATAGGAGGCGATACGCCACTGTTAGGCACAGATCCATGTTTACATGGGCTATTTAGGAAGAGTGGCAATCTTGGGTGTTACCCATTGACGGTGGAGCCTTACTACAGGTCCCGGTTAACCCCTTCCATGTCTCCAACAGTAGCACTGGTAAATTAAAAAGTCTAAGGCCCCATACACACGATAGAATCCATCCGCTGAAAAATCCCAGTGAATGGGTTTCAGCGGATAGATCCTATGGTGTGTACACTCCAGCGGATCTGTTTCCGTGGATATTTATCCCCTGGGATGGATTCCAGCAGATCGAATATTTGCTGACATGCTAAACAAATCTATCTGCTGGAATCCATCCCAACGGATGGATCCGCTGGTCTGTATAGACTCACCGGATCCATCCGTCCGAAGGGATCCCCCGCATGCATCATAATGATTCGACGCATGCGTGAAATTCCTTATATGACAGCGTCGCGCACGTCGCCGCGTCATAATCGCTGCAACGGTGCGACACGTCATCGCCAGAGGAGTTCGGCGCGGATTTCAATGCGATGGTGAGTACACTCCATCGCATTGGAAATCCGCTGAAATCCTCGAGAGGATTTATCCGCGGAAACGGTCCGCTGGACCGTATTCGCGGATAAATCCTCTCGTGTGTATGGGGCCTAAGGCCTTGTACACACGGTCAGTCAAAACCGATGGAAACGGACTGAAGGTCCGTTTCATCAGTCCAAACCGATGGTGTGTAGGCCCCTTCGGTCGAAAAATTTAGAACTTGCTTTAAAATTCAACCGATGGACGCCTAACCGATCGGTCAAAACCGACGGTTAGTATGCAAAAGCATCGGTTATAAGCCCGCGCATGCTCAGAATCAAGTCGACGCATGCTTGGAAGCATTGAACTTCATTTTTCTCAGCACATCGTTGTATTTTACGTCACCGCGTTGGACTCGATCGTTTTTTTAACTGATGGTGTGTAGGCACATCAGACCATCATTCAGCTTCGTCGTTTAACCGTTCTCATCGGATGGACTGATCGTGTGTACAGGGCTTTAGTTTTACGGCTGACCACAGGAATCCATTGTGCTCTTAGCCACAGGTTCTGTATATGTGTCTGGGATCTGTTTAATTTGCAATCCATAATAATTTTGGATCTGGTGTCTGCTCGCATCTCTGCCCTAACAATCGCCTCTGCAACATTTTTCTATAATGATACTTTAACCGAGTTAAATTTTTTTTGACAGTACTGTCCCTTATGTTACATACCCCTGACGAAGGTGTGAGAACTGGAAACGCGTCGGATATTGGGGACCACCACCCATCGGATAGTATTGCTGTCATTTACATATTTTATGTTGTTTTTTTGTTATATGTACATTTTCTAAGACGTTTTACGTTTTTCAATCTTTATACAATAAACATCAATGTTTGATACATCCAGTGTCTGTGGCTTCTAAAGTCCCATTTTAGGGGGGTTCTTTTTTTTCGGATGGTGTTATCATTCAATTTGATGTAGTTGATGGTACGGTAAAGATGAGCCGATCATATGACCACTGTTCCAACCATCATTCTGCCAGTCCTCCAGCCCCTGACTGCCAGGAGGATGTTAAAACCATAGAGTTCTTTTCCTAAATGTATGATCTCTCCTCCTTGTTTTTCTACGGATATAACTGATCAAATGTTGTAATTGAAAAAAACTCAACTTTCTTGCTTTCATGGGAGTTTTCTCTACTCTATCTAATTTCTGCATGGACGGTGTTATTATTCAATTTGATGTAGTTGGTGGTACGGTAAAGATGAGCCGATCGTAGGACCATTGTACCCATCATCATTCTGCCAGTCCTCCAGCCCCTGACTGCCAGGAGGATGTTAAAACCACAGAGTTTTCCTCTTGAATGTATGATCTCTCCTCTTTGTTTTTCTATGGATATAACTGATCAAGTGTTATATTAGAAAAAAACTCAACTTCCTTGCTTTCATGGGAGTTTTCTCTACTCTTTCTACTTTCTGCATGGACGGTGTTATCATTCAATTTGATGTAGTTGAAGGTAGACTTGTGCACTGCCGAAAAAATAGTTTTAGTTCTCGTTTCATTTGTGTTTGTTTTTTTTTTTTTTGGGGGTCATTTGTTATGATAGAAATTCGTAAATTTGTAAATAACTAATTAATACATTTGTAAATTCGTAAATAACTAACTAATACATTTGTAAAATCTGAAAATTCCTACATTCGTAAATAATGAACTGATAAGTTTGTAAATTCTAAAATTTGAAATTCCGTAAATTAGAAAATTAGAAAATTTAAAAATTTGAAAATCCGGTAATTCGAAAAATAGAAAGAAAATCCAAAAATTCAAAAGAACGAAAATACAAAAATTCAAAAAAATAACTAGCTATGAAATTATAGGTATTGGAATTTCCTTTCAAATTTGGTTGTTAGTCAACTTAACGAAAATGATTTTATCCGAAGTTACAAATTTTCCGAAATAACAAATGTATAATAATAACAAAACGTATTAATAATAAATATTAATATATATTTTTATTATTGTTATTAATATTATTATTGCTATTTATTATTATTATTTTGTTATGTTCCATTCGATTAGATATGGCATTCGTTATTTCAGATAATTTATAACTTCAGATAAATTTGTATTTTTTACGTTCCCTAACAGCCAAATTTAAAAGTAAATTCCAATACCTATAATTTAATAGGCATAGTTAAGTTATTAGTTAGTTATTATTTCAGATTTTAGAATTTTCTGGTTTTTTAAATTTTCGGACTTTAGTTCTTATTTTTGGATTTTCGTTATTTAGAATTTTGGTTCTTATTTTCGGATTTTCGAATCTCCGAATTTTGACGATTTGCCGCACGCTTGTTGCACAAAGAACGCCTGATGCTCCTCAGCAGCAGAAAAAAAGCAATATTTGGGCGTTTGTCGCATGTAGTCAGCCCATTCAAGTAAATGGACTGCCATAGCTTTGCACAGTTTTACAGGTTCCCCTCCTGTACTGAAATTGTTTCCTCTGATTGTATTAGAAGCTGCAGCAAGTCAGATAGAACCCGTCTTATTTCCTGACTGGAGGATATCCAGCATTCTCTAGCCCAGTGGTCTCCAAGCTGTGACCCAGGGTGTGGGTGCGGCCCTTTCCTTGCCTTTTCAGGCCCTTGGGGCACTATTCCTCCCACTTCCAAGAGAAGTACTCAGGAGTAATTAAAGTACTGAGGTAGAGTAATGTGTTCAGGAAGCTATGTACAGCACCCTGCTGCTACCCCCCCCCCAACACCACCACCAGCCTTGATCTGCCTGAATCGCATAGAGAAACTCAAATGATATCAATGATATCCCTTGGTCTAAATCAGGAATATGCAATTAGTGGACCTCCAGCTGTGGCAGAACTACAAGTTCCATGAGGCATAGCAAGACTCGGACAGCCACAAGCATGACACCCAGAGGCAGAGGCATGATGGGACTTGTAGTTTTGCAACGGCTGGAGGTACGGTAATTGCCTATCCCTGATCTAAATTAAGGTTTGTATTGAAAAAGAAAACATCACTGGATGGGGGGGGGTTTAAAGCAGGAACCATGAAAGGCAAAAACTAAGCAAATCAAACTTCAATGCAAAATGCTATCTCGTGATTTTTATTTTTTTATCAAATTAGAGTTTAAATAAATTAAATATTCCATAAAAAAAATGTATTTGTTTTATCAATTCTATTCACATTGAGTTTATAAATAACTCTCATTCTGTAAAGGGAATTTAGCAGAAAAAATACTGTATCAGCCACCCACTTACCTGTTATCACTAGACTCTGCCATGAGTAAATAGGATACTTCCTCACACACATCTTCTTGTCATATTACTGCCTTGTTTATAGCTAATATTTCATGTAAAATAACTAATAAAGCACAGGGAAGACATTTATGGATGCTTCATTTTACTTATCTCTGACAAAATGTAGTACATTGTATGTTAATGTATTGCCACAGCTATAGTTTATGACCACATAAGAGAAGGAAAACAAGTTTGTGGTTTAATATATATATATATATATATATATATATATATATATATATATATATTTATATATATGTATATATATATATATCGTATTTATCAGCGTATAACACGTGTCGGTGTATAACATGCACCCCAAGTTTAGGAGGGAATTTTAAGGATTTTTTTTAGGAGGGAAGTTTAAGGATAAGAACTTACATTTAAATGCCCAGCAATGCAGCCTTAGCAGTGTCCATCTGCAGCATTGTCCATCATTGCAGAATGATCAGAGTTTATCTGCAGCCCTGCCCAGTGTCATTGCAGCCCTGCCCAGTGTCATTGCAGCCTTGCCCAGTGTCCATGCAGCCTTGCCCAGTGTCCTTGCAGCCTTGCCCAGTGTCCTTGCACCTTGAACGTTTAAAATTACCGCCGCGACACAGAGATAGACAGAACCGGATGTCCTGTGTACTCGGCTGTACTCGGCTCCTCTCGCAGTCCCGCCCCTTGCCCAGGCTCCTATGATGACATAACACAGGTCCAATGGCGGGACTGGGCGTGACTGCGAGCTGAGCCGAGCCTAGCCAAATACACAGTACACTCGGCTATGTGTATATCAGCGGCGCTCGCTCCTCCTCCCCTCACAGACAGCGGGGATCGGCGTATAACACACACCCAGGATTTCCCCCTGATTTTAAGGGGAAAAAAGTGTGTGTTATACACCGATAAATACGGTATATATATATATATATATATATATATATATATATATATATATATATATACACACATACATATTCACACTATGGCACTGGGTGGACAATGTGCAAGTGATGCTTAGGTTTCTCATCTACATGTGATGATGGTCTCTAGAATTTCTGTTCATAATGGGAAAAAAAACTTTAGTTTTTTTCAGATCCTAGAAATTATTTTAATGGTTCCTGGAGCCTAGAGACTTTGCAGAGCTTTGGGTGGGATAAAGCTACAATTCCTATGTCCATATGATACATGGTTCTTCTTGGGTCTTCCGCTGGTGCTCCAGGCTCCTCCACCTTGGCCAGTGGGCCCCAATAGCAAGCTGCTTGCTACAGGGGCACTTGTGCCTGCTCAATCCCAAGCTCGGTCAGTGCTCGGTCCTGCCTCCCGCTCTCTCCTCATAGGTTCACTGGCTGTGATTGACAGCACCGGTAGCCAATGGCTCCTGCTGCTGTGTCTCAGCCAATGAGCAGAGGGAGACCCAGAACATCTGAGGCTCCTGTGCACATCACTGAATTAAAAGGGGGCTCAGGTGCGTATAAGGGAGGGGCTGTGGGGGAGCAGCACACATTAGGTTTCTTACCTTTTTACCTTCACGTTCTATGCCTTTACAGTCACTTTAGTTTCAGTTTGTCCACAGGAATTTTTATATGTGAGCTGAATGGTGCTCAGGGCTCTTTTTCTCCCTGCTGTGGAAGCCTATTGCTGGGTGAAAAGGCTGGGTGTTGACAGAACACTAGAAGGATACATGTTCTTGCCATAGTTAGGGAACCCATTATAGGGGGCAATCAGGTGCTGACGGAGGGTTAGTTGACTTCATGCAAAATCAACAACCCCTATAATTACGAATATATATATATATATTCACACTATATTACCAAAAGTATTGGGACACGTGCCTTTACACACACATGCATGAACTTTAATAGCATCCCAGTCTTAGTCCATAGGGTTCCATATTGAGTTGGCCCACCCTTTGCAGCTGTAACAGCTTCAACTCTTCTGGGCTTACTGTCCACAAGGTTTAGAAGTATGTCTGTGGGAATGTGTGACCGTTCTTCCAGAAGCACTTTTGTGAGGTCAGGCACTGATGTTGGACAAGAAGGCCGACTCACAGTCTCTGCTGGAATTCATCCCAAAGGTGTTCTATCGGGTTGAGGTCATGACTCTGTGAAGGCCAGTGAAGTTCCTCCACCCCAAACTCGCTCATCCATGTCTTTATGGACCTTTCTTTGTGCACTGGTCCAAATCATTTGGTAAAGGAGGGGTTGTTCAGGGATTGGGCTTGGCTCCTTAGTTTTAGTGAAGGGAACTCTTAAGGCGTCAGCATACCAAGACATTTTGGACAATTTGATGCTCCCAACTTTGTGGGAACAGTTTGGGGATGACCCCTTCATGTTCCAATATAACCAGTATATCACCACTGCACAAAGCAAGATCCATAAAGACATGGATAGTTTCTAAAACAGTATAGAGTATGTGTGTCTCAACTTCTTTAATCCATTAAGAGATAAGGTAAAAAAAAACAGTTCTCTCTGTGGCATTGACATTTAATTGACTCTACTGACAATGACAAGGGTACTTTTTCAGTTCATTAATTTTATGTAGAGGACTGTGAACTAAAGCAAATCATATATCATTTCATTAAAAAATGGTATCTATGTGTATCATGAATTTAAAAACTACTGGATGGAATTTTTTAAGTTCTTCATTTTTGTTGTTGTTTTGTTTTTGGATTTAAAATGTAACCAGCTTGGCCCATTCAGCCAAGAAACACCCAGAAAAATGACAGAGCCAAGCTAAAGCTGGAATAAATACAGAGTGCTGTCTTAGTATTTAAAGCACATCAGCCAATATTTGCTTTCATCCTAACATAAGGTTGCCAAGCCTGCTGGAAGAATAATCGTTATTTATTGGCAGTTGGCAGCAGCATCTGATTCAGTATTGCTGGGCGGAACCAAGTACAGGATCTTTACAGGAATTATTTAACATTATTATAATATTTAAACATGGCCGACTGATGCTAAGCAGCCTTTCAAAAGCAGCCTTTCAGATGAAATCTTCATCTCAGATTTTAATAGAAATACTTTTCAGCCTTTGTCAGAAATGGCAGATTTATGGGCTTGGAGGGTTCTTAGGATTTATATAGGAATTATAGGAGTAAAATAGAAGCCCAAAATACAACCTCCACAATCGAAGTTGCATGGAAAATTATAAAAATTCGATGAAAACGGTCTGATGGATTTTTTCATCAGATATCTGAAAAAGCTGACTTTCATCAGTCTTGCCTACACACCATCAGTTAAAAAACGATCATGTCAGAACGCAGTGACGTAAAACACAACGACGTGCTGAGAAAAATGAAGTTCAATGCTTCCGAGCATGCGTCAGCATGCGTGGATTTTTAACAGATAGACGTGCCCACAGACAATCGGTTCATTCTATTGTTTTTTTAACCATCAGATAATTTTAAAACAAGTTCCATGTTTTTTCACCGATGGATAAAAAAACGATGGGGTTCGGTTCGTCTGATGAAAACGGTCCATCAGACCGTTTCATCAGACGAACCGATCGTGTGTACACGGCATAACAGTTAGAGGGGTGCTAGATCACCAATGTGTCGGAACACAAAGTCTTGAAGGACAACGGTCCTTCAGACCGTTCTCATCGGATGGACTGATCGTGTGTACGAGGCTTAACAAGCAACTATATAACTGATGCTAGGTCCAATTTAAGACTTAATTCTGAATTCCAGGATGAGCAAATATTGTCTAAATCCATTCATCATGTGCATTCTTCTTGAATCTTGGTGTGCTTTGTATATTTCCCCCAGATCTGCGCAGTAATCCAATGTGAGACTTTCCCTCTGTGCAGGAGCTTGCTATAATATAGACCGCTCACTGCTGCTCTCCCTCCTTGTGCAGGATGGCTGGTCTTGTCTCCGCCCCTTCCTGTATCTGTATATAGTGGGTGGGGCCTGTTTTTCTCCTCCCACAGTTCTGCTTTCTGCCCAAGCTATGTACAGCACAGTGAATATGTCACTGCTACTTTTACAAGGCGATCTGTGTCTGCAACGCAATTTAGTGTAAACAAAGTGGACTTATACTGTATGCTTTGTGTCTATTTTGAAATATATTTAAATTAAAGTCTTTGTGTACAGAGTTCTGAATATATATATATATATATATATATATATATATATATATATATATATATATATATATAGAAGATATACCTGACTTATGCAAATATTTGCCACTTTAGACGTGCCTATGAGCATGGTATGATATTTATGTGTCATATAGAATGAGATAATGCATTACGTATATTGAATGATGCATATGTATAACAGAATATATGGTAATAGGTATTTGCTGTGATATCTAGATCTACTGGTGCTCTTTGAAAGGCTTCTTAACGTTTACATGAAATATGTATAGGTTCATGGATATTGATGCGTAGCTGAAATAAATTATTTATGCGTTTTAATCACCATGGTTATGCAAACACAGATAAAAAGCTCTTAGAGGGCTGGGAGGACAACAGGCTTCCCCACAAGTATTAAACCATTGTTGTCATATAATGGGAATCACTATTGATTAAGTAATGTATTATTATTGATTCATTACAATATATGGCTTTCTTTCCACCAAAAGTCGTGTAAGAAAATGCAGTTTATATGATATATTCTGGTTTTATAATTAGCTAGTATCGTACAGTGGGTGGTATTTCAAGATGAAGTCACCTTTATGAATTTATGTGTTTATGATCCTTACATGTTATAGCATAAAAGAGATCCCACTTACCAAAATATATGCCCATGGTGATATTCTGTTTTCAACAGAGGGGCTGAAATTGCTTGATATATATAGCTAAAAAATACAAGCGGTGGTGGCCCTTGGACTTCCATAAGGTCAAAAGACAGAATGAGGACTCATGGTACTCATGGTACTCCCCTATCAACAGGGCTGTTGATAGGGGAGTACCACCAGGACTCCTGTAGGGGGCCTTGGCACACAGGGGACCCCAGACAGCAGGGGGATTGGTCCGGCGAGGAAAATTACAGAACAATGCACTGTATAGTATCTGTGTCTCTCCCTCCAGCAGCTGAAGGCCGGTTTCTCCCCCTATCTGTCCCGCTGGCTTTCAGCTGCTGGACAGATAGTGTCTTGAAATCAAGTGTCCGAACCAACACAGGTTATGGAAAGTTTACATGTGTCTGATAGTTGGATCTATTGATTTTATGGCTGAGATGGAGCGATACGGCTGTTTGTGTCTTCCAGATGGAACCTGGAGCAATGCTCTGTATCTGTGTCTCTCCCTCCAGCAGCTGAAGGCCGGTTTCTCCCCCTATCTGTCCCGCTGGCTTTCAGCTGCTGGAGGGAGAGACACAGATACAGAGCATTGCTCCAGGTTCCATCTGGAAGACACAAACAGCCGTATCGCTCCATCTCAGCCATAAAATCAATAGATCCAACTATCAGACACATGTAAACTTTCCATAACCTGTGTTGGTTCGGACACTTGATTTCAAGACACAGATTTTATTCCACACTGACCCAATTTATGTCTATGGGGAATGAGTGCCATACTTTTCCTCTCGAGTCAATGTCAATATATACCATAAACGATGTAGTGGGAGCACTTCATCCTATGTGGATCACTGGCTTTTGCCATCTCCCTGACTTGATGTCTGTGCGCTGCTCTGATGGACATAGCTCCTTTTTCATTATCGAGTTATGATTTCCCTATGTATGGGGGGTGGGGGCACTATTATTTGGGATATTTTTGTTTTTTTCAAAACGCGTTGGTGGTTCGGTTTGTCTGACACGATTTGGGATTCTTTTCTAGCTGTTTCCATCTCTGTTCTTGATATATGTGTTGTTGCTTTTATTTTCACTCATTATGTCGTTGTTTGATACGTAGCAATGTTTAATACATTTGTATATTTTTTAAATAACACTGTTTGTGGTCCGTTTAATGTCCCATTTAGAGGAACCTGCCTTTACTCCGTTGCTCTGTAATTGTCCTCCCATCCCGCCGCACTGATCCGCTCACTGTGCTGCACACATCTGATTTCCCCCTGTGTGCCCGGCCTCAAGCAGCGCTGCTGGTTTTCCTCTCCTGCTGGCTGCTGAGGGTACACAAGCAGATAGAGAGTGGGGGAAGGGACCAGTAAATATGTCATTACCAGACCATTCCTTTTCATTCATCTTGCGTACAGGTGGGCTACAGAGAATGGGACTGAAGAATCTTTGTCCTTCAATTTCTCTGTCTCTCTGTTTAGACCCCTAATATTTCATGTTGGAACAGGTTGGGAGCATGAAATTGTCCAAGATGTCTTGGTAAGCTGACGTTATAAGAGTTCCCTTCACTGGAACTAAGGGGCCAAGCCCAACCCCAGAAAAACAACCCCACACCATAATCCCCCCTCCACCAATTGATTTGGACCAGTACACAAAGCAAGGTCCATAAAGACATGGATGAGTTTAGGGTGGAGGAACTTGACCAGCCTGCACAGTGACCTTAACCCGATAGAACACCTTTGGGATGAATTAGAACGGAGACTGGGAGCCAGGCCTTCTAGTCAAACATCAGTGCCTGAGTTCACAAATGCTCTTCTGGAAGAATGGTCAAACATTCCCATAGACACACTCCTAAACCTTGTGGACGGCCTTCCCGGAAGAGCTGAAGCTGTTATAGCTGCAAAGAGAGGGCCAACTCAATATTGAACCCTACGGACTAAGACTGGCATGTTAATAAAGTTCATGGCCCGGATTCAGATAGGAGATACGACGGCGTATCTCCTGATACGCCGTCGTATCTCTGAGTGCGGGAGGTCGTATCTATGCGCCTGATTCAGAGAATCAGTTACGCATAGATTTCCCTAAGATCCGACAGGTGTAAGTGTCTTACACCGTCGTATCTTAGGCTGCATTTTCAGGCTGGCCGCTAGGTGGCACTTCCGTATGTTTACGCAAGGAATATGCTAATTAGGTAGATACGGCAAATCATAAACGTACGTCCCGCCGGCGCATTTTTTTACGTCGTTTACGTTCGGCTTTTTTCGGCGTATAGTTACCCCTGCTAGATGAGGCGTAGCTAATGTTAAGTATGGCCGTCGTTCCCGCGCCGAGTTTTGAAATTTTTACGTCGTTTGCGTAAGTCGTTCGCGAATACAGCTTTATGTAATTTACGTTCACGTCGAATCCAATACGTCCTTGCGGCGTAATTTGGAGCAATGCACACTGGGATATTTTACAGACGGCGCATGCGCCGTTCAAAAAATACGTCAAAAACTCGGGGTCAAGTTAAATTTAAATAAAACCCGCCCCCAACATCCCCATTTGAATTAGACGGCCTTACGCCGCAACACATATGTTACGTCGCCGTAACTAAGGGCGCAAGTTCTTTCCGAATACAGAACTTGCGCCCAAAGTTACAGCGGCGTAATGTATCGGAGATACGTTACGCCAGCAGAAAGATCCGCTGATCTTTCTGAATCTGTGTGTGTAAGGGCAGGAGTCCCACTACTTTTGGTAATAGTGTATATCTATATCTATATATATATCTATCTATCTATATATATATATATATATATATATATATATATATATCACCATTGCATACATAGAAGCCATCCTTCACATACATAATAAATCAACCCTTCGGGCGCCATGTTTTCCTCAACTATGTTTTGTCACTCTCGAAATAATAATCTGAAATGGTAACGTTTAATGTTTGAGTCATTTTGCTGCAGCAAAATATATCTATGAATAAATAAGTAGTTTTATATTGGTGTTAAATTTTAATAAGTCATTAATGACTTCTGTGGTATTTTTTTCTTCATTTTTCTACATTCACAATAATATTGCCTTGATTATATCCCAGAAAATGAACAATTTCAAGCACTAATTAAACACTCCGATCTTACTGCACTTTTATGTTCATAAAAGTTTTGGAGAAAAAGACAAAACAAAACAAAAAACTGCGACAGACAGGGAAATTATAAGTTATAGCTCAGTGAGGGATCTTTTCACTCATTTGTATAGCTGTACCTAAATGTCCTGACGGCTCCAGAGTCTAACACAGCAGGATTTATGAGCTATTGAAACAAATTGCAAAAGGCAGAGAGCATCGTGTAAGGAACATTGAGAGATGGTATGTTCTTCTGGCTGTTAATATTAAGAATCTTAGCTAACCAGGTCATGGGGTCCCTAGATACGTGATAACTCCTTGCAGCCATAAGAGGAAGATTACCTAAGCAATAAAACAGATTTAGGATATACAAGTCAGACAATGATTGTGTAGTCTTCCTGTAATATCGCCAACAAATCAAATAACCTCTACACATAATGCAGGAGTTCATTTATTTGAACATTTTCTGTTCAGCCAACATATTTGCTGTGCATTTGTTTTATTTCAGATACAGTGGAACCTCGGATTACGAGCATAATCCGTTCCAGGAGAATGCTTGTAATCCCAAGTACTCGCATATCAAAGCGAGTTTCCCCATTGAAGTCAATGGAAAACGAAAATAATTGTTCCGCATTGACTTCGACGGCATGCAATACCACATGCGGCCAGAGCGTCTCCCCGCAGGGATGTAGGTTCACAGCGTTTTCCCGCAGGGATGTAATCCCAAGAAATGCTGTATCCTGGCCTAGGCCAACAAGGTCCAGGCCTAGGGCAGCACTTTGCAGGGGGGCCCGAGGCTCCATAAAGGGGGGCTCGTTCCGGACCGCGGCGATCGCGCCATTTAGTATCTGCTTCTGTCTCCAGCCTCCTCCGCTAGTTAGAGGAGCGGACGGCGGGAGGCGGGACATTTTTGAACTGGGGGACGGGACCAGAGAGGTAGCAGCCTGTCATGTTGGACGGCAGGTGATTGGCTGCTAGGAGGCGGTCCTAGCAGCCAATCACCAGTTCGCCCAAAAGTCTCCTCGCCCCGCCTAGTGCTGCTGCGGCTTCACTTGACGAATGTCCCGCCTCCTGCTCTCCGCGCTGAAAAGTTACAGGTAGGAGTGGAGAGGGAGGAAGGGAGGAAAAATATATGGAAATGTTAAGGACGAGGAGCGGGGGCTGTGCTGTGGGGGGAAAGGGGGGGTTATGTGATGGGGGAAACTGTGTGCAGGACATGTGATGGGGGTCATGTAAAGGGGGCAATACTTTGTGGGGGGGGATATGTGATGGGGTCATGTAAAGGGGGCAATACTGTGTGGGGGATATGTGATGGGGCAATACTGTGTGGGGGGATATGTGATGGGGCAATACTGTGTGGGGGGGGATATGTGAAGAAGGGCAATACTGTGTGTGGGGGGATATGTGAAGAAGGGCAATACTGTGTGTGGGGGGATATGTGAAGAAGGGCAATACTGTGTGGGGGGATATGTGGATACAGTGTTATGCAGAGGTGTACTTATAACAATTTTATAGACAAATGATACTATTTACAGTCATGTGGGAGGGGGCGCGAAATGTTTTCTTCTTCCTAGGGGGGGCATGACAGAAAATAATTGAGAAGCACTGGTGTAAAGCAAGCTGCTTCTAATTGTGACTGTTCTATCATCCTGGAAAACAAACCTTCCTCACTGTGCTATATGTTTTCTGCTGCACCATTGGCGTTATTATATCTTCTTAGTCCTCTCCATAAAATTATCAGAAATGTGTGCTTAAAGTAGAACTATTGGTAACACTTTTTTTTTCATTTTGGATAGTGTAAGGGAGGGTTATAGCCCCTGTCAGTTTATTGTTTACCATCCCTGTCCCATTGCAGAGATTTCCCTCTCACTTCCTGCCCCATAGCCAAACAGGAAGTGAGAGGAAATCTGTGCAAATTAAGGGATTCCAATGCCCCCCTCAGGCCCTAAGAACTAGTGTCCTCACTCGAAAAATTGCAGGGCGGGTCTTAAACAGAAAGGGGTGTAGCCTTGACAGGAAGGGGTGGACCATATTTGAATTAGGGGGGTGCACAAGTTTAGTCAGGCCTAGGGCAGCACAAAACCTAAATACACTACTGGTCCCAAGGGAGGGGGCGAGCACGCTGACTAACCCCCATCCAGAATGGCTCGGATGATGGGGGTAAGCTAACTGAGGAGGAACAGGAAGTGAGAAATTCAGACAAAGAAAAAAAAAAACATTTAGAAAGGAAATCGAAGGAAAAGGTAAGTGAACCAACAATGCACTAGCTTAAAGGAACCTATTTAGTAAATAAAAAACAAACCTGTACATCCCCTTTAAGGTTGCCTACCCCTGAACCACTCTTTCAGTAAAATATTATTTTCTAAGATTAGTTTTGAACTTTCCTTCTGCTAGGTTGAGGAGGTCCATTACTGCACAAAACTGCAGGATCCTCTGCCTTACCAGCATTAGACAGACTTTTTTTCTCTACTTAGGATAGGATTCTTAAAACCCACTCTGCAGGTAATTCACCTTGTCTACCTCCTTGATCCCGTGAGCTAGGTCTGCATTTGCAGTCATAGGCATTTCGTTCCTCTTCTAAAGTTTTATTTTTAGCAAGAGTAATTCGGAGGATTGGGTGATATTTGTGAATCTCTGCCAAGTGTGAATCAGTGCAGTTCAGGTCATATCTCAAACTTGGTGGATCGATTTTTTTCATGTTTATTCATCACTCTAAATATCAAGAGAGACTTATACCTTCCCTACTTTATTTTTCTATATTATGTAAACTACTAAATGTCAGGTAAACTCTCACATTAAATAATCATTATTAGAGATGTTTTCCTCCTTTATGACAACAAACATTTGGGAGGCATTGGAATGCAACTAGAGATCTGTAGTCTACTTCAGTAAATGTAGCGCCATAGGTGTGCGCAGCCTATTGCATTACAGTGTGCACCCCAAAGCTCAAACACACAGGCGTGTATATATATATATATATATATATATATATATATATATATATATATATAAACATTTATACACAGACACACACATGCTTATAAAAAAAGGTAAACATGTCCAAATAATTCCCATAGACACACTCCTAAACCTTGTGGACCCATAAACCCAGAAGAGATGAAGCTGTTTTCGCTGCAAAGGGTGGGCCAACTCAATAATGAACACTACCGACTAAGACCAGGATGCTATTAAAGTTCATGTGCTTGTAAAGGCAGGTGTCCCAATACTTTTGGTAATATAGTGTATATGTTATATACATGGTTACATCCAAGATGGACCAATTTAACTGTAAAAAAAAAAAAATACATGTCTGGAATTGTTCAGGAGTTATTCATAGTGATAGCAATGCATTATTCTCCAAGTAATAGTCTGAGAAACCTGCAAAGGAGACCTGCTGCTTTACTTTTTTTCCTCTAATATCACCTCCGAGGCAATTGCATCTACACCCTTCCTTTTAAATAAGTGAGCATTAATACACACAAGTCATTTCCAAATCTGGCCATTCTCTTTTAACAGGTCCTCAAGGATCAGTAACAGTTCAGGATTTAAAGATAGTCTTTCCAACACCGTTGACTGATCCCTAAATCCAGGACTGTTAGTGGTCCTCGTAGACCCAGAGCCATTGTTGTATGCCGTATAACGGCTCCGCAATTAAGAAAAGGCCAAGTGTTGCAATGTGACATTGTCTACTTTGGGAATACAGGAGTGAAATTACTAGACATTATTTAAGCAACTGGGGAGGTTTCTGATTAGCTGAGCCGTAGCTTCATGAAATGCCTCTTCTGAGAGTTTGCTGGAAAGTGCTAGTAACTGCAGGCTGTTCTTGTGGTTTCATTAAAACTTGCAGCGTCTCCTGGGTGCAGGGATAACCTTGATTTAATTGATCAAAATCTGGAGAGTAGAAGAGAAATATGTAAGAGGTAGGCTTGTGTCTTATTACTTCTTTCTTTTTACTTCGGCAGGGAAGACATACATTTAAAGGGCAGCATTACAGATGCATAAAGCAATGTTTTACATCCTTTTTTCAGTCAAAACATCCTCTAAAATTATGGCAAAACCCAAAACACCCTCTAAAATGATAGACAATTTCAACGCACCCTCTAAAATGATGGACAATTTCAAAGCACCCTCTAAAATTATAGACAATTTCAATGCACCCTCTAAAATGATGGACAGTCTCAAAGCACCCTCTAAAATTATGAACAATCTCAAAGCACCCTCTAAAATGATATACAATTTCAAAGCACCCCCTAAAATGATGGTCAATCTCAAAGCACCCTCTAAAATTATATACAATTTCAAAGCACCCTCTAAAATGATGAGCAATCTCAAAGCACCCTCTGACATTATGAACAATCTCAAAGCACCCTCTAAAAGTATGGACAATCTCAAAGCACCCTCTAAATGTGTGTACAATCTGAAAGCACTCTAATATTAGGGACAATCTGAAAGCACCCTTCAAATGTATGGACAGTCTTGAGGCACCCCATTCTAAAATGTAAAAAAAAAACTATAAAGCAGTGTTTCCCATCCTTTTTTCAGTCAAAGCACCCTGTAAAATGATGGGCAATCTCAAAGCACCCTCTAAAATGATGGGCAATCTCAAATCACCCTCTAAAATTATGGAGAATTTCAAAGCACCCTCTAAAATTATGGACAATCTCAAAGCATCCTTTAAAATTATGAACAATCTCAAATCATCCTCTAAAATGATGGGCAATCTCAAAGCACCCTCTAAAATGATGGACAATCTTAAAGCACCCTCTAAAACTATGGAAAATTTCAAAGCACCCTCTAAAATTGTGGACAATCTCAAAGAATCCTCTAAAATTGTGGACAATCTCAAAGCACCCTCTAAAATGATGGACAATCTTAAAGCACCCTCTAAAACTATGGAAAATTGCAAAGCACCCTCTAAAGTTATGGACAGTCTTGAGGCGCCCCATTCTAAAATGTAAAAAAAAAACTATTCTAATAGTTTTACATAAAACATAAACATCCACACACCCAGCGTCAGAGGTGATTTATTATTCCAAATCCAATACACGTTTGTACACTGGTACTGACTAGTATTCTAATGTTTCTCTTCTCCCTCAGTTTTTCTTCATTGTTAGAATGCTAGTGCCTAGAAGGTTAAAATGGTGGACAAGGAAAACCTGTGGCTTTGTGTAAATAAAAGGGAGGCTTAAAGGAGTTATCGGTCCCCCAGCCCCCTCCCGATTTACTTACCTGACCCCCGAATTTCTGTCATCGAGAACGCGCCATCCTTCTCTCCATGGGTTCTCGGCTCTTGATTGGATAGATTGATAGCAATGCAGCATTTTGGCTCCCGCTGCTGTTGACCAAATCCAATGATGCGGGAGGTGGGGGTGGGGCCGAGTCCGACATTCGTGTCTATAGATGCAGAATGCTGGATTCGGGAGCGCGCCCCTCGGGGGAACGCTTCTCAGAGGGGGTTATCTGATGCGGGGAGGAGCCGCGAGACCCACCTGGGTCCCTGAGAAGAGGATTTTCGGGGCCACTCTGTGCAAAACGAGCTGAATTTCAGAATTTCTGGATTTTCGAAATTTTGAATTTACAATTTTTTGAAATTACGAATGTACGGTTTTTCAAATTGACAAAGTTTCAAATTTACAAATATTCAAATTTACGAATTTACAAATATTTAAATTCAAGAATTTACAAATTTACAAATTTTCCAATATGTCGAAATTTGTTAAACAAAAATAATTCAGAATTTGCCCCAGTATGCGCATGCAGTGCTGGCACAAGGTCATCCAGCACCCATGGCAAAGATGTCAAACTGCGCACCCTCCCCCCCACTCCCTTAGGGTAAGGGTTCGGGTGTCTCCATCCCTGCAACCATTGTGCCTAGGGCAGCACCCCCTCCTTGTCCCAGCTCTGTGTGTATGTATAAATTGGAGATAGTGACCTTAAATTGGGTGCAAGGACTGACGTGAATATACAGTGCTGCATAAATTGTAGATCTCATATAAATACCTGTAAAATATCAAATAGATAAATAAATTATACATATCTTAACTTGTTGAGGTCCTAAAGAAATGAATGATGAACTATAGTAACTAGTGTGGTGATGTAAAAGGTTCCTCCGCTATGTTTTCAGTGATCATGTTAAATTTAAGTAAAAAATGCTAAAAAGAAAAGAGAAAACAGTAACTCAGCAGATCTGAACAAATGTCAGTTCCAGGGAGATCAGGGAAAGGTTGGTGTATTGGTTTTTCTATTAAACTTATCCGTAAAACTATTCTGAAAATATGATGATGGTGACAGATAATAAGAATTTAAAGTAGATGTAAAACCCAAGTTGTGAAAATATATCCAACTGAAGTGCAGGCATTAAATATTAGAGAACCGGTTTTAAAAAAAAAAATGAAAATAAAAAACCTTTTTCTTCAGTTATATGTAGCAGTCATGTAACCCTTTGCTTTGAGCTTCTTTCGAAGTTGGAACAGAGCTGTGAATCCAGAATGTGCATTATCGCTTTTTTTGCTCCCTACTATGGACCTACAGCAGAGATAGGCGACCAGTAGCTGTAGTGGAACTACATTTCCCATGAGGCATTGCAAGGCTGGCAGTTACAATTATTCCCAAAGGCATGATGGGACTTGTAGTTCTGCAACAGCTGTAGGGCCACAGGTTGCCTACCCCTGACCTACAGTGCTATTAGTAAGTGTTGTGCTGTTTCCACCAATACCATCCATTCACCTGAAACCTTGCAAGCACGCTGTGCACCAGCATGGCATCCCGGAAGAAGTCCAGCAGCCACATGTATGCAAGGGTGGCTACATCACTACTCCATTGTAAAGCAAGTGCCCCCCCCCCTCCATGATTCTATAAGAGAAATTCACATACCTGTTTCCGGAAGGTACATGAATCTGTCACAGGCACTGGTAATGGTCATGTAGAAGCACAACACAATTCTGAGCAGTGTCTACAGCACTCTTTATGAATTCCAGGGTATGTATCTTATGGCTTTTCCAGAAAATTTCCCAGTTGCTGTGAAGGCATAGCAGTAGGATCTGAAATTGTCTGTGAACTCTTGGCTTCATCTCTGCTGGTTGCACAACGCAGAGATCATAGGCTTTCCACGCCATCCTCTTAAAGCGGAGGTTCACCCTCAGAGAGCACATTTTCCCCTTAGCTTCATGCTCGTTTTGTCTAGGGGAATCGGCAAATTGTTTTAAAATATGATCCGTACTTACCGTTTACGAGATGCATCCTCTCCGTCGCTTCCGGGTATGGGCTGCGGGAATGGGCGTTCCTTCTTGATTGACAGTCTTCCGAGAGGCTTCCGACGGTCGCATCCATCACGTCACGATTTTCCGAAAGAAGCCGAACGTCGTTGCGCAGGCGCAGTATAGAGCCGCACCGACGTTCGGCTTCTTTCGGCTACGAGTGACGCGATGGATGCGACCGTCGGAAGCCTCTCGGAAGGCTGTCAATCAAGAAGGAACGCCCGCTCCCGAAGACCCATACCCGGAAGCGACGGAAGAAGATGCATCTCGAAAACGGGTAAGTACGGATCATATTTTAAAACAAATAGCCAATTCCCCTAGACAAAACGAGCAGGAAGCTAAGGGGAAAAAAAAAAAAAAAAGGAATTGGTTGAACTCCCGCTTTAATATGTCATTATGCGTCTAAATTTTCATAGAAGTAATAGACCATTACAGCAAAGAATGGTGTGTCTTCTACCAGTTCTGCCCTATGTTCCCAATTTCCATTTGATTACAGCTACATTTAGTTGGAAAATCAAGTAACGAGTGGCTGATAAAAGGGCATAAGAGAGGGTGGATTAGAAAAGGATTCACTCAGTTATGCATGCATTCTCTGGTTCCTACAGAGAACTTCCTGTAAGGAGATAAATTACAATACTTTCTTAAAACAGGAGTGCCCCCTTTATCTCATCCCAAAGATGAGTGCTTAAAAAAACAAACTAAAAAACAATAACAAAAAAAAGTTCTGATTTAACTGCTCTTAAGCAGGGTTCACCCTATCGCCACATGCGCCTCACAGCAGGGGTCCGATGCGTCCTCGTTCATGTTTCAGGTCCGATTTGGCTGAATTCGGACCTGAAATGGACCAAAAGACGCACGGGAGCAGCAGCGGAGATATGTAAACCGGCTCTTAATATTTCTTTCTTTATTTGTTATTCCTTCCATGTTGTAGTTCTAAAGCTCCTGAGGAAGCGGCTACGATCCGCAAAACTTGTTGAGCAACTTTCATACATGTCAAGACTCTGACGGTGTCGACCCAGGCCATATCAACCCTATTCGTCATGTCTTTTTGGCGACAGAGTTAACAACAATCTAAGCGTATACCTGTGGTTTCCTCACCTGGTCTTATATTTTGACATTTGTGTGTTTTTTTATAAAGTGTTTTATATATTTCCTTAGATGCACTTGGCATCCTTGAATTGTATTATACTTACAGATTATTAAAAATCTATTTTTTATATTCCTAAGTAGTGCCTACAAAGTCCATCTTTTCTACCATATCTTTTAAACATTAACTAAGGATGTGGCACTATATTTACTTAGGGTGTTGATTGCCACCCAAGGGCACAGCAATAAAAATCTAGCATCCATAGAGAGCTGGTCAAAATCTCCTGCTATGGCGAATTGGATGCAGGGTAGTGTGAACCCAGCCTTACAGTGACTATGTTGCTATACAGATGATACCAAGCTATCCCTGTAAAAAATACAGGAAGTGCAAATAATTAACATACCTGCTGCATGTGCCACCAAAGACCACTTCAGTCCTCGGAAATGGTTCCCCAAAGTCTGCTGGAAAACCAACTTTTTCAGAAGTTTCGATATTCTAGGACCCTCACAACTCTCACTGGGGTTTTCTACTGACCCCAACATTGCTAATACCACTGTGTTTTGTAGTGTTTCCCAGGAGTCTTTAGGGGAGCATAACTCAGGATCAAAGCTGTGTTTGGCAGCACAGGCAGTAGAAAATGTGAGTATTTAAACTCTTCTATTGCAGGGATATCGTTCCTCTGCAACTTCTGTATAGCAACAGGTTTCCTATTAAACTTTTTAAATTGATCTCAATGCTCAAGGCTGGTCGAAGAGTATCCAGATCACGTATAATTGTGATTGGCTGCATAGTGCTGATGTCATTGGAAGCCCGTCCTACCGACTCCTGTTAATAGGTAACCTTGAGTTGTGAGTCACAACTCAGTCACAGGTCTTGGGCCACAGATGGAGCACTTACCAGCATAAGACAGTGACGTATATATGCGATGGCTGGCCCTTAAGGCCCACCCACCTTGCCGATACATATGCATATTGCTGCAGTTAAAGGGGTTTAACAAAATGTATGGTGCATTTATATAAATTTGTTTTAAATACAGCATTGAATAAGAACTTAGGAATCCGTTTTAGAAGATGTGGGTTATTAAAGTAAAATGATGGGTTACGCATGTTAACTAGAGAACATCAAACCAATAAATCTTTTCTCCAACAAGACACAGCTAACAGTAAAGCTGAGTAGGCAGTTCTTATATAGATGAAATGGTCCATTTACCTAGTAATCAGACTAAGAAACTCTTTTAAATTACAATTCACAGCTGTTAGTGACCAAGCAGGCATATTGGCAATGCTTTGTAATTTCCAAGTAAAAACAAAAAAACAAAAACCCGGAAGCTATCTGCTTACATCTCTGAGAAAGGAGAACATATTAACAACTTCAGCCCCGGAGGATTTGGCTGCCTAATGACCGGGCTATTTTTTGCGATTCGGCACTGCGTCACTTTAACTGTCAATTGCATGGTCGTGCGACGTGGCTCCCAAACAAAATTGACATTCTTTTTTTTCCCACATTCTTTTTTTTGCGCTTTAAACAAAAATAGAGCGACAATTTAAAAAAATATTTTTCACTTTTTACTATAATAAATTTCCCCGAAAAAATATAAAAAAAAATTTCCTCAGTTTAGGCCGATATGTATTCCTCTACATATTTTTGGGAAAATCGCAATAAGCGTAGATTGATTGGTTTGCACAAAATAGGGGATACTGTTATGGCATTTTTATTAATATTTTTTTTTTACTAGCAATGGTGGCGATCTGTGATTTTTATCGTTACTGCGACATTATGGCTGACATATCAGACACTTTTGACGCTATTTTGGGACCATTAACATTTATATAGCGGTGTGTGGTATAAAAATGCACTGATTACTGTATAAATGTGACTGGCAGTGAAAGGGTTAACCACTAGGGGGCGGAGATGGGGCTAAATGTGCTTCCTACTAGTGATTCTAACTGTGGGGGGAGGGGGCTGACTGGAGGAGGTGACCGATCTGTGTCCCTATGTACAAGGGACACACCATCGGTCTCCTCTCCCTGACAGGACTGTGTGGGGGCGGGGCTTACTGTGACACGACACTGATCGCTGCTCCCGATGAGAGGGAGCAGACTATCAGTGTCCTGTCACTAGGCAGAACAGGGAGATGTCTTGTTTACACTGGCCTTTAACCGTTCTGCCACTCTGTGACCCGATCGCAGGACACCGGCGGACATTGAGTCTGCGGGTCCCACGGGCACGGGCACGGAGCTTGCAGCAGGGGCGCAAAATTTAAAGTAACGTAAATATACATTACTTTGTGCAGCCGTGCCATTCTGCCAATGCATATGTGCAGGAGGAGGTCGGCAAGTGGTTAATAAAATATATAATTGTACTGCTTACATTAGCATGATTTAAGTTGTAAAATGTAGACATATACCAAAGAAGCATAAGTCTTGCTCACAGGATTCGAATGGCTATGTCCAGGTTTAATTATTTTTAGAATGTGGCACAGCTTTTCTCAACCTTTTCACCCCAGAGGAACCCTTGAAATAATTATTTGGTCGCAAGGAACCTCTTTAAAAATGAAAATTATTAGGGGTCAGTGGAAAGAATGCCCCCTTAAAAAGGTGATCTGAATGCCACTGTTCCAGACAGTTAACAAGGTCCTTAGCGTGATGCTGGTGGACCTGCCAGGCGCTGGCAAACCTGAAACAATGCAGGTACCCTGGGATGGAAGGTCAATCACCCACAGATCAAGGAATCCCTAGCAATCTCTGGGAGGGCCATTGGATCCCTTAGAAACCTAGTTGCCTACTGGCTGATCTAGAAGATCATGTTATTGATGTTATGTTTAGCTAGTAACCTGGAGAGCACCCATGCCGTGTGTGTGAAGCCAGCTTCTGTTAGCACAGCTCAAGTAGAGCCGAGCTGGATCTGTTGCAGTATTTCGGTGGTGGAATGTCTATATGTAAATTTTATTGGATAAAACTTTTTTCATGTAATAGCAAAAGTTCAGAAAACAGGTTTGCTAAATTCTCCCCTGCCACACACACACTGGTTATACTTTCCTTTCCTTTGTCTCTCAGCGTTTCTCAACCTTTTTTTTATCATGAGGAACCCTTGAAATAACTTTCCGGTCTCAAGAGTCATTGGAAAGAATCTTCAACTGTCAATTATTTTTCTGAGAGGATGACATTGATCATTGCTCAAGAAAACCCTTGCAACCTGTGCCGGAACCCTAGATTTCATGGAACCCTGGCTGAGGAGGGCTGATCTAACCACTTTATTTGCCCTCTGGTGCAAAGTAATAAAGCCCTATGTAAGCTCAAAGTTGGTATACTTGAAGCTTACAGAGGGCAAAGGACACTTCCTCAAGGCCAATTAGGCACCGAACACTGCTTTGTGGAAGTAAAAAAAAGAGTCACTTGCTGCCCCATAGCCACAAGTATTAGGTATTTCATGCAATTTTGTTTTGCTCTGGTGGCAAATGGTTTGGTAAGGGAGCAAAATGAAGGTAAGTATAATTACTATGGGTGATAAGGAAGCTATTTAGTGGACCTGACACTTTGTCTTGAATGGGAAAACATCAGATTTACCTTAAAGTGGAATTCCGCCAATTTTTTTAACAAATACTGCAGCTGCTGACTTTTAAAATAAGGACACTTACCTGTCCAGGGAGCCCGTGATATTGGCACCCAAAGCCAATCTATCCCTCGGCTCTCGAGGTGCAGCCACCACCATTTTCGGCCAGGGAATCAGGAAGTGAAGCCTTGTGGCTTCACTTCCTGGCTCCCTACTGTGTATGCGCGACTCGCGCTGCGTGATCCCACTGATTCCTGCTGTCTTCTGGAACCTGTATGTCTCCCAGAAGACAGCGGGGGGGTGGGCGGAGAAGGCGCCGGAAGTGGTGTATCTATGCCCGGAAGTGGGAGCAAAATACCTGTATTAGACAGGGATCTGCTCCCCCTACCCCCTGAAAGGTGCCAAATGTGACACCGGAGGGGGGGAGGAATCCGAAAACCGGAAGTTTCATTTTTGGGTGTCTGCCAATAGGCACCTTAATCGTCCAGCAATGCGACCCTTTCCAGGTTGCTGACATCTTCTTCCCAGGTTTGATCTGGGTTTTGGGTCTTTGGCCTCTTGATTGGATAGCAGTGAATGATGCATGTGCACAGAAGTCATTCATTCTAGGACCAGTACCCAAGAGTCAGCACACTGCTTGCATCAAGTCTGAGGATTCCTGAGAGGTGTACTGAGGCAGGGCACTGTAATGTATTCAGGAAGCTGTGTACAGCACCATGCTGGCCCCTCCCACCAGCCCATTGATGATGTAACTGGATCTTAAACAGGGTGTGTAATAAAAATTGTAAGGTTTATTAAAAAAAAAAATTAATTGCCAGATTAACAAGGAGGAAAAGAGCAACCAGGGAACGCAAACTATAAGCAGATTAAACTTCTACTTTCAGTTACGTTATGCCTTTTTTGCTCTGGGCCCCTGGTAACTGGAAGAAGGACGCATCTATTATCAAATGTATACAGCTGTGTACCTGTTTATACCATTTCGAGTTTGCTGCATTATTATACAAACTTTGGGAATACCATGAAGGTTATAGGCATTATCCGAAGTGCAGGTGTGCATCTCACCTCTGTAAATATTTCCGCACTGCAGAATCAAACCTTAAATGCCACTTTCTTTTATTATTGGAACCAATTTCTGTTTTACCGATTTAACCTTTATTTATTGATATTTTCTAAGGCGATGGGCATGGCTTTGTATGAGAAACCATAGTGCATTCTTAGTAAGCTCATATTTTAAGTTACTATTGTAACATTGATTTTCAGCATGATGTGTTTTTCACATTTTATATGCGTTCGGATTTTATAGGCTCGTTCAGCACTTTTGTTTTCCAGACTCTCCCTTCAGTGGCTTGATGTACACATTTTTTCTTGAATACTTTTGGGATAAGAGATTGAATTCTTTTTAATCAGTCTAATAATACTGCAAAGAGAAATAGAAAGACATGATGTGGTAAAGCTTCACTTTGTAGCTCTGCTACACAGGGGATTGCAAGAGATTGATATCAAGTCAAATTTTGGCACTTACATTTCTTGCATTAAAACATAGATTTGATGATGTATTAATGAAAATAAGCCTGTATTTATTTATTTTCGAGTTTGGCTTTAAATGGCATTGACAAATATATGTAAAAAATAATACCGTATATACTCGAGTATAAGCCAACCCAAATATAAGCCAAGGCACCTAATTTTAACACAAAAAAAAATGGGAAAACGTAGCCTCACTGTGCCCATTTTCAGCCTCGCTGTGCCTATCTGCAGCCTCACTGTGCCCATCTGCAGCCTCACTGTGCCCATTTGCAGCTTCACTGTGTCCATTTGCAGCCTCACTGTGCCCTTTTGCAGCCTCACTGTGCCCACCTGCAGTCTCACTGTGTCCACTTGCAGCTTCACTGTGCCCATTTGCAGCCTCACTTTGCCTCACTGTGCCCATCTGCAGCCTCAATGTGCCCATTTGCAGCCTCACTGTGCCCATTTGCAGCTCCGCTGTGTCCATTTGCAGCCTTAATGTGTCTATTTGCAGCCTCACTGTGCCCATCTCCCTGCCTCATGTACCTGATCGGTTGATTCAGTTTCCCAGCAGTAAGTCAGTGTTCAGCCTATCACGAACAAGGAGGAGGCGGGGCTTGGTACACTGGATGGCCTCTGACTAGACTGCATGTTACAGCACGGATAGAACAGGTGCATGAGGCTGCAGATGGGTACAGTGAGGCAGGGAGACTCGAGTATAAGCCAAGTGGGGTTTTATCAGCACAAAAAAAATGTGCTGAAAAACTCAGCTTATACTCGAGTATATATGGTAGTTGCAATTTAAATAAGGTTGTGTTAACCATAATGGCACTTGTGGGCCTGAGCCTAGGGCAGCGGTGGGGTGCGGGGGGGTTTAGCAACATCCTAAAAATGCATGAACCAAGATAAAAGTGTCCCTTTTTTCCCTCTTCTAGTCACTTCTGGGCTTCTGTGGCTAAATTCAGCAAAATAATTGTCGGGGAAGGGGTTTTAGGGGATGGTAATATGGATCGGGAACCTCTTTGTAGTTCAGGAACCATGAAAATATCTCTCCTTTTCTTAATTGCTGGCCTGTACAAAAAGGTCTCTGTATATAAATAAAAGCCAATCCCTTCTCTAATAATTAATACAATTATTAAGCTGTGGTTTCTACAAAAAAGCATTTGAATGTGCCCAGGGAAACCTCATATCTTAATAAGCCCCTGCCTTAAAAAAAAAAAAAAAATGAAATAATCTACATTTTATAAATCTTAAATGCTATAATGTAGCAGGTATCCTGTATGTGTGCCTCAGAGTTCATATAGAGCATCTGTCAGGTCACCCGTGGCCAGGTGACAAGTGCACCCCGTTGGGGTCAGGGATGCACCACAGGGTAGTGAACCCTATAGCCGACTATTGCTAGCAGAGAACAAGCGTGAACCTAAGATCACCCAGGGCGCGGAGTCTAAGACCCAGTTTTGTATTCACCAGAGCCTCTGATGGTGAGGATGACCTTGGCCGCAACTGGATCCAGGTCGCGACCCCCGAGATTACCTAGGTCACACTCCGCAGGGAGAGAGGGGAAGCAGCCAGCAGGACAAACGGTGGTAATGGGTAGGCGGAGGTCAGGGCAACAGGCAGACAAGGATAACCGTGGGACAGGCAAATGGTCAGGGGCACAGGCAAACAGCAGAAGTCAGGAACAAGCCAAAAACGGTAAACAGGAAGATGATCGTAGCACACTGCAAACAGGAACTTAGCAAACTACACTGTTGAACAGCAAAGCAGACCTTCAGTGCAACAGTTAATATAGACTTCCTGGGATGGCCTGGGTGGGGCCATACAGGAAGAGGAAGTGATACAAATGGAACCAGAACAGGGTCAGGCCTTTAATGAACAGATGGAGAACAGGTAAGCTGACAGACTACTGCATATCCATGACAGCATCCCAGGTCTGCTTAGGGTCTCCTATGCTTTACTGTTGATCCATCATCTTAAAAACTGGCCTCAACAGGCAACAAGCGGTGGGGCCAGACTGGTCATGGAAAATAAGTTAAAACCTTTATACTAGAGCACCCCAGAATACAGGGGCCATAGGGTGCTCATATGAAAACGGACCAGATATGTAGGCATCTGACAGTTTTGGAAGTACTTTAAAGGAAACTATGCAATTAAACGACCATGAATCCTAATTTCTAGGTAATTACTTCAAGGGATCTAATTCCTTGAACATGCACGTTTGCACTGCCTAATATATACTATAATATATGGATAGAGACCATAACTATATAAAAATAACTTAAAGTTTATATGGGAGGGGGTTGCTGCGTGTGAGAATGTCCCAAACTGATGGATTCTACTTCCAAGCCTTTGACCTCACCAGGTGTGCCCCTTCGTAGAAGTCGGCACTTTCCTTTATCTTGCTCCTTTCCTCTCCTTCATGCTCTCTACTCTCTCTTTTTACTAGCTCCTCCCCTACTATATAGGCTTACTTTACATGGCTACCCAGTGGGCAGAAAAGAACCAAGCAGGGTAGTATGGCAATGTTCCCTTAAAAAAGGGCCTTGCCATCCTGGGAACTTGTATTATAAGGCCCGATCTTAAGATCTCTGCTGTAGAGAGCCTGAAGGGCTTTGCCATCATGGGACCTTGTATTTTATGGCCTAATCTTGAGACCTCTGCTGTAGAGGACCTGAAGGGCTTTGCCATCCTGGGACCTTGTATTTTATAACCTGAACTTGAGACCTTGGTTGTAGAGGACCTAAAGGGCTTTGCCATCCTGGGGCCTTGTATTTTATAGCCTGATCTTGAGACCTCAGTTGTGGAGGTCCTGAAGGGCTTTGCCATCCTGGGACCTTGTATTTTATGGCCTGATATTGGGACCTCTGTTGTAGAGAACCTGAAGGGTTTTGCCATTCTGAGACCTTGTATTTTATGACCTGATTGTGGGCTCTCTGTCGTAGAGAACCCAAAGGACTTTGCCACCCTGTGACCTTGTATTTTAAGGCCTAATCTTGGGCCCACTGTTGTAGAGGACCTGCAGAGCTTTGCCATCCTGAGACCTTATATTTTATGGTCTGATCGTTGTAGAGGACCTGGGGAAATTGTTCCTACTGCCTTTGAGTTAAAAATGACTCCTATACACGTATAAATTGTAGTACTGGTGCTTCAGTATCTACAGCAGTGGAAAGCAACTGAAGAGGTCGATGAAGACATATCTCATGCCTTCCTTAGACATCATTAACAAGACAGCTGTTGCCTGGATGGGCCACCAAGTGTTAATCAAGTCTGCAATAAAAGCAACTTGCAACGCTTCTTTGACATGACAGCAAACTGACTTTGGAAAGCTGTACCTTATTTGAAATATTTCAGTACAAATGAGTCACCAAGAGGTCGGCAGGGAATGTCCTATGATTGAGATGTCCTTAGCTAACTACACTTAGACTGAAAGTCTCAGTGTCCTACTAAGATATAACTTAAAAATAATTCACAGTTAAAAGGAACTACTTTATAAATGTACTCCCATTTGGCAAGCTTCCTGGTAATTGCTTACAGCAAAGCACTAACACGGCACTCTCTATCTAATATCTTAAATGTTCACAAAGAGAATTAAAGTGAACTTGTACTCAATAATAAATGTTTAATACTTAAGATCTTGTCTTAACCACTAAAGGACCGCCTCCTGCACATATATGTCGGCAAAATGGCACGGCTGGGCACAAGCACGTACCTGTACGTCCTCTTTAAGTGCCGAGCCGTGGGCACACGCCCGCGACCCAGTCCGAAGCTCCGTGACCACGGCCCCGGGACCTGCGGACCTGATCGCCGCCAGAGTCCCGCAATCGGTCCCCAGAGCTGAAGAACGGGGAGGGCTGTATGTAAACACAGCTTCCCCGTTCTTCACAGTGGCGCTGTCATTGATCGTCTGTTCCCTGATATAGGGAAAGGCGATCAATGACGTCACACGTCCAGCCCCGCCCCCCTACAGTTAGAAACACATATGAGGTCACACTTAACCCATTCAGCGCCCCCTAGTGGTTAACTCCCAAACTGCAATTGTCATTTTCACAGAAAATGACAATGGTCCCAAAAATTGGTCAAAATTGTCCGATGTGTCCGCCATAATGTCGCAGTCACGAAAAAAAACGCTGATCGCCGCCATTAGTAGTAAAAAAGAAAATAATTAATAAAAATGCAATAAAACTATCCCCTATTTTGTAAACGCTATAAATTTTGTGCAAACCAATTGATAAACGCTTATTGCATTTTTTTATATTTTTGGGGGGATATAGCAAAAAGTAAAAAATATTGCATTGTTTTTTAAATTTTCGCTCTATTTTTGTTTATAGCGCAAAAAATAAAAAACGCAGAGGTGATCAAATACCACCAAAAGAAAGCTCTATTTGTGGGGAAAAAAGGACGCCAATTTTGTTTGGGAGCCAATTCGCACGACCGCGCAATTGTCAGTTAAAGTGACGCAGTGCAGAAACGCAAAAACTGGCCAGGTCCTTTACCTGCATTTTGGTTCGGGTCTTAAGTGGTTAAAGAAGACACAATAAGATGCTTGCTGTTTCCTTTAATCTTCTGTGCTCCTCTATAATTTTGTTTTACTGGTTTGATTGGTAAACCTGCCAACTGCCACTCCCTTGCCAAATAAGAATGCCTTGATTATTTTTGGGTACAGTCTTACTACGCAGAAGAGTAGCAGTTGGCGGGACTTAGCCATCAAGACAGAGAAAGTCTGACCCTGTAACAAAATTAAACAAAATCAGAAGCGGGCACAAAAGAAGCTTTTCTATATGTAGGTAATAGGAGGCCTTGTGCAGTGTCTTCTTTTAGGCAAGTCTTTTATAGGTAATAGGAGGCCTTGTGCAGTGTCTGCTTTTAGGCAAGTCTTTTATAGGTAATAGGAGGCCTTGTGCAGTTTCTGCTTTTAGGCAAGTCTTTTATAGGTAATATGAGGCCTTGTGCAGTGTCTGCTTTTAGGCAAGTCTTTTATAGGTAATAGGAGGCCTTGTGCAGTGTCTGCTTTTAGGCAAGTCTTTTATGTTTAAAAGTTGAAGACCTAAAAATTACACTTGGATATGCCGAAATGACCAGTAAGTATGTTGTTTTTCGTAAGAACAATCTTTCTTGCATATTTATCAGTTACATGGTTGCAACAAACCATTTAAAGAGAAGTATGGGAAATCGTTTTTTTTTTTTATAATTATTCTTACCTAGGTGGATGCAGCATCAATCCCCCACCGGCTTTAAGACTGAGAAGCAAGCGATCAAACACCGCTGTTCACTTTGTTCTCAGAGTTTCCTGAGCAGAAAGCCAGTGACTATCAGTCACCGCTGTCAGCTCTGCTCCCCCACCTTCACTGGAGTACTGGGCTGAGGAGGGGGCAGGAGTGGCTGGCTCAGGCTCTCAGCGGCTCAAAGTCAGGTGCTGGTCCAGGGTTGTGGGCAGATCCCAGCCACATTGTCACGATGGTGTCGCAACCTGCACCAGCTCTGTGACATCAGCCGACAGCAGCCTTTAGCTTACTGTCTGCTGAAAACGGGCCACAAGAGTGCAGAACAAACTGCACTACTGTGATCCACAGGAGAAGTACAACCAGACGAGCTTCGGCTGTACTTTTCCTTTAACACTGACAGAGGCGATTGCAAGGATCATCTTTTCTTTATTCATGTAAAACCTTTATCCCAAAAGAAAAACAACCATTGCTGTAACTACTTGTGGAATTGTAGTGCTAGTTGGAGTTCATATATCTAAATCTGCTAGTGAGTCTAACACCCCCCCCCCCCAGACTGACAATGCTGTTGTCCAAAGGTGCCCCCTGTGCTCTTTTATCCAGAGTAGGGGAACTCTAATACAGGAGGTTTGTTACTGGCCAGATTACCAGGTGAGAAGAGAGAGAAAAAGCCAAAGAAAACAAATGCAGCCACCACATCTAATTAGTGGTATGCTGCCATTTTTTGGTTTTGGGTTTAACCATAATTTCAGTGACAGGTCAATGTGGGTAAGACTTAGTGACAGGAAAGGGTGGGGCTTAGTGCTGATGTGGGCAGGTGTCATGGTACCGTTTTCAGTTCCAGGGGTGGACAAGGACAAGGAAAATTATATAAAGATTAATGCCGTGTACACACCATCACTTTATGTGATGAAAAAAAAAACGACATTTTTAAAAACGTCAATTTAAATGACCGTGTGTGAGGAAAAACGTCGTTTTATGTCTTGTGAAAAACGACAAAAAAAAAAAAATTGAAGCATGCTTCAATTTTATGTGTCGTTTCTCAAAACGTTGTTTTCTGTTTCACAAAAATTGACCGTGTGTAGCAAAAAACGACGTTTAAAACAACGTTTTTAAACCCGTGCATGCCCAGAAGCTAGTTATGAAGCGAGCTTCAATGGAAAAAAGTGGTGAACGTAACCTCACTTTGCTAGAGCACTGTGGAAAAACAATGGTGTGTAGGCAACTTCGTTTTTGAAAATTGAGGTTTCAAAAACGTTGTTTTTTACTTCACAGAAAATGTAGTTTTTTTCCATCACATAAAGGGATGGTGTGTACGCGGCATAGGGCATGAATCTCAAGATTCTACACATTCAAAGCTTTATTGGCCGTTTGGGCGCTGACAAGTTCACTTTAAGGGTCTCTTCATCTGTGAAAGAAAAAGAACATCATCAAATATATATATATATATCGGCTGGTATGCACTTTCAGTGCTTACTTTCCCAAACATGTAGATTATTACTGCTCCCACATGTGTTTGCAGATCGTAGACTTTGTTCTTCAACTTCTCCGTACCCTTCAATTTAAAGTCATCAAGGCTTAGTCAACGAACCCTTTAAAAGCATTTGTTTAAATGTCAGGCGATTTTAATCAGAGAGGTGGAAAGGAGTTTAGGAGCCGTGTACACCGGCCTTGTGGAAAGTACATTGATTAATGGAGTCAGAAAGGACAGAAGAATAGAACACTGCTCAGCATGTGCACTAAACATATATACTGTAAGGAGAAATATTATACACTACTGCAAAGTGCAGTGCTGGTTACTGCAGTACAGTCAACAAACAAGAATAGCGTATTTTTCTGATTTTTTTTTACTTTCAACTTTCTACTTTATTTAACCACTTCAGCCCGGGAAAATTTCTTCATAAATTTAGGCCAATATGTATTCTGCTGCTTATTTTTTTGTAAAAAAATCCAATAAGCGAATATTGATTGGTTTGCGCAAAGGTTATAGCGTCTTTAAACTAGGGGATAGATTTAGGGACTTTTTTTTTATATATATATATATATTTTTTACTAGTAATGGTGGCGATCAGCGGTTTTTAGCGGGACTGCAACATTGCGACGGACAAATGTCCAAAGTTTTTAATGATAAAATTGGTTCAAAGTGGAAAATCTAATGCGTTTTGGGGGCCAATCCCACTTCATCAGGGCTTATAAATTTGTATTGTGCCTAAATGGAGTCAGGTAAGCAGCTATATTCTTTGATTTACTGCTTGGGACAGTTTCAGGAGGGCACAAACCAGTCCCAAACTTGAACCTAAAAAGCACAAAATGGTCCAAAAATATTATTTTATAAATAAATATGTTTTTATATGCACCTAATAGTCAATATTCAGATAATACTAAAGCTACAAAAGCAAGAGATTTATATCACTGGGACAGAAAGTGATGGGAAATCCAAAATGTAGGAGTTTTTATAACATCAGGTGAGGTCTTCCAATGGGGACAATTTTTCCAGAGCCAATTGGCCAAGGTGGAAATTTTCCCCAATTATAGGATTGTTTTCACTTTCTGTAAAGTCTTTGGGGGAGGAAGTGAAAGAAAATCTCCCAACAGGTAAGTCTGCCAATGAGGACACCTTTACCAGTGCCAACTGTCCACAATGTTCCTCACTTCGTAGTTTTTTCTTTCACTTTCTGTTAAGTCTTTGGGGCAGGAAGTGAAAGAAAATCTCCCCAATAGGTAAGTCTTCATGTGGGGACACCTTTACAAGTGCCAACTGTCCATGATGGAAATTCTCCTCACTTTGTGGGATTTTTTTCACTCTCTGTTTTGTCTCCAGGACAGGAAGTTAAAGTAAATCTTCCTAACAGGACACAGACATAAAAACATAAATCTTTAGCCCTCCCCCAATCCATCCAAAACTTAAACTGGCCATAGATGTATAGAATTTCAAAAAACTTCTTAGGAAAAGCCTTAAAAAAATTGTACAAAAATGTTCAGAACATTCGAATATCGTTCAAGGAATGTTATTAGCTTTTAACATTTTATTTTGGAATGAGTTGATTTTACTGAAAGAAAACCAAATACACTATTAGAACTTGATTCAATCAAGAAAAATAATTACATCCTGCTCTTTCAAATTTTCTACTAAACGGTGGTTGAAAACAAATATCAATTTGACCCACCTATGAAAATGTAAACTTTCTCCGATAATTATTTTCCTAAGCATTTTCATTCGAAATTCTATTCATCTATGGTCAGCTTAAAGTGTACAGTAACTAAAGGCAAAACGTTTTGTTTGTTTTGGATAGAGTGGAAAGGTATTAGAACATCTGCCAGGTTTTATTGCAGTCTGTGCCCCTGTTTTGGAGATTCACCCTTTCTAATTGTCCTGAGGGGAAATCTTCCAATGGGGATACTATTTCTTCAAGTAACCCTGGTGGCATCCTGTGATTCCCACACTTTGGAGGGATTTCCTTTTAACTCCCAGATAGCTAGGATAACTTGCCACAAATTTGTAGACATGTGCATTCGTTTTCGTCAGAATTTCGAGGATTTTCGCGTTTGTTTTAATTTAATTGATATCGAACACGCAAAATCCGGAATTCGAAAGATCCGACATAAAAAATGCTTTATTTTCATTCGTCGTGACAACAGTTCGATATAGATAGAAGATTGGACATGACGGTGACAATAGCGATCTGTGTCTATCGAACTTGCGGTTGAATGTGCCTAACCTAACTCTATTAGTCCAAGATTATTAGACATAGAGAGAAAAGATTTGACAATTATAGAGACATGAATATTCGACGAAGCAGCTAAAATCAATACGATCGCCGCGAGCGGACATTTATGGTCAAATGCTCCGCCCATAGGCTATAGAAGAATTCTAATGTTGGTTGACTAGTAATAATAATTAATAAATATAATTATTACTAGTCATACAACATTAGGCCGCGTACACTCACGGTCGATCCAAACCGATGAGAATGGTCCGACGGACCGTTTTTATCGGTTCACCGCTGAAGTGGCCTGATGGTCTGATGTGCGTACACACCATCAGTTCAAAAACCGATCGGGTCAGAACGCGGTGACGTAAAACACACGACGTGCTGAAAAAAACTAAGTTCAATGCTTCCAAGCATGCGTCGACTTGATTCTGAGAATGCGCGGGTTTTGAACCGATGCTTTTGTGTACTAACCATCGGTTTGGACCTATCGGGCAGCGGTCCATCGGTTCGATTTTAAAGCAAGTTCTAAAATTTTTGACCGAAGGACAACGGACCGATGGGCCGTACACACGGTCGGTTTGGACCGATGAAACTGGACTTCAGGCCGTTTTCATCGGTTTGGACCGACCGTGTGTACGCGGCCTTAGAGTTCTACTATAGCTTGTGGGCGGAGCATTGGACCGGAAATGTACGATTGTGGCATTGTACAGTTAAACTGCTTCGTCAAATCTTTTTAGAACATTCAACAGACACCATAAGCCTTGAATCGACAGATTCGATCTTAAAGCAGGAGTTCACCCAAATTTTTTTTTTAACATTAGATTCATGCTCATTTTGTCAAGGGGAATCAGGTAGTTTTTTTAAAAACAAAGCCATACTTGACGCTTCCGGGTATGGTCTTCGGGACTGGGCGTTCCTATTTGATTGACAGTCTTCCGACAGGCTTCCGACGGTCGCATCTATCGCGTCACGAGTAGCCGAAAGAAGCCGAACGTCGGTGCGGCTTTATACGGCGCCTGCGCACCAACATTCGGCTACTTTCGGAAAATCGTGACGCGATAGTTGCGACCGTCGGAAGCCTGTCGGAAGCCTGTCAATCAAATAGGAACACCCAGTCCCGCAGCCCATACCCAGAAGCGGCGGAGAAGATCGCTCTCTAAAACGGTAAGTACTGCTTAGTTTTAAAAAAAAACTACCCGATTTCCCTTGACAAAATGAGCCTCAATCTAATGTTAAAAATTAACATTTCCGGGTGAACCTCCACTTTAATTTGGATTTTTGGACGAATGCATTTTTTAACGAAACAAAATAAATAAAAACACATATTTCGGGAGTAACTAAATAAATGTACTTTTCAGATGAAAACGAAATTCCGAAACAAAATATTTCAGTGTGCACGTGTCTACAAATTTGTGGCAGTGCTGAATTGTAAGTCTGCTAACTTGCTGCACATTTTCACTGGCACTAGTACACTGGCAGAGCACTTGAAACACAAGTTCTAGTTGACACTTTTCCAATCTGTAGCAAAAATGTCTCTAACAAAAGCAAATTTGCTTGTCAACTCTTTAGCAAGAGCAAAGTTGGTGAGTGGTGAGTCTACAGCAAGAGCTCTGGAAGTCTACAGCATGAAAATTTAGCCACAGTGCCCCCTGTGTTGGGATGACTATTGAACAACATAACTGAACCAGAACTTGCAGCAGACTTGCAGAATGTTTGCAAAGAAAGTTGATCTGAAGTCATGCAATGAGGACTTGCTGCAATTGTGCAAAAAACTTGTGAAGCTTGGCAAGTCTAGCAATAGCTTAGCAAGTCATTTGCAAACTTTCAGCTCAGTTGCTTGCTATCTGGGCTCCTGTTTTGGCTATAGGACAGGAAGTGAAGGGAAATCTTCCCTAGGGAGGCCTTTTTTTGTCTTTAGTTACACTTTCAGAAAAGTTATGGTTATTCGAATACTTTAAATATCAAAGAACTAGCAATGAACATAAACCCAGTAAAGTGGATTGATGGATTTTTTTCTGTCTCTTAAAGCCCCAACATATTTGCATCATGCTACATTTCCCGTATTAATTACGATTCTCCCTGTAAATTTCCTTGAAAAGCTGCACATATTTTATACACACCATCCATTCGTAGATAAGTTGCTGCAACGTAGGCGTTTGACCCCATATCAAATGTGTGGCCAAATCCTTTCACTTAATTCACTGAAAGTTGCAAGGCGGGTGAGCCAAAATGACGGAGATTGAGATGTCTGTGAGGTCAAGCTGCAAATACATCTGTTCAGCCCTGGAAGGAATGAGCAAATCTATTTTGCATCTGTAAACATATCATGCTAATTGCCAGTTGTAGGAGGAACACCATGCTTAGCATCTCATAATGACTATCACACCTCAAAGAAAAAATAGCAGTACATTTACAAGTTTTCAATAAATACATTTGCATACATTTAGCATTTATGAGAACCATAAAGACCTTTGTTATGGAAAAATTGGGTGGCAATGAATTATACAAATATCACATGAAATTACATGATTTGAAGATGCGTTGTAGTCAAACATTATAATTTACCATGGAACCACATTCCAGGGGAACGTTGATTTTTCATCCTGGAAATGTTTTAGTACACTAATGCCGCGTACACACGATTATTTTTCAGCATGAAAGAAAACGTTTTTCAGCATGTCCAAAAAACGAAGGGCCTGATCCACAAAAGAGATACGCCGGCGTATCTACTGATACGCCGTCGTATCCCTGTTTCTATCTATGGAACTGATCCACAGAATCAGTTTCTCAAAGATAGGCAGAAGATCCGACATGTGTAAGGGACTTACACTGTCGGATCTTAGGATGCAGTACCGCAGCCGCCGCTGGGGGCATTTCTCGTCGAAATCCAGCGTCGGGTATGCAAATTAGCACTTACGGAGATCCACAAAGCTTTTACGCTTCGTTTTTTCTCCGTAAGTATTAGTTTGCCGTCGCAAAATTAGGGCTGCTTTTACAAAGTGTAAAGTTAGTATACCATGTAAAAGTAGACCCTTCTTTCCCGCGACGCTGTCCAATTTTTAAAAAAAAAAATTTTTCCCGCCGCATCTCTTTTTTTTCCCGACGCAACTTTTTTTACCCGGCGCGATTCACAAAGCGTAACGTAATTTTGCGCAATGCACGTCTGTAAAATCGCGTTGGGAGCATTCGCAGTACGTCCGGCACGGGAGCGCGCCTAATTTAAATGGGACTCGCCCCATTAGATTGGGCACGCCTTGCGCCGGCCGGATTTAAGTTACACCTCAGAAAATTTCTAGGTAAGTGCTTTGTGGATCGGGCACTTAGGTAGAAATTTTCCGGCGGTGTAACTTAAATCCGAATATTTAAGTTACACCCGCTGGCTGTGGATTTGGCCCTAAGTTTTTCCAACTTTATCATTAAAAACGATGTTGCCCACACACCATCGTTTTACAAAGCGCAGTGATGTACAACACGTACAACGGCACTCTAAAGGGAAAGTTCTATTCGCCTTTGGGCTTTTTTAGCTGATTCCTTGTTAGTAAAAGACGATTTGCGCTTTTCTGTCTGTTACAGCGTGATGAATGTGCTTACTCCATTATGAACGGTAGTTTTATCAGAACGAGCACTCCCATCTCATAACTTGCTTCTGAGCATGCGCGGGCTTAAAACGTCGTTTTAGCCCACACACGATCATTTTTTCCAAACTGAAAAACGTCATTTTTTAAAACGACGTTAAAAAATGCAGCATGTTCGAAAAAAAATAATTAATTTTAAATGAAGTTTTTCAAAAACAACGTTTTTTTCATGCTGATCAAATGATCGTGTGTACACGGCATAAGCCACCATGTTAAAATAATATTAATTTGGCTACTATTAATTTGTTTTTTTTGTAAGTATTAATTGCCAAGTTTACTGAAAATATCAACATTTAAAGTGGTTGTAAAGGTTCGTGTTTAAAAAAATAAAAATAACAAACATATCATACTTACCTCCATTGTGCAGTTCCTTTTGCACAGAGTGGCCCCGATCCTCCTGTTCTGGGGTCCCTCAGCAGCTCTCTCAGCTCTTCCCTGCAATAGATAATCCCCTCTGGGAAGTTCTCTCCCGAGGAGGTTACCTTTTCGGGTGCGCTTCTGTGTATGACTTGGCCCTGCCCCCGGCACTCGCCTCATTGGAGCCAATGGCTGCGCTGTTATCAATCTATCCAATGAAGAGCCGAGAAGCCGTGAAGAGAGCGACGCGGGATCGCGCCCACGGAAATTCAGGGCTCAGGTAAGTAAAACAGGGGCTGCGGGGCTGGACAGTACAAGGTGTTTTTTCATCTTAATGCTTAGGATACATTAAGGTGAAAAAACACAAAAGTTTACAACCCCTTTAAAGTCTGGGTAAAATACAATGCAGTCTGTCAATGGCATTAAAATAGAAGTATGTTTTTTTTTTTCTGAATTGTACTTACCTAGGTGGATGCAGCATCTGTCCCACGCCGGCTCGTGGGTGAGGGGAGGGGGCAGGAGAAAGTGTCTCAGGCTCTCATCGGCTCACTGAGAGGCTGAGCTGGGAGCCGGTCCAGGCATGTGAGTGAGTAACTTGTACAGCGCTACAAATGCGAACTAAATCGCCTCAAGGCGCTGTATCCAATGTCGTCATCCAGCCACGGTTCAGAATAGATGTGTCTTAAGTTTTTTTCTGAAAGCCCGATGGTCCTGACTCCTGACTCCAGTGTCGCGTTCTTTGCCCGAGCCTGGATCGGCTCTGTGACATCAGCAGACAGCAGACTTCAGGCCGCTGTCTGCTGAAAATGGGTCACAGGGGTGCAGGATAAACTCGGATAAACTGCACTCCTGTGATCCACAGGAGAAGTACAGCCTATTGTATTACTGTGTGCACCCCAAATCTCAAACACACATGAACGCCACCTGCTGTCACAGAAAGGAGGCTCTGGTGGTGGGAGACAGTTGATTGGGAGCATATTACGTTATGCCCTAAATACGGGTGTAGCGTGTTTCCTAGCCTAGAGTGGTAGCGTGTTTCTACTGTTGAATCTAGCCTAGAGCGGATAGATTGAAAGCAGCGCAGCCATTGGCTGACGCTGCTGTCGATCACGTCCAATGACCCGGCGCACCGAGGGGCAGGGCCGAGGGATACAGTGAGGGGCTATGGGCGCTCGCTGTATCACGGGAACGTGCCCACAAGGACTCCACACAATGCGAGGGAGCTCGCATGACTGTGAACAGTGCTATAAAAATGCACTGATTACTGTGTAAATGACACTGGCAGGGAAGGGGTTAACCACTAGGGGGCGAGGAAGGGGTTAAGTGTGTCCTAGGGAGTGATTCTAACTGTGTGGGGGCTGGGCTACGAGTGGCATGACATTGATCACTGCTTCCGATGACAAGGAGCAGTAGATCGGTGTCCTGTCACTAGGCAGAACAGGGAAATGTCTTGTTTACATTGGCATCTCCCTGTTCTGCCGCTCCGTGACACCATTGCGGGACACCGGCGGATATCAACTTTGCAGGTCCCGCGGGCATGGTCATGGAGCTCGCGGCATGCATGCGCGCGCTAGGTGGCAGAATCAAAGCAAAATACCTGTAAGTTGCTTTGCCTGCCTGTACTATTTTGCCGACGTATATTTACGTTAGGCAGTCGGCAAGTGGTTAATAAACCCCTATGTGATAGCATTGGGAAGGTGACATTAGGGGTCTAATAGACCCCAAACACAGACAATCCTAAAAGAAGCTGATAAAAGAAGCGCAATGTTCTACATTTGATTCCTCAATGAAAATGCTGTAATGCCTCTCTAGGCATATAGGCGTTCAGTATTGCACATGTGCTAAAAATCTAAATATAATTTAAGCAATCCCTCTGGATTCATAAACATTCATTAAATAAATACTTAACATGTGATATAGAGAACAAGGTTATGGGATAAGACATTTCTGATTGTGCTTCAGATTGGATTGCAATTAAGTTTTGGTGGGCTGCCAAATTGGACACTTGAGTGTCTTTTTTACACCATAGAGAAGGCAGCGACCTCACTACGGTTCTCGGACTTTTCAGAGCCGCATGATTGCCACAGATGACACAAAGGCTCTCCCATTGTATAAAGAGGCTGTCATTGACTTTAATAGTTACAATCATTTTTATGCTGCATTTTTGCAACAATAAAGCACAAATATCTATTACAATGAAAAGCAAAAAAATAAAAAATTTAGAAAATTGCTCTATTGAAAAGCCTCTCATTCCTAATCAGACTGGATGGCAGGCTTTACAGATGATTTCATCTGTATTTGAGAACCAATACACTTGGAGAGGACGGTTTTCTTGTCGAGTAGATGATTTCTGAGCATTCTCATATTAGCCATTTCCTGAAGATACTGTTGTTTTTTTATGATGTTTGTACAGCTTTTTTTACTTACCGTATATACTCGAGTATAAGCCAAGTTTTCCAGCACTTTTTTTGTGTGCTGAAAATGCCCCCCTCGTCCTATACTCGAGTCACCTTTTTGCACCTAATCTCCCAGACTTTGGGGACCCGGTACCGGCCGGCCGTAGGTGCCCTGGACCCTAAACTTGGCACACATATAGCCCCACTCTTCCTCTACAAGTGTGCAAAGTTTATTGTCCAGGGGACTTACAGCCAGGGAGCACTGATTTTAAAAGTTGTGTACCCCTTCTATATACTCCCATATTAAACTTAAGTCTAGTTATGGACACAGTGAGGCATGAGCACAGTGAGGCATGGGCTCAGTGAGGCACAGCGAGGCATGGGCACAGTGAGGCATGGACACAGTGAGGCATGCGCATGGACACAGTGAGGCAAAGTGAGGCACAGTGAGGCATGCAGATGGACACCCTAGGCTTATACTCGAGTCAATACGTTTTCCCGTTTTTTTTTTTGTGGTAAAATTAGGTGCCTCGGCTTATATTCGGGTTGGCTTATACTCGAGTATATACGGTATATCAAATGGAAATTTATATAAAAAGGAATATTGGGACTTTTCAGGTGCATCATACTAAACGCCAATATTTCATTAAAAATTCAATGTTTATCTCAGGTCACCTGAGGCCAGGTGACAGATGCACACAGTTGGGGTCAGGAGTGCACAGGTAAGGTAGTGAACCTTATGGCTGACTGCTGCTGAAGGAACTCTGGGTGGTTCGGGAAAGCAGGTCCACTGAAGCACTAACACAAATCCCACTGGGAGCTGGAGCATAGATTCCCCAGGGCACGGAGTCTAAGAGCCAGCAGGTGTTCACCAGAGCCTCTAGTGGTGAGGATTGACTGCACTGCAACTGGCTCCAGGTCTCGGCCCCCAGGGTATCCCAGCTCACGCTCACAGTAGGCTACAGAAGGGTAGAGAGGAAGCAGCACCTCAGGACAACAAGAGATAGTCAATAGATAAGCCAAAGGTCGGGGCAACTAGCAGACAAGGATAGACAGAGAACACGCCAAAGGTCAGTCTAACAAACAGGCAGGGATAGTCTAAGAACAAGCCAAGATTGGTAACAGAAACAGACTTAGAGCACACGGCAAACAGGAGACAGGAAAGCAAACACACAATATTGATCTGGAAAGGCAAGCTTGGAGAACACAGTGTTAAATAGTGTATCCTGTAGAGCAAGGGTTTCAAACTGCTGGACCTCTAGCTGTTGCGCAACTACAAGTCCCATCATGCCTCTGCCTGTGGGAGTGCTTGTAACTGTCAGCCTTGCAATGCCTCATGGGACTTGTAGTTTTGCAACAGCTGGAGGGCCGCCAGTTTGAGACCCCTGCTGTAGAGGCTAGGGTGGAGCCATGCTTAGGGAAGATTACTTAACCATGCAGGTGTGAGAGTGCAGGCCCAAGGCTGATACACAGACCAGAGGTAAGCATACAGGGCATGAACGTATTACTGGTGATTTATGACAGTTTATTCAAAAATAGGTTACAATTTCCTAGTCTATATAAAAACATATACAATCATGACCCATTACATATGGTCCTAGATTTCAACTCAGTAAACTGGATACAAAATCCCCACATGTTTCACCCGCTGGGCTTCTTCAGGAGTATTATTGTCTGCCAATGGTCATGGCATTCTATCAAATAAAAACAAAATATAAATTAAAAGACAACAAATTGTTACAGCAATTTTTCTTAAACATTCAATGATGTTGGTTCCACATGCTTACCCCACACATAGTAGTATATAACTTGACTATAACTTAACTTCTACTCTCTTCCTTAATTTTTGAAAGGATCAATGGAAATGAAAGTAATATTGTGTGTGTGGATGTTGGTGGGCAGTCTTACTCAGTCATTTCTTGAACTCCAATATTGATAAATCTCAAAAACAGCTACCTGTCTAGAGAGTGCTGAAGTCAAGGAGTAAGCTCAGTCCGTATATTGGAGCTTGCACTTGACATACATTTCTTATGTAAAGAGCATCCTATAACCCAACTCTAAGGCCGCGTACACACGGTCGGTCCATCTGATGAGAACGGTCCGAAGCAGAATTTTAAAGCAAGTTCTACATTTTTGGACCAAAGGATAACTGACCGATGGGGCCCACACGTGGTCGGTTTGGACCGATGAAACTGAACTTCAGTCCGTTTTCATCGGTTTTGTCCGACCGTGTGTACAGGGCCTTACACTCCATTGGGCTTGGCATTTAGACACGAGGATGTTAAACGGACTCAGGTGAGAAGCTACCATATTGGATTTACTGCTTGACACAATTTCAGTAGGGCAGATGAAGTTAGTGTTATGCCTTGTACACACGATCGGAATTTCCGTAGAGATAAACTCTGACGGGTTTTTCTGACGGAATTCCATTCAAGCTGTCTTGCATACACACTGTCACACCAAATTCCGACCGTCCAAAATGCAGGTTCAATGCTTCTGAGCATGCATCGACTTGATTGTGAGCATACGTGTTTTTTTCTCCGTCGGAGTTCCATACAGACGAACGGAATTTTTTTCATCGGAAAAAAAGAGAACATGTTCTCTTCCCAAGTCTGTCTAAATTTCTGATGGAAAAACTCAGATGGGTTACACACACGGTCGGAATATCCGATGAAAAGATTCCGCCAGACTATTTCCATCGGAAATTCCGATCGTGTGTATTTTTCTGTTATGAATAATTTCTATTATTAAAAATCTCAGACTATTGGACATTTCTTTGGTGCTCTCTTTGGACTGTTTGTATGTGCATTCTCCACTCTGGGTTCTTACCCTATTTCTAAGGGGTGTCCATGTTTTGTGGAGTGCTGCCAAACCAAAGTCAGTGTTCCCAGTGACAACTTCAATGACTCTTAGAAAATCTGAATCTAGCACTCAGTTTGTTCTTGTTTAAAAACTAACTAAAAAAAAAGAAGAAACCTCACTTTTAGGCCTCGTACACATGACGGGACAGTCCGATGAAAACGGTCCGCCGGACCGTTTTCATCGGACATGTCCGCTGGGAGAATTTGGTCTGATGGCTGTACACACCATCAGACCAAATTCCCCACGGACAGAATACGCGGTGACGTGGCGGTGACGTTGAGACACCGCCACGTCCGCAAACCAGGAAGTAAAATGCTTCCACGCATGCGTCAAATCCATTCGGCGCATGCTGGGAGATTTCGGTCTGCTGGTTAAGCGTACTAACCAGCGGACATGTCGGACGGACAGGCTTCCAGCGGACAAGTTTCTTAGCATGCTAAGAAACTTTTGTCCCCTGGAAACCTGTCCGCTGGACCGGAAAATTGTCCGGTCGGCCCTACACACGACCGAACATGTCCGCGGAAACTGGTTTCCGCGGTCGTGTGTACGAGGCCTAATACACACCACTCTGGTAGTCCATAGTCTCCCACCTTCCCACCATTCTAGAAGTTACAGCTTGTAGAAGAGGATGAAACCATTCTACGTAGAAGGGGACACAGGCATTTGGCACTCCCACAAGTGTTGAATGTTGATGACGTTATAGAGGCTGCAGTCCTGAAATGGAGGGAAGGTTAGGGACAAGTTCTACCAAAGAGGTTGCTCAACTTGCCCGCATTTAATCAAAATGGAACATTGTTTGTGATTGGGCTTTCTTTTAGCTGTGACTGGGCTTGCTATCTATCTATCTATGTCACTATCACGTTTTATGAGACTCTCAACTAGACTATTGACAGATGGTACTGATTTGGGGCTCAAGGTTTTGTAGACCTTGACAAAATGAATACAAAATACATTGGGATGAGTTCATTTGCATGAGCAGCCAAGTACTGAAAACCATTGTACTTTTATCAAGAGAAGTGGTTATTTTTCAGCAAATGCTTTAGACAAATGACCTCTTTTCACGTTCTTTTTGCTGCCCTCTACAAGCCTACTGTAGCTCACATAATACACACAATGCACATTAAAAACACTTCTAGCTCCCTATTGTTGGCTTGCGCGTGACTCACCAGCAGTACCAAAGGAAACATACAGTTGTGTGAAAAAGTATTTGCCCCCTTTCAGATTTTTTTTTTTTTTGCATATTTGTCACACCGAAATGACTCAAAAATGACTCATTAATATTATTACACATTGATAACCCGAGTAAATACAAAATGCAGTTTTTACAGCAGTTGTAGATCAAAATAAAAAGATCATTTTTAACATCATTTAACTACAAAATGGGCAGCAATTGTATATGCTGTGTTAAATTTCATTGCCAACATCGCACTTTGCCTTTAAATTGTATATGTATCCAAAACTGTATTTCTTAATTTTGGAACGGTGAAGAGTTATAGCCCTTGTCAGGTTCTTATTATTATATGTGTCTCTGTTGGAGAGATTTGCTGTTTTTAATTGTCCTGGTGAACTTGCAGGTAGGTTAGTTGGCTTCTGTCTAAATTGGCCCCTAGTATATGAATGTGAGTTAGGGTACCTTAGATTGTAAGCTCCTTGAGGGTAGGGACAGATGTGAATGTACAATGTATATTGTAATAGTCAGTGTCCCGGTCACCATAAAAACGCAGCAAAAACGGACACAGAGTCTGCATGTCAGTGGACTGCAGAACTTGACAGCATAACTTTAAAATGGAGAAAACTGTTTTGGCAGCTTTCTCCGGGTTTTGCTAAGTTTGATTGGGGCTGTGTGGTTTGGAGATCCTGCAGAGACTTGGGCGGGATGGGATCTCCGGCCCTGTGTCCAGGTCTTGTGAACAACCAATATAATCAGGTACTGGTGAGAACAGAGTGGAGAGGAAGGTGGAGTGTGTGCAGCTGGCTGCTGGTTCAACACAGTGTGTGTGGAAAGCTGTCTGCCCTGGAAGACTACATCCCTGGTGTGGGGGGACTTTGTGCCTGGCGGACTGGGAAGGCTGGTAGACCTGAGGTGGCTAGCGAGTCCAAGGGGGCTGGAGGAAGTCCGGAAGTCTGGGAGACAGTAAGCTGGAGAATCCTGTTGAGGCCAGGAGTGGGCCAGGTATAGCAGGTACTGCAAGGCTGAGTGAGCCTGGGAGCCAGGAGGCTTGGTATTTTTCTTTCTATGAACATTACTGGAGAAGAACCCCTGCGTGGGAATCCTGTGTGTGAACTGTTTATTTTTACCTTTTAAATAAAAATGGGCTGCCATGCCCTCAAACCTAACATCTGACTGCTGTGGACTCGCTGAAAAATGCATTTACCATTGAGTTAACAACCCCCAATGTTTACAATATGTAAAGCGATGCGTAAATTGACGGCGCTATATAAGTATCTAAATAATAATAATAATAACATTGTTATCAAAACTGAAAGTGAGATGAAATCCCACGTTTTGAGTTGTCACCAGAACGGGACTAGAGGGGCATTTCCCTCACTTGAGAAAGATTTCCTCTTATCTACTGTTGTGTCTACAGTTCAAGAAATGGAGGGAACTCTCCCCAGTGGGACAAAAAATCATTCAAATGAACAAATTAATAATAAATATTATTATTATTATTATGTATTATTATGAATTCATTATGTTTCATTTGTTTTGATACGGCATTCGTCATTTCAGATAAATTCATATTTTTTACGTTCACTAACAGCCAAATTTGAAAAGAAATTCCAATACCTAAAGCTTAATAGTTAGTTATTAGTAGGGTTGTCCCGATACCACTTTTTTAGGACTGAGTACGAGTACCGATACTTTTTTTCAAGTAGTCGCCGATACCGAATACCGATACTTTTTTTTAAATGTGTCCCCAAATGCAGCCATGTCCCCCCACAAATGCAGCCATGTCCCCCCATATCCAGCAATGTCTCCCACATCCAGCAATGTCCCCCACATCCAGCAATGTCCCCCGTATGCAGCAATGTCCCCCACATCCAGCAATGTCCCCCACATCCAGCAATGTCCCCCGTATGCAGCAATGTCCCCCGTATCCAGCAATGTCCCCCGTATGCAGCAATGTCCCCCGTATCCAGCAATGTCCCCCACATCCAGCAATGTCCGCCACATCCAGCAATGTCCCCCGTATGCAGCAATGTCCCCCACATCCAGCAATGTCCCCCACATCCAGCAATGTCCCCCACATCCAGCAATGTCCCCCACATCCAGCAATGTCCCCCGTATCCAGCAATGTCCCCCATATCCAGCAATGTCCCCCACATCCAGCAATGTCCCAATATCCAGCAATGTCTCCCACATCCAGCAATGTCCCAATATCCAGCAATGTCCCCCACATCCAGCAATGTCCCCCACATCCAGCAATGTCCCAATATCTAGCAATGTCCCCCGTATCTAGCAATGTCCCCCGTATCTAGCAATGTCCCCCGTATGCAGTAATGTCCCCCGTATGCAGTAATGTCCCCCGTATGCAGTAATGTCTGCCGTATGCAGTAATGTCCGCCGTATCCAGTAATGTCCCCCACATCCAGTAATGTCCCCCACATCAATGTCCCCCACATCAATGTCCCCCACATCCAGCAAGGTCTCCCCATATGCAGCCATGTCCTGTCCCCCTTACCTTCATCGCGCCGCATCCCCGCTGCCGCCGACTGCTTAATATGGGCGGGGAACATTACAGCTTTGAACAGCTGTAATGATTGGCGCCGCGCTGCGTATAGACACTCCCCCTTGCTCGGGATTGGACAGTTCACCCGAGCAAGGGGGAGTGTCTATACGCGGCGGGCGGGAAAGACTACAGCTGTTCAAATGAATGCTGTAATGTTCCCCGCCCGTATTAACCAAGCGGGGAATGCGGCGGGATGCGTTGTAGCGACGGGATGCGTCGGCGGCGGCAGCGGCGGCGGGGGGGGGGAAGTATTCTATTTTGGTATCGGGGGTATTTGCGGGAGTACGAGTACTCCCGCAAATACTCGGAATCGGTCCCGATACCGATACTAGTATCGGTATCGGGACAACCCTAGTTATTAGTTCAGATTTTTTTATTTTCGGGTTTTCTGATGTTCAAATTTAGAATTTAAGAATTTTGAAATTTACAAATATGCGGAAAAATTTGTCCAATTACAGTCCTTTTCAAAATGTGTTAAAGTTCCAAAGTATAGGATCCAACCCATGCAATTTTAACACGCAAGAGGTGCTATAGAGGTCCTCCACCAAGAGCAAAGCACACACTGACGTTTACCCTCAGTATTGGACCACCTTATACAATGGTCAAACACGTTCATAAAGAGGAACTCAACTCATGCTCGGTATTGAGATAGATAAAGAACACTTCATTGTGCAGTATTACTGATACTCGAAAGATTTATTAAAAATAGGGCTGTTACTGATTAAAATGTTTGTGTTCGATTAATCGATTTTTTTAAATCGATTAATCGACTAATTTCGATTATTTATAACTCGCATACATTTTTTGGATCACACCCCACTGTAATATCCACAGACATCTCCCCCACTGTAATATCCACAGACATCTCCCCCACTGTAATATCCACAGACATCTCCCCCACTGTAATATCCACAGACATCTCCCCCACTGTAATATCTACAGACATCTCCCCCACTGTAATATCCACAGACATCTCCCCCACTGTAATATCTACAGACATCTCCCCATTGTAATATCCACAGACATCTCCCCCACTGTAATATCCACAGACATCTCCCCCCACTGTAATATCCACAGACATCTCCCCACTGTAATATCCACAGACATCTCCCCCACTGTAATATCCACAGACATCTCCCCCACTGTAATATCCACAGACATCTCCCCCACTGTAATATCCACAGACATCTCCCCCCACTGTAAAATCCACAGACATCCCCCCCACTGTAAAATCCACAGACATCTCCCCCACTGTAATATCCACAATCACCCCCACTGTAATATCCACAATCTCCCCCACTGTAATATCCACAGACATCTCCCCCACTGTAATATCCACAGACATTTCCCCCACTGTAATATCCACAGACATCTCCCCCACTGTAATATCCACAGACATCTCCCCCCACTGTAATATCCACAGACATCTCCCCACTGTAATATGGTCCACATCTCCCCCACTGTATAGGAAGATTAGTGCTTGCTTAGTCTTACCAGAGAAGCCGGCCGAACACGAGCAGTTGAGGCCAGGTGATGATGTCAGTGTGCCGCTCTAGGCTCACCTAGGCCGGGTGGACCAAGATGGACGCCGTTCCAGGAGCTAGGCCGAAGCCGTGGCCTTTCCTATGGCCGAGGCAGCAGCGGAGCTCCGCTAATCACGTGGTGTGCTGATCCGCATATAGTAATCCGTTCGGATCACGGATCATTTACGATCAGTTGCACCACTAGTACCGATCAAATCGCTAATAGCAAGAACATGGTGACATCATCGTGTACGACAAGCATGCGCTCGTCACGTTCGATGCCGTCGCCGCCATCTTGCTGCACCCTACACTGCCCTTGGAAGCTACCGCGCATGCGTCAAAGTAATTTCGAGCATGCGCGGGTTTTCACGGCGACTGGTAAGTATACAGACGGTCAGGTTTCTCATCAGGAAAACACTGCAGAGAATCACGATGAAGAAAATAGAGAGCAGGTTCTCAAAAACCTCAAAACCTTGTACACACGCTCGGTATACTCGGCAAGAAAGTTCTGCCAGCAGTTTTCTTGCTGGTTTTTGCAGAGAAAACCGTGCGTGTGTACGAGGCTTTAGTGCTTCTTTGTGACTAATAAGTATGGCTAGAAAAATCCATTCTCTTATTTACATTGCAGCTAGAAATCTATAGTGCTGGTAGGTATACTCCTGCTTCTTGGCAGCTTCTACCTTACGAGGCTGCAAATGTTTTTTTTTTTTTTTTCCCATACTAATAACATGTCACGGTGTCATTTTAGGAAACGTGCAGAAGTAGCCAGTTTTGCTTCTCCCAGAGCAATGGAAAATAATGGATTTCTTGATGCTCCGGGCAATTTGCAGCTGCAGGCAACTGCAATGGATGCATAAAAATCATTCTCAATTGTTCTTTGTTGTCAGGTGTTTGGAATCATTCTAAAAAGAAATGTAAAAACTAAAAATGGAACTAAAGACAGATTTTACCTCTAATTGTTGGCTGCATTGGAAAACTCAGTTTGTTCTATGCTAACAAAAAAAAAAAAAAAAGATAAAAAAAAGAACCTTATTTTAATAAAATGGTAACAAGGGACAACTTGGATTTTTATGAGAGGTCAGTCTGGTCCTTATGTGTGGAGGTGCTGTGACAGAGTCAAGCTTTAATTACTGATGGCAGCTGAACACCCCCACTATGATTGAAGTGTTTCATGTCTGAACTCCTCCAGAGCTGCCAGGGGATCTCTTAGCGGTGCCATGATAGTAAGCTGTGCCTGTGTGTTTGGTCATATGAACCGTTTTTGCTGCCAATTAAATATCCCATAGGTCATTAAAAAGGATTAAAAAAATAAATGCTCATGGCGTTGAAAGGGTTAATGTTTTTTTGTTGGTGCAACTATTTTAACATTGTAAATTTAGCTCCTGGCTATAACATCAACGTGATTTGGGTGGCTGAGAAGCTGCTCGATCACGTCTAGAGGACGATGATGTGTGCCACCCCACCCAACACCTAGGGTAGAGGGCAGTAGAGACCGCGGGGGTTCAATCTTAATTATTTTAGGCCCGTACACATGATCGGATATTCCGACAACAATTGTCTGACGGACGTGTTTTGTCGGACAATTTTCGGAATTTCCAACAACAAATGTTGGCTGTACATGCTCTCAAATTGTCAGACAAAACATGTGTTCCGTCGGATCATCCAATCGTGTGTACACAAATACGTCAGAATAAAATCCAAAGTACAAACACGCATGCTCGGAACCAATGCTAAACATAAGACAGTTGATTTCCCCTAATGTTAACCCCTTCCCTGCCAGTGTCAGTACAGTGATCAATGTATTAGTGTCACTGGTCCCCAAAAGATGTCAAAAGTGTCACATATACACACTATTAGATTTTCTGAAGATTTTTGTCTTCAGATTTACCAAAACAATGTAGAGCAAGGGCCTGCCTGATTGCATAGAAATGTTAACTCTTAGGCCTAGTACACACGAGAGCAGGGATAAGCAATTAGCGGACCTCCAGCTGTTGCCAAACTACAAGTCCCATCATGCCTCTGCCTCTGGGTGTCATGCTTGATGCTTTCAGAGTCTCGCTATGCCTCATGGGACTTGTAGTTTGGCAACATCTGGAGGTCCGCTAATTGCTTATCCCTGCACGAGAGGATTTATCCCGCGGATCTAACCATCAGATCAAAATCCGCGCAGAATTCCCTCCGCGGTGACGTGTCGCGCCGTTGCCGCGATGATGACGCGGCGACGTGCGCGACGCTGTAATATAAGGACTTCCACGCATGCGTCGAATCATTACCATGGTTTTGGTAAATCTGAAGACAAAAATCTGCAGAAAATTTAATAGTGTGTATGGGGCCTGAGTGTCCGATTTGTCACGCACAATATGGAAGTCCTGCTATAAGTCGCTGATCGCCGCCATTACTAGTAAAAAAAAAAAAAAAATATCTCGTAGTTTTGTAGACGCAATAACATTTGCGCAAACCAATCAATATACGCTTATTGTGATTTTTTTACTGAAAATATGTAGCAGAATACATATTGGCCTAAATTGATTTTTTACATTTTTTATTGGATATGTTTTATAGCAGAAAGTAAACAAATATATATATATTTTTAAAAAAATTACATTTTATTTTGTTTATAGCACAAAAAAATGTCACTTAGCTTCAGATTTGTCCGCCACAATGTTGCACTCCCGCCAAAAGTGGCTGATCGCCACCATTACTAGTAAAAAAAATATGAATAAAAATACAAAGTCCCTAAATTAGGGTGAACAGACATCCCCGGTTTCCGGGGACAGTCCCCGGATTGAGGACACTGTCCCCAGACCAAGTTTGTCCCCCCCGGTTTTGTCCCCGGATTGGAATTGAACAGGGGCTGGGGCAATTTCAAAGACAGTCAGTGCAGAATAAAAAGAAAATAAAAATCTGAATTGCACACCCCTGGCCCGACACTCTTACTAGCTTAGGGGGTGGAAAAAAACATTATATGTGCCCCTTTCTGATGATCATGTGCTGGTCAGAGCAGAGGGAATATTTCTTCCGTTTCGGGCGCATGTTCTTCTGCCTTGGCTCAAGTCGCCTGCCTGTTTTATCTCCTTGCCTTCCCTGGTGGAGTGATTTTCCTCCGCTCTCCATCCAGTAGTAGCCGGGCCCCGAAGAGTGAGACTTAACAGGCTGTGAGGCGGGCGGCGACGGGCAGAGAGTCGCTGATTGTTGCCATTACTAGTAAAAAAAAAATATGTCCCCGGATTTCATTTTAAAAATCTGGTCACCTTACCCTAAATCTATCCCATAGTTTGTAGACGCTATAACCTTTGCGCAAACCAATCAATATACAGGGAGCGCAGAATTATTAGGCAAATGAGTATTTTGACCACATCATCCTCTTTATGCATGTTGTCTTACTCCAAGCTGTATAGGCTCGAAAGCCTACTACCAATTAAGCATATTAGGTGATGCGCATCTCTGTAATGATAAGGTGTGTGGTCTAATGACATCAACACCCTATATCAGGTGTGCATAATTATTAGGCAACTTCCTTTCCTTTGGCAAAATGGGTCAAAAGAAGGACTTGACAGGCTCAGAAAAGTCAAAAATAGTGAGATATCTTGCAGAGGGATGCAGCACTCTTAAAATGGCAAAGCTTCTGAAGCGTGATCATCGAACAATCAAGCGTTTCATTCAAAATAGTCAACAGGGTCGCAAGAAGCGTGTGGAAAAACCAAGGCGCAAAATAACTGCCCATGAACTGAGAAAAGTCAAGCGTGCAGCTGCCAAGATGCCACTTGCCACCAGTTTGGCCATATTTCAGAGCTGCAACATCACTGGAGTGCCCAAAAGCACAAGGTGTGCAATACTCGAGAGACATGGCCAAGGTAAGAAAGGCTGAAAGACGACCACCACTGAACAAGACACACAAGCTGAAACGTCAAGACTGGGCCAAGAAATATCTCAAGACTGATTTTTCTAAGGTTTTATGGACTAATGAAATGAGAGTGAGTCTTGATGGGCCAGATGGATGGGCCCGTGGCTGGATTGGTAAAGGGCAGAGAGCTCCAGTCCGACTCAGACGCCAGCAAGGTGGAGGTGGAGTACTGGTTTGGGCTGGTATCATCAAAGATGAGCTTGTGGGGCCTTTTCGGGTTGAGGATGGAGTCAAGCTCAACTCCCAGTCCTACTGCCAGTTTCTGGAAGACACCTTCTTCAAGCAGTGGTACAGGAAGAAGTCACCATCCTTCAAGAAAAACATGATTTTCATGCAGGACAATGCTCCATCACACGCGTCCAAGTACTCCACAGCGTGACTGGCAAGAAAGGGTATAAAAGAAGAAAAACTAATGACATGGCCTCCTTGTTCACCTGATCTGAACCCCATTGAGAACCTGTGGTCCATCATCAAATGTGAGATTTACAAGGAGGGAAAACAGTACACCTCTCTGAACAGTGTCTGGGAGGCTGCGGTTGCTGCTGCACGCAATGTTGATGGTGAACAGATCAAAACACTGACAGAATCCATGGATGGCAGGCTTTTGAGTGTCCTTGCAAAGAAAGGTGGCTATATTGGTCACTGATTTGTTTTTGTTTTGTTTTTGAATGTCAGAAATGTATATTTGTGAATGTTGAGATGTTATATTGGTTTCACTGGTAAAAATAAATAATTGAAATGGGTATATATTTTTTTTTTGTTAAGTTGCCCAATAATTATGCACAGTAATAGTCACCTGCACACACAGATATCCCCCTAAAATAGCTAAAACTAAAAACAAACTAAAAACTACTTCCAAAAATATTCAGCTTTGATATTAATGTGTTTTTTGGGTTCACTGAGAACATGGTTGTTGTTCAATAATAAAATGAATCCTCAAAAATACAACTTGCCTAATAATTCTGCACTCCCTGTACGCTTATTGGGATTTTCTTTTACCAAAAATATGTAGCAGAATACATATTGTCCTAAATTGATGAAAAAATTTGATCTAAAAAATATATATATATATATTGGATCTGTTAAAGAAAGTTAAAAATATTATTTTTTTTTCAAAATTGTCGCTCTTTTTTTGTTTATAGCGCAAAAAAATAAAAACCGCAGAGGTGATCAAATACCACCAAAAGAAAGCTCTATTTGTGGGGAAAAAAAAAGACATAAACTTTATTTGGGTACAGAGTCGCACGACCGCGCAATTGTCAGTTATAATAATGCAGCGCTGTATCGCAAAAAATGGCCTAGTCATGAAGGGAGGTAAATCTTCCGGAGCTGAAGAGGTTAAGGTCAACTTACAGACTTTCTGTAAAGGCGAACTTATACTTTAAGGTTTTATTGAATTTCCCTGAAAAGGTCATTTTTACTTTTTTTTTTTTTCTGCAGGACTTTATCGATAAAACAGTGCTCTTAGAAGGCTTATGATATATATTTGTGATCAATATTGTGTGGGCCTCTCTAAAGTAACTTTTAATCAAGTAAAAGGTTACCTTGAGATGAAAATGTTAGGTTTAGAGACAGGGAAATGGTGGTGAATTTGAATTTCAAATGTAGACATGCCTGTTTTGTTGTGTAATTTACATACAGTACATACTAATGGGCTTTTAGCTAAGATTTAAGAAACTTAAAAAAACCGAGAGGAAAAAAAACCTGTAATCACGTTGTTTGATATTTCATGTATTTATAGAATACCTGTACTGCAGAATCTGTGTTGAAAAAAGGCAAGTGTAATGCAAAAGAATAATTAACCATTTGACCTCCAGAAAATTTTCCCCGCTTCCCTAACCAGGCCATTTTTTTGCGATACGGCACTGCATTAATTTAACTGACAATTGCGCGTTCGTGTACCAAAATAAAATCAATGGCCCAGATTCTCGAAGGCGTTACGATGGCGCAACACCATTAGCGCCGTCGTAACACCTCATCTGGCCCCGGGTATCTATGCGACTGATTCTTAGAATCAGTTGCGCATAGGTACCCATTAGATCTGACAAGCGTAAGGCTGTTACGCTGTCAGATCTTAAAAGTAAAAATGTTTCCCGCCGCTAGGTGTCGCATCGTCGCTTTTCCCCGTCGTCTATGCAAATGAGGTAAGTACGGCGATTCCCGAACATACGCGAGGTCGGCGCAGCGAATTAACGTCGTTTGCGTAGCGTACCCGACGCGTAAGGTTGCCCCTGCTATTAGCAGGGGCAACCAATGTTAACTATGGCCGTCGTTCCCGCGTCGAATTGAATCAAAATTACGTTGTTTGCGTAAGACGTCCGTGAATGGCGCTGGACGCCATTTACGTATACATCTAGGCAAATGACGTCGGGGCGACGTCATTTAGCGCAATGCACGTCGGGTAATTTACCCGACGGAGCATGCGCAGTACGCTCGGCGCGGGAGCGCGCCTAATTTAAATGGTGCCCGTCCCATTTGAATTGGGCGGGCTTGCGCCGAGCAATCTAACGCTACACCGCCTCAAGTTTACAGGTAAGTGTTCTGAGAATCAGGATTTAAACCTGTAGACCTGCGGCGGTGAAACGTAGAGCTCATACATTACGCTGCCCAGGAGCAACGCTAATGTATGAGAATCTGGGCCAATGTCTTTTTTTTCCCCCACAAATAGAGCTTTCTTTTGGTGGTATTTAAACATCTCTGCATATTTTTTTTTGGTGCGCTATAAACAAAAAAAGAGCGACAATTTTGAAAAAAATATATATATTTTTGACTTTCTGACATAAAACATATCCAATAATTTTTTAAAAAAATAATACATTTAGACCGGTATGTATTCTGCTACATATATTTTTAAAAAGAAAAAAAAATCCAAATTGATTGGTTTGCACAAAAGTTATAGGGGCAGATCCTCGTACAGCGGCGCATTTATGCGCCGGGCGTAGCGTATCTAAGATACACAACGCCGCCCTAACTTAATTTTTTTTTTCAAATCCTGAAATAATCCGCGCCGTAAGTTACGGCGGCGTAGTGTATCTTTGCCTGCTTAATGGCGCCTAATTCAAATGGATGTAATGGGGGCGTGTTTTATGTAAATACGTTGTGACCTGACGTAAACAATGTTTTTTTTTTAACTGCGCATGTGCCGTCCGTGGGGGTATCCCAGTGCGCACGCTCAAAATTAAACCGGAACCAGCCAATGCTTACGACGGTGACGTCATTCTAGGCAAATTCCTATTCGCGAACGACTTACGCAAACGACGTAAAAAATTCAAAATTGTACGCGGGAACGACGGCCATACTTAACATTGAGTACGCCTTATAACAGCAGCTTTAACTATACGCCGGAAAAAGCCGAACGAAAACGACGTAAAAAAAATGCGCCGGCCGTACGTTCGTGGATCGCCGTAAATAGCTAATTTGCATACATATATATATATATATATATATATATATGCTGTATTTGTATACTTCTTTACTTTTTAACTACATCAGCATTTCTTCGTATTATAACAATTTATTCTTTAAAAAGATGTCTGCCAGACTTTTTTCAATTAATTTTACATTTCCATTGGTAAGATTACATTGCCTAGGTTAGGCCGGCTCCTTAGAAAGCAAAAACAAACAAATAAAGAAAAAAGTCATTAGGGCAGGAGGCCTGCTGGAAATTTATGTGGCTGGCCAGACTTTTATTGGTTTTTAACTTTGCCGATGTTGATTTTAAGCATTTGGTTTTATACTGGTAATATGAAAAGGTTAGGGGAAAATAAGTAAAATAACTTTCACAGGAATTCTAAATATTTTTTCCCCCCAAGAGCATTTCATTATCTCTGAAAATTACCCTTGGCTGGTTATTGTACTGCGAATGTTAGCGCACATATAAAATAGTGCATCATTTTTATTATACGTGCAGACAATAGCAACTTTGTTCAAAAGAAAATATCCAATTCTAAATGGAAATTGTCAGGTTGTATTTAATAATATTGGGGAGCCCCCCTTTGCAAAGAACCCATTTCTGCATTTTTCTTGTAGTGTTTTGCTGATTAAAGTCAATCAATCTAAGGCCGGGTACTCACGACCAAACATGTATGGTGAAAGCGGTCCGTCGGACCGTTTTCACCATACATTTCTGCCAGAGGGCTTCTGTACGATGGTTGTACACACCATCGTACAGAAGTCCGCGCGTAAACAATACGCGGGGCGTGTCCGCGGTGTCGCCGCGTCGATGACGCGGTGTCGCCGCGACAATGACGCGGCGACGTGGGCGGCCCGCCTTTAAAATGCTTCCACGCATGCGTCGAAGTCATTCGACGCATGCGAGGGACGGCGGGCGCCTGGACATGTACGGTAGGTCTGTACTGACGACCGTACATGTCCGAGCGGGCAGAATTCCAGCGGACTGTTTTAAAACAAGTCCAGGAATATTTGTCTGCTGGGAAAAGGCCCGGCGGGCAAATGTTTGCTGGAATTCGGCCCGCTCGCGCCCACACACGACCAAACATGTCTGCTGAAACTGGCCTGCGGGCCAGTTTCAGCAGACATGTTTGCTCGTGAGTATGGGGCCTTAGGTACCTAACTCATTCATACATACACATAGTAGAAACAATTTAGACAGGAACCAATTAACCTACCAGCATGTCTTAGGAGTGTGGTAGGAACCGGAGGAAACCCACACATGGACAAGGAGAACATGCAAACTCCAGGCTGGTAGTGACGTGGTTGGGATTCAAACCTAGTGCTGCTAGGCAGAAATGCTAACCACTTAGGCTCCATTCACATCTAGGCGTTTTCACGCCAGACGCCCGACGCTCGTGCCGCTGGAGGGGAGATTTCACATTGGTGTCTATGGAGATGGTTCACATCTCACGCCGAAACGCCGTACGCCTGCCGCCTGAAAAAAAGTCCCGGACCCTTTCTTTCAGGCGGCATTGGCGTTCAGCCATAGACAACAATGTGTTGTCAAAAAAAAAAAAGACCCGTTTTGTCGCGGCAAATCGCGGGTTAAATACGCCGCAATTTGTCGCGGCAAAATACGCTGAAATACGCCGCGTTACAGTGTGAATGCGGCCTTAGGGCCAGATTCAGGTACCTGCGCCGCGGCGTAACGTATCCCCGTTTACGTTACACCGTCGCAAGTTTTCAGCGAAAGTGCCTGATTCACGAAGCACTTACCTGTAAACTTGCGGCGGTGTATCGTAAAGACGTCCGGCGCAAGCCAGCCTAATTTAAATGGGGCGTGTACCATTTAAAATAGGCGCGCTCCCGCGCAGAACGTTCTGCGCATGCTCGTTAGTAAATTTCCCGACGTGCTTTGCGCGAAATTACGGCGCCCCGATGTGTTTGTGAATGGCGACGTGCGTAACGTACTTACGCCGTACTTACGCCCAATTTTTTTTTATTCGACGCGGGAACGACGGCCATACTTTGACATGGCTGGTGTAAAGTTAAGCAATGAAAAAGATTGCTTAACTTTGCGACGGGAAAAAACGACGTTACGCACGCGAGTAGGTTCGTGGATCGCCGTAAATGCTAATTTGCATACCCGACGCTGGAAAACGACGCAAACTCCACCCAACGGCGGCCGAAGTATTGCAGCCTAAGATCCGAAGGCGTACAAAGCCGTAAGCCTGTCGGATCTTAGCCAAAAGCCGTCGTATCTTGTTTGTGAATCACAAATTAAGATACGACGCGGCAAATTTGAAAATACGCCGGAGTATCAGTAGATACTCCGGCGTATTTGTTCTGTGAATCTGGCCCCCTGCCACTGCGCTGCCCATATAGTATGTTCCTCCGATGATCACTGTAGCTGCAAGCACTCTGGTGTAATTCTTCCTAATTTCAGAATAAGTGCTAATCTCCATATCTAAGGCAAGCCATTTGATTTTCTTTCCTTCCACCATGGTAGGAAACAACATTTCTTGATTTCTCCATCAACACAGTCAATATTGTTGGGGGAATCCCTCCCTCCCGCATCGTTATTGTGTTCTGCCGGCAGGTTACTGCCAGTGGCTATCTATGGCCGGCTTAAGTCAGCTTCACTGCCCCTTATTCCACTCCTAGCAGTGACTCAGCAGCTCATCTCCCAGCAGAGGGAGAGAGCCTGTGGACATACTATGAGCATTTTAAAGGGGTTGTAAAGGTACATTTTTTTTCCTAAATAGCTTCCTTTACCTTAGTGCAGTCCTCCTTCACTTACCTCATCCTTCCATTTTGCTTTTAAATGTCCTTTTTTCTTCTGAGGAATCCTCACTTCCTGTTCTTCTGTCTATAACTCCACACAGTAATGCGAGGCTTTCTCCCTGGTGTGGGGTGTTGTGCTCGCCCCCTTCCTTGGAATACAGGAGAGTCAGGACACTCTCTACGTTGCAGATAGAGAAAGGAGCGGTGTGTTAGTGGGCGTCCTGACTCTCCCGTAGTCCAAGGGAGGGGGCGAGCACGACACTCCACACCAGGGAGAAAGCCTTGCATTACTGTGTAGAGTTATACAGAAGAACAGGAAGTGAGGATTTCTCAGAAGAAATAAGGACATTTAAAAGCAAAGTGGAAGGATGAGGTAAGTGAATGAGGACTGCACTGCTATTTTAGCAAAAAACATGTGTACCTTTACAACCCCTTTAAGTATTTTCCACTTAACAAGCAGTGTATGAGCTTGAAAACATCACTTTTGTGATCTCTGTAGCTGCAAGTACTGTGGTGCAGTTCATTCTCTAAGTCCACAGCAGAAGCGCTGAAGTCCATCTTTAAGTCAGCTTGAGTCTCTCTGCCCTTCTCCCAGCAGTGACTCAACAGCCTTCTAATCTACAATGTCAGTGCAAATCTGGATCTCTGATGGGATGAATATAAATATTTGTATGTGTTGTAATCAACAGTGCTGCTCAGGGAGCTAGAGTGCTGTTGACTGAAGCAGTAAATGAGCTTCACAGCTGAAGGGGGTGTTAAGCTGCTGATTGTGTATGAGAGCAGATACGATTGGTCACAGCGATCACATAAAACTGGCAGCTATGTGGACACAGCCGGTGACAGATCATGCTGCTGTGTGGCCCCGTGGCCGCACAAAATGTGTATTCTTGGGAGAATGTCATGTGACGTCCTCCCAGAACAACAGTGCTCCCGTCTGGCTATCATATTTCAATAGGCTGGTCGGGAAGGTGTTAAAACCCACAGCTCAAATGTTTGATCTTACGGTCCTTGGCTGCACATGTGAATTAGCCCATAAAAAAACATGGGGCCAGATTCACAGAAAAAGTACGCCGGAGTATCTGCTGATACTCCGGCGTACTTTCAAATTTGCCACGTCGTATCTTTATTTGTAATTCACAAACAAAGATACAACGGCTTTTGGCTAAGATCCGACAGGCGTACGGCTTCATACGCCTTTGGATCTTAGGATGCAATACTTTGGCGACCGCTGGGTGGAGTTTGCGTCGTTTTCCGCGTCGGGTATGCAAATTAGCTGTTTACGGCGATCCACGAAGGTACGCGCGTTCGTCGCATTCACTTACGTCGTCGCTAGTCGGTTTTTCCCGTTGCAAACCTAATAAAGCGGAGGTTCACCCACAAAATGAACTTTCCAGCATCCTTAAAGCGGAAGTAAACCCATCAATTTAACAGTTTGAAAAAGCAGTTACATTCCTGGCATGCCGGGAATGCTAACTGTCACATTGGTTGTGCTCTCAACCAAACTGTCAAACCATCCAATGGCTGGTGTCATAACTGATCACATGTGCAGCATCATGGCAGTTGAAGATTAAACAGAGGCCAAAACGCACCTTAGCAGCCGTCAATCAACTCCTCTTCGCTTAGAAACGACCATTCCCCGCAGGATTCCCCGCTCGGAGCCGGAAAACAAGGGCTCATATAACGATAAGTACAAGTAAAAAAAATAAAAAAAACAGCATACTGCAGATGTTAGCAGTATGCTACAGCTAATGTCAAAAAGTGGATTTTTGGGTGAACCTCCGCTTTAAGCCTGCTATTTCATGGCTTAGATTTAGACCAGCCATGTTAAAGTATGGCCATCGTTCCCGCGTCGAATTTCAATTTTTTTTTTTTGCGTAAGACGTCCAGGAATACGAAAGGACGTAACGCATGTCGCCGTTCAAAAAACACGTTGGGGCGCCGTAATTTCGCGCAAAGCACGGTGGGGAATTTCCTAACAGAGCATGTGCAGAACGTTCGGCGCGGGAACACGCCTAATTTAAATGGTACACGCCCCATTTGAATTAGGCGGGCTTGCGCCGGATGGCTTTACGCTACGCCGCCGCAAGTTTACACGCAAGTGCTTTGTGAATCAAGCACTTACGACGAAAACTTGGGGCGGAGTAACGTAAAGGGGATACGTTACGCCGCCGTAATTGTTCATGAATCTGGCCCATGGTTCTTTAGTCATTTCTGCATTGGCATGGTGGAGTTAACTGTCCTGAAGATACCTCTCCATTACCTTCCAGAGAAAGCACTCTGTGAATAATGCCCTCGTATAACATGTTGCATGGTATCCCTTTTGCTTTATGTTACATCAGCAGTATTGTCATATAATATAATGGCTGACCTGAAACAAAGATGGAAAATTCATCAAGGTATAATAGGGGCTGAAAGGCTAACAGTGAACCAATTGCAGGAATTTAATGACAGCTCAGAACATTGATAAATCACATCTGAAAACACGGCTTAAATAATTACAGCAGTAAGGGAAAATATAGTGTATATTCACTGAGCATAGCCTTTCATTTAGTATTGCAATGTTTACCTTAAATTAATTTTTATTACAAGCTTGCTCTTCTATATTTTTTATTTTTGTGATAAGTATAAAAAAAAGTAAGAGGCTCGGTCCTTTTAACTCTGTCTCTTTTAAATTAGATGTATGACCTCCCAATAAAATAAAGCAAGGGGACGGAAAGGACTTTTTATTTAGACAGGTTTTTATCTGGAAGTCTGTTAATTTTCACTGAACAATAAAAGAGGATTGCTCAGAGCTGGATTAACTCTGTGTGGCAAGACTGGGCACAGATGATAGGAAATATTATTCTCTACACTGTGACATTCTCTGCATTGAGGTAAAAATACCCCCCCAAAATACTTACCTGAGCCCAATCTCGATCCAACATCCTGCTCAATAGCAGCAGTGCTGCTCTCTCCCTCCTCACTGGATATGGAGGAAGTCGTGGGAGCCATTGGCTGTCAATGAAATCCAGTGAGAAAAGTCTAGGGGCGGGGTCAAGCAACGTTGTGTGTGCTAAATAGAAGCACATATGCTGGCTCATGATCAAACCCACACAAGTGTCCCAAAACAAGTGGCTTGCTATGGGGGCAATCGAAAAGGAGAAGGAGCCAGGAGCACCAGTGGAGAAACCCTGAAGAGGAAGATCCGGGCTGCTCTGTGCAAAGCTTTTGCACAGAGCTAGTAAGTATGGCATATTTAGGGGCAGATCCACAGAGATCTGCACCCGCGCAGCGTATCAGAGATACGCTACGCCGCCTTTCTTTACCTGGCTTTAGTTCGAATCCAGGAAGATTTTGCGCCGTAAATTAAGGCGGCGTAGTATACCTCTGGCGGCGGAATTCAAATCGGCGATAAGGGGGCATGTATCATTTAAATGAAGCGCGTCCCCGCGCCGAATGAACTGCGCATGCGCCGTCCCGAAATTTCCCAGCGTGCATTGCGCTAAATGACGTCGCTAAGACGTCATTTTTTTTTAACTTAGACGTGAATTACGTCCATCCCGATTCACGGATGACTTACAAAAAATAAATAAAAAATTCAAATTAAACGCGGGAACGACGGCCATACTTAACATGGCAAGTCTAACTATTCGCAGCAAAATACCAGCTTTAACTATACGCCGGAAAAAGCCGACTAGAGACGACGTAAGAGAATGCGACGGCCGCGCGTACGTTCGTGGATCGTCGGAAATAGCTAACTTGCATACCCGACGCGGAAACCAACGAGAACTCCACCCAGCGGACGCCGAAGTATTGCATCTAAGATCCAAAGGCGTACGAAGCCGTACGCCTGTCGGATCTAACCCAGATGCCGTCGTATCTTGGTTTAAGGATTCAAACTAAAGATACGACGCGGGAAATTTGAAAGTACGCCAGCGTATCAGTCGATATGCCGGTGTACTCTCTCTGTGGATCTGCCCCTATTTGTTTACATTTTTTTTACTTTTGCAATCACTTCAAATATAATAAATACTTATAAGAAAAACACTATCCATTCACTGAAATACCCATCCCTAAAGGTTGTTTAAATAAATAAAAACAATGGCGCACATTTTCCAGCTTCCAGAAACAGATGGCGTTTGCCGTAGACCTTGTCAGTACTGCAAGCCAGTAATATATGCAAGGACAGAGCTAAATATATGCAAAGCTTTTAGACATTTACATGGGATTTGGTGACCACAAAGCTTCGCTGTCAAGGTTAGTTTCTTAGGTGCAGAGAATTGTTCTACTTTCCGATAAAAACATAATGTAACCATTTCATCTGATCACACTTAGGCCTACTTTACCGGGGCTGAAATAGGAAAACTGTTTTGAATATCGTCAAAATCCTCTCAGTAAGAAATTGACTTTCACCTCTTTACATAATTTCATCCTCTCTATGGCTCCCAGTCGATAAAGATATTAGTGTTCTCTTTTTCGGCAACAATATGCTACTTAGCGCCTCTGCGCCCGATGCAGCTATTGTGACTCTGACCTTGAGATGCTTAGTGACTAAAAAGTTCAACACTTAAGTACAGTTTCATAAAAAAAAAGCTCGGAGAGGCAGACAGAGAGCCTAATATCATATATCAGCCAAATGGTCCTGCGCGAAATGGCTTTTAAGCAATCAAGTTCCCTCAAAATTTAATTTGAGAATGATAGCCGGAGAGATTACCTAAATGAAATTTAAATTAACATTGGTTCAATGCTGTGCATTTTTATATAGATTGCATATGTACTGGGATGAGAGTAATTGAACATCACATGTGTACGAATTGGAAAGCCTCGATTTTACTATGCATGAAGACACAGGCCAGCTGTTTTCACCCATGTTTCATCTGCCTATATAAATGCAAAATAGGCTTATGTGGTTTGACCGTGGAGTCATATAGAACCCTACAAGGAAACACAAGTCATGGAGAATACAAATTAACAAGTTAACAACAAATTTGTTTGATTAGGTAATCACGTTATTTGACTATTCAAGGTTGGAATCTGGTCATTTCTCTTTGCAGAGCCAGTAAACTAGGGGTGCAACAGATCAAAAAACTCACAGGGCCAGATTCAGAAAAGAGATACGATGGCGTATCTCCCGATACGCCGTCGTATCTCTGAGTTTGGTCGGTCGTATCTATGCGCCTGATTCAGAGAATCAGTTACGCATAGATATCCCTAAGATCCGACAGGTGTAAGTGTCTTACACCGTCGTATCTTAGGCTGCATTTTCTGTCTGGCCGCTAGGTGGCACTTCCGTTTGTTTACGCAAGGAATATGCAAATTACTATTTACGTTGATTCAGAAACGAACGACCGCCCGGCGCTTTTTTTTACGTCGTTTGCGTTCGGCTTTTTCCGGCGTAAGTTACCCCTGCTATATGAGGGGTATGTGCGGCGTATCCTATGTTAAGTATGGCCGTCGTTCCCGCACGAGTTTTGAAATTTTTACGTTGTTTGCATAAGTCGTTCGCGAATACGGCTGTACGTCATTTACGTTCACGTCCAATCCAATACGTCCTTGCAACGTAATTTGGAGCAATAAAAAACGCGGGGTCAAGTAAAATTTAAATAAAACACGCCCCCAACATCCCCATTTGAATTACGCGGCCTTACGCCGCAACACATACGTTACGCCGCCGTAAAGAAGGGTGCAAGTGTAACTTGCGCCCAAAGTTACAGCGGCGTAACGTATCGGAGATACGTTACGCCGGCAGATAGATACACTAATCTATCTGAATCCGGCCCACAGTTCGGATCATTCCTCGGATCAGAGTCACGGATCGGATAATTTTTCGGATTAGCAAAAAAAAAAACATAAACTTACATAAAAGTTCATGAATTGAAAAGATGAAAAAACGTTTATAACGTCAATGTGTGATAACAGTCGATCCCGTGCAATGGCCGATAAAATCCACCCTCATGTGAGGATTCTTCAGATTTTGAAATGAAACCAAAGTCATGTCCACCATAGTATTCAGAGGGGGGGGGGATCTACCATCACTTACATGCAATTACATATTAGGTTACTGTTGTGAGGAAGGGAGCGCAGCATTGTATATTTTATTGTAAGATTTACATCGTATTTATATTGTTTAAAGCGGTTGTATACCCTCTTGTCATACTTGCACCTACAGGTAAGCCTACATTAAGGCTTACCTGTAGGTGCTTGCAATATATCATTAACCTACATGGTTAAGGAGAAATTTGAAGAAAAGCAAGCACTGATAACCGATAATGGCGCAGGTGCACTGAGCGCAGCGGCTCTTGAATGGGAACCTGCCTGAAAATGTGCGCATGCGCGGGGATCATGACATTCGCACGCATGCGCAGTAGTGACGCCATCGCCGCTCCGGCCAGTCATAGCGCCGGAGCGGCGATACCCAGAGGTCACTCCGGGTATCATGGCGGCAACGAAGGACGTGTTCGAGGACCGTTGCGGGGGGGCTTTGATCTAAGGTAATTCATTGATAATGAGTTAGTATGCTAGTCATACTAGCTCATTATGCCTTTGCCTTGCAGGTTTAAAAAAAATGGGGTATACAACTGCTTTAAATATTAATTTGTTTAATTCTAATATGAGTTTCCATCATATTTTAGAATGTTAGTAAACATCAGATTCCCCCATCTTAGCCCCCATACATCAGAATCTCCCATCAGAGGCCCCATACCCCAGATTCCCCCATCAGCACCCTCATACATCAGATTCCCCCATCATAGTCCCCATACATCAGAATCCCCCATCAGAGCCCCCATACCTCAGATTCCCCCATCAGCGCCCCCATACATCAGATTCCCCCATCAGCACCCCCATACATCAGATTCCCCCATCAGAGGCCCCATTCCTCAGATTGCCCCATCAGCACCCTCATACATCAGATTCCCCCATCAGAGCCCCCATACCTCAGATTCCCCCATCAGCCCCCCGATACATCCGATTCCCCCATCATAGCCCCCATACATGAGAATCCCCCATCAGAGCCCCCATACCTCAGATTCCCACATCAGCACCCTCATACATCAGATTCCCCCATCATAGCCCCCATACATCAGAATCCCCCATCAGAGGCCCCATACCTCAGATTCCCCCATCAGCACCCTCATACATCAGATTCCCCCATCATAGCCCCCATACATCAGAATCCCCCATCAGAGCGGCAGCGTCATTGGATTTAATTGACAGCAGCGGGAGCCTATGGCTGCACTGCTATCAGTCTATCCAGTGAAGAGCCGAGAAGCCGCAGAGAGAGCGATGCGGGATCACGCCCATGAAATTTCGGGACTCAGGCAATTAAAGCGGGTTTAATACAGTAGAAGTGTATAAAGAAAGTGCAGCGCTAATAAAATAACAATATTCAAATTGTGTAAAAGGTAAATAAATATAGTGACATATATTCAGTGTATTGTTATTCAAAACAAGCCCATATGTGAAACAAATATAAAAATAACTTTGTGTCTAATGCCGCGTACACACAATCAGAATTTCCGATGAAAAAAGTCTGATGGGCACTGGCAGGTGGCACTGGCAGGGGGTACTGGTGGGAAATGATGAGGCAGAATTGCCTCTTCCACTGGGGACCGATGTCCCTTACAAAGCAGCCGGTGATCGCGTTTTTTCTTCTCCTCACGCTTTCAGAGCGAGGAGAAAAAAAAACGATTGGCGAGTTTTGTTTAGATAACGTAATCAGCTGTCATTGACTTTTTTGAACAGTTCAAACTATCTGATCTGCTGCTAATTCCAATGTGGCAGATGGGTTGCTAATATCACATCATAAAACGAGTGCACTGCTGAACTTCTGATAATAATCTAAACCCTAAAGGTTTAAAACTTTCTACTTGGCTAAAATGATTTCCCAGAGTTTGAGTGGCTGTATTATAGACGTGATATGGAAATCAGACTGCAGACTCTTCAGGGATGGAGACTGATGCGAAATCTTCTTTGTACCCTGTAAAGCATTTGGAAAAAAGGTTTGCACTCCTCATAAGGGGAGTATATAACAATGACTAACTAGAGCATGGATTCCCCCATTTTAGGCATCAACAAAAACATTAATTAGGGATTTATGTACATTTATAATGATATATATATATCTTTCCTATATCATCAGTGCCACCTTGTGGCCATACTGCTTTTTTTTTCACCATAAATACTTTGATCAGGTGAAAAAATCATTATGGCAACTAGGTGGTGCTGGCAATATAGGAACCACATATATTAGAGAAAATACAGTGGCTATCTTTCTAAATTAGTGGCAGAATGATTTTCAGGCATTTTAAAGCAATTTTTTTTTTTTGAGCATTTGTGTTTTTAGAAGGTTTTTACATGTGTGCACAGGGTGACTCGGCTGGCTTACATTAGTGCCGAGAGGAGACATTAGTCTTCATCAAGCCTTAAAGTGATACTAAAGTTTTGCTTTTTTTTAAAAAAATAACAAGCATGTTATACTTACCTGCTCTGTGTAATGGTTTTGCACAGAGCAGCCTGGATCCTCCTCTTCGCGGGTCTCTCTTTGGTGCTCCTGTCCCCTCCCACCTGTTGAGTGCCCCCACAGCAAGCAGCTGACTATGGGGGCACCCGAGCCAAGTCACAGCTCTGTGTGTCCATGCAGACACGGAGCCGCTGCCCGGCCCTGCCCCTTTTTCTCCTCATTGGCTGACTATTTTTACACTAATGCCCAGTACACACGATCAGAATTTCCGATGAAAAAGTCAGAATTTAGAAAAAGAACGTGTTAGAAAAAAGTTAAAAACAGCCACACCCCCCTACAGTTGTAAACACACACTAGGTAAACCCTAACTCCTTCAGCGCCCCCTGTGGTTAACTCCCAAACTGCAACTGTCATTTTCACAATAAACAATGCAATTTAAATGCATTTTTTGCTGTGAAAATTACAATGGTCCCAAAAATGTGTCAAAATTGTCCGAAGTGTTTCCGCCATAATGTCGCAGTCACAAAAAAAATATCCCCTATTTTGTAAACGCTATAAATTTGGCGCAAACCAAACGATAAACGCTTATTGCGATTTTTTTTTACCAAAAATAGGTAGAAGAATACGTATCGGCCTAAACTGAGGAAAAAAATAATTTTTATATATGTTTTTGGGGGATATTTATTATAGAAAAAAGTTAAAAATATTGATTTTTTTTCCAAATTGTCACTCTATTTTTGTTTATAGCGCAAAAAATAAAAACCGCAGAGGTGATCAAATATCACCAAAAGAAAGCTCTATTTGTGGGGAAAAAAGGATGTTGATTTTGTTAGGGAGCCACGTCGCACAACCGCGCAATTGTCAGTTAAAGCGACGCAGAGCCGAATTCGCAAAAAGGGGCAAGGTCCTTAACCTGCATAATGGTCTGGGTTTTAAGTGGTTAAAGGTTCAGAAATCCATTGGGGAGAGCTCACTATGGGCCTTCCAATGGCTTATATAAGACAAGACCTGATTCAGTTTATTTATATCCATTCCTAGAGAATTATCAGTTTTGAGTTGAGTACCAGTCTGTTTTTTGTATCCATTGTTTTGTGTGTATACAACACAGCTAAAGGCAGATGGCGAGCCCAGTGTGCGCTGTAACAAGCACCCAATTTGATCATTTGTCCAGCAGAGCCATGCTTTATCTGTATAGATATACCAGCGGTGCGCCGCCATTGAAAATGATGCTGTAATGCCACAATAAAAATCAATTATTCATTTTGTTGTCTGAACTCCTGTGTGCTGAAACACAAATCAGTGCTGTACCATAGAACACGGCTCCTTCTCCACCTTCTCTCCTAGAGCGAAAACAGCACTTCCATTCTTTATGCAGATCATGGAATGGGCACAGGGGAACGACACACAAAATGAGTTAATCAACCCATCATTCTTTTACCGCATGCCTCAGTAAGGAATATCCTTAATGGCAAGCTAGAACAGCGCTATACTGTTTAATGTAATATTCGTGGACAGCCATGTAGAAAAAGAAAAAAAATGTGTATGCATTAAAACAACCACACTGTTCTAGTCAAATGTTAATTTACGGCAATCTTTATATACTATATTACCAAAAGTATTGGGACGCCTGCCTTTACACCCACATGAACTTTAATGGCATCCCAGTCTTCGTCCGTAGGGTTCAATATTGAGTTGGCCCACCCTTTGCAGCTTCAACTCTTCTGGGAAGGCTGTCCACAAGGTTTAGAAGTGTGTCTATGGGAATGTTTGACCATTCTTCCCAGGGGTCAAGTCCTGGGAAAAAAAGTGTGGGAACTCCCACCCAAGATCCACTCCCCCACCAAAAAAAATAAAAAATGATACGCTCATATGCATAATTACTAAACTGCATGTTTTTTTTTCAATCCAAGTTCTTTCTAAATCCCGCGATAACTCGCAGCAGAGCTACGCAATGTCTCCTGGGAACAATGACAAAAGCTCCCAGGAGAGATTGCGGCATCCAGGAAGTGACGGAATACCCGCACACTACCCGATGAATCCATATACAGAAAGCGGCCAGTAACATAAAGGACAGTGACTCGAGCTGGACATCGCCGCTTAGTGAAGGATTGGCTCGGGTGGCTCGGCTGCTCTAGTTCTGCAAAGGGAACTGAGTTCCTGCTGTGAAAAAAGTGCAGGAACTCCGTTCCCACGCGTTCCCACAGGACTTGAGCCCTGATTCTTCCAGAAGCCCATTTGTGAGGTCAGGCACTGATGTTGGACAAGAATTCCTGGCTCGCAGTCTCCTTTCTAATTCATCCCAATTGGGTTGAGGTCGGGACTCTGTGCAGACCAGTCAAGTTCCTCCATCCCAAAATCGATCTTCATGTCTTTATGGACCTTGCTTTGTGCACTGGTCCAAATCATTTGGTGGGGTGGGGAGTGGGGGTTATGATGTGGGGTTGTTTCTTCCAGAAGCACATTTGTGAGGTCAGGCACTGATTTTGGACGAGAAGGCCTGTATTGTGGTGTCCACGCTAGGTTGTAAGCTCCTTGAGGGCAGGGACTGTTGTGAATGTACAATGTATATGTAAAGCGCTGCTTAAATTTACAGCGCTATAGAAGGTACCTGAAATAATTAAAATAAATCAAATTAATAATTCATCCCAAAGGTGTTCTATCGGGTTGAGGTCAGGCCAGTCAAGTTCCTCCACCCCAAACACTCTCATCCGTGTCTTTATGGACCTTGCTTTTTTGCACTGGTGCGCAGTCATGTTGGAACAATAAGGTGCCATCGCCAAACTGTTCCCACAAAGTTGGGAGCATGAAATTGTCCGAAATGTCTTAATCCCGATGCCTTAAAGCAGGGATCCTCAAACTACGGCCCTCCAGCTGTTGTTGAACTACACATCCCATGAGGCATTGTAACACACTGACATTTACAGACATGATTGGGCATGATGGGAATTGTAGTTCCTGAACAACTGGAGGGCCATAGTTTGAAGACCCATGCCTTAAAGTGACACTAAAGGTTCAAGTTTAAAAAAATAAAATAACAAACATGTCATACTTACCTCCACTGTGCAGTTCGTTTTGCACAGAGTGGCCCCGATCGTCCTCTTCTGGGGTCCCACAGTGGCTCTTGCGTCTCCTCCCCGCAATAGATAACCCCCTCTGGGAAGCTCTCTCCAGAGCAGGTTACCTTGCAGGTGCTCTCCCGAGTCATACACTTGGCGTCCATAGCCGCAGTGGCTCTTGCGTCTCCTCCCCGCAAGAGATAACACCCTCTGGGAAGCTCTCTCCAGAGCAGGTTACCTTGCAGGTGCTCTCCCGAGTCATACACTTGACGTCCATAGCCGCAGAGTGTATGACCCGGCCCTGCCCCCCCGGCGGCAGCGTCATTGGATTTAATTGACAGCAGCGGGAGCCAATGGCTGCGCTGCTATCAGTCTATCCAGTGAAGAGCCGAGAAGCCGCAGAGAGAGCGATGCGGGTTCACGCCCATTAAATTTTGGGGCTCAGGCAATTAAAGCGGGGGGGGGCGCTGAGGGGCCAGACACAGCAAGGTGTTTTTTTCACCTTAACGCATAGGATGCATTAAGGTGAAAAAACACAAGGGTTTACAGCCCCTTTAAGAGTTCCCTTCACCAAGCCCAGCCCCTAAAAAACGACCCCACACCATAATACGTGGGCTGCTCCCTTCATCGATGAACTGCCACAGAATCCTCAGGATGTGAAAGTATTTTTTATATTTAATGATCAATGTGCCAAAATATTAGGGTCCAAAATATGTTTTTATACCAAACATATAACAAGTTCAACAGCCAAGATATATAAAGGGACAAGGGGTGGCCCTGAAACTCATTGGATGTTGCACCTATTATACATTTGGAATAAAACCAGATTTTTAAATCTAATACTTTGCCATGGTACTTCAATCTTTAGATGCAAATATTATTACACAAGTGCTGATGTCAAACAGGTGACTCTGCCACTAGCGCCAACTTACCAGCTTCAGAGTGCCTTCTGCTTACATAATGGGATTGCCTCCTCACTGACCCAGAATGCTGACCCAGAATGCTGCTGAATCTCAGTTGCAAGTGATGGGAGTGACATCTGGGTGCCTCAGCTTGTGCTGGACAAACAAGGAACCTCTTAGCAATCCTGGTGGTGGTCTTAGCAAGCTTGGTGCTGGTGGTTTGTCACCAGCGACATAATTGGCCATCTGACATTTAAGGTAACTAAGTTAACTAAATTACTAATGCAACATTAATGCTGTTGGAAAATTGCTAAATCTTAAAAATATAGGACCATTCTGGATAACTTCATGTAAATATGTTCATAAAAAGTCTGGGATGTCCATAAATGTTGGTGTGCTTTCTGTAAAAAAGTGAAATTTGAGGTTATATCCTGTTGTGTAAGTTGCTCCCAGGTACTCTTGTTTCTTTCTAAGATCAAAAAATAATAATGACACAGATGGGCAGATATGACTGGCAAGTTCAAGATATGACCCAGATCAAGCTTCAGATTGATTGGACCTAGAGTCAAGTTTCTTGACAGTGGAACCTCGGATTGCGAGTAACGCAGTTAACGAGCATTTCGCAATACGACTACTGTATTTCTAAAAATCCTAACTCGGTTTGTGAGTGTTGTCTCGCAAAATGAGCAGGATTCAGGCCAATATGGTGTGCAGTACCGTGTTTGACCTGAGGTGGGGGGGGGCCCGAAATGCACGGAATGGCCAGAGGACAGTTTGGCTGACATCGGCAAACCTTGGAAAGGCTTGTGATCGGAGTCTTTCCGAGTTATGCCGAGGTCAGCCAAACTGTCCTCGGGCCTTTCCGGCCATTTCTGAGGCTCTCCGGTGCCCCCCACCTCTGGCCGCATGCGGTATTACATGACATTGAAGTCAATGTGGGACAAATTATTTTAGTTTCCATTGACTCCGATTGGGAAACTCGATTTAATATGCGAGTACTTTGGATTACGAGAATTCTCCTGGAACGGATTATGCTCATAATCCAAGGTTCGACTGTACTATGCTTTGGCTAAAGAGGAGAGGCATCCAAAAGGGCCTCAGTGAGACAGAAGTAGCAACATGCCGGCCTCTGTACTGAGTTGAATGCGAAGTGCATAAACAGTGACCCAACCGCCAGTGGCAACACATAGCAGCCATTCATCTCAGTCCTGTCCCCTCCATATTTCCACTACTGACCCCCTAGAAAGGGTGGCCTTGCCAGCTTTAAAGTAAAGCTTAGGCGACAAGGAAATCTGGTGCATACCAATGCCCTCATTATCTGGAGCACTCTGGGGTGCTGAATAGGAAAACAGACCTGATATGCAAACATCTGGAGCCACTGATGCTTGAAATAATTTCTTTCAACTTCAGGTTTGCTTTACATTTCAGTTTAATTACCTCTGGGGCACTAGTGGGGCAGAAGAGCTCAGTCATATCACTGTCTGACTCATGGTTATTGGACCAACCACCACTTGGTCAAAGACATGCCTGATTTTCTTGGGGGGCACCAACTTACAGTATATGCCTAAAATTGTATTTTTTATGAAAGAATGGTGTTATGGTGGCGTGGTGGGGGTGACTCACCAAAAAATATACTATCAAGTGTTTTTATTCAAGATATTCTGATATAAACTGATATGCACTGCTTCAGCATTGTTTGGATAAGCACACAACTAAGCTTTGTTCTTTTCTTTGTGTTTCAGGTTGTATATAAAAACAATGATGTACGGTTAGAATTGTCAAGACTTGCCAAACAAGGTGATGCCAAAATGAAGGTTCATGGTATTGTCGCCTTTAAATGTGAGAATGTTGCAACTCTTGACCCAATCACTTTTGAAACTCCTGAGTCCTACATTTCTTTACCAAAATGGAATGCAAAAAAGACTGGCTCAATATCCTTTGACTTCCGTACAACAGAACCCAATGGCCTAATACTATTCAGCCATGGGAAGCCTCGACACCAAAAAGATGCCAAGAACCCCCAAATGGTAAAGGTGGACTTCTTTGCTATTGAAATGCTAGATGGACACCTATTTTTACTTCTAGACATGGGATCAGGAACCATTAAAATAAGAGCGCTTCCGAAGAAGGTCAATGACGGAGAATGGTACCATGTGGACTTCCAACGCGACGGACGCACAGGTAAATGCATTTCTGTGATTGATAATATTGATCTCATCCATGCGTATTCAGTTTTAGGGTGTCCAAAGTGTGTTGATGCTTTTATCTATCTTTGAAATGAGAAATTGTTTTTGGAATGTCCACTTTGTCCCCTTAATCTTTTCTGTTTAAGATATGCAAGTTAGATGTAGTGTTGGGCGAACGGTTTGGCCAGAGCGTAAGTTCGTCCAACACCTATATTTGCAGGGTGTTCGGTGGCTTTGCCCAATCAGGGTGCAGTATAAGCTGCTTGAAATGGAGTGGGCCACGGCATCCACCTCGCCCCATGTTGAGGGCACGTGTCCTGGTATGGTTTAGGAGGGGGGAGGCACTCACTCATCCCCTTCCCTTTTCCTGACCTGACAGTCTGCAAGCCCCTAATAAGGGTTTGGTATGGACTTTTGGGGGACCCCACGTCATTTTTTTACATTTTCATGTGGGGTTCCCCTTAAAATCCATCCCAAACCCAAAGGACCTGGTGCCGGCAATTGAAACAAGTAAATCATTTTTAATATAATTTTTGCTGCAGCATGTTCTATGCATATTACAGATGCGCCACTTTACATACTAAGGGGACCCCCATGTACTATATTTAAATGGATTTTTCATGTTGCTCCATCATTAAAATCACTGCTTCTAAAAAAACTATTGTTTAAAAAAAAAAATTTGCATTGATATATGCCCCCCTAGGGCAATACCCAGACCCTCATACCCCTTTTTGGGCCACAGGGCACATTTGGAACTATTTATATACTTTTTGATTTGATTGTTTTTTGGGGGGATTAGTGCCGATCTTTATATATTTTTAAATAATAGGAAGATAACTGGTGTCTGAAATTTCCTAGGCACCACATCCCCAAAACATTCAAAATAAGTAGTAATAGTGAGTAATGGGATTTTAAAGGTGGCACACACAAAAAAATTATAAAATTATAAAGTTTTTATTGTAAACATTAAAATGTAATTATTTGTAATAAAACATAATAGTACCATGAAATATTCATACAGTACCGATGCATTGTACTCATCGCTACATGTTTCTGCAAAGTTAGGCTTCTTCAGGAGTATTTATGAATACTGCATAACAGTTCACTGATTTATTAGCAAAAAAGATTCCCGCTAAATGTCCAGCATCAACTGAGTATAACAAGAAGATATCAGTAACCACAGGGGAGACCCCAAGAAATGAGCCTACCACTGACAGCGGTCCAAAAGAGCCCACACTACAATTGTCAAACAAGGTAAAAAAAAAAATGTCTCTGCCAGGGCAGGACTGCAGCAATTGTAGTGTTCAAGCATTGTTTGTAGACCCACTGCTGCTGATGCTATGTATTTGCTATACAGTTGAATTAATTCATCCAATATTGATCAGATATTGTGAATCTCTGTGACTCCATATAGTCTATCTTTTTGGGCTCTTTTGGATCGCTGTCAGTGGCTGGCTTGGTGGTGGCTGGTGTTTTTTTTTTGGGGGGGCACTAACAACCCCCCTCCAGGCTGGCACTAACAGAACTGCCAGCTACCCCCTGCAGAGCTAATGCCCCCCCTCCACCACCCCCTGTCCTTACCGTGAATGCAAGCGGTGAGAGCAGCGGTCAGAGCTGCTGTGGCCATCTTCCAGCGTGGCAGGCTCTGGTGTCCTCTCCTGGAGTCCTCTCTGTGGTGCATCTCCTCTGTGCTCCTTACGGCGCTAGGCGTCCAATAGGATCGCCTGACATTTTGGCCAATCAGGAAATGAGTTTCATACCTGCTTCCCGATTGGCCGGGAGGAGGATCAGTGTTGCAACAGAGATTATTCATTCACTGTTGCAACACACCTGGGTGGGCTCCGGACGCAGCCTCTGGGACCCGAGCCCACACGATTTTGAAGCCTATTAGGCCTAGTACACACAGTAGGATAGCCAGAGGACAACGGTCTGAGGGACCGTTTTCATCGGTCAAAACCGATTGTGTGTGGGCCCCATAGGTTATTTAACCTTCGGTTAAAAAAATAGGAACTTGCTTTAAAATTTAACCGATGGACGCCTAACCGATAGGTCAAAACTGATCGTTAGTACGCGCGACCATCGGTTAAAAATCCACGCATGCTCAGACTAAATGAGGGAACGGGAGCGCTCGTTCTTGTAAAACTAGCGTTCGTTTTGGAGATAGCACATTCATCACGCTGTAACAGACAGAAAAGCGTGAATCGTCTTTTACTAACACAAAATCAGCCAAAGCAGCCCCAAGGGTGGCGCCATTGGATTTGAACTTCCCCTTTATAGTGCCGTCGTACGTGGTTTACGTGTCCGTATTCTGACTCGATCGGTTCATTAACCGATGGTGTGTGGGCGCGACGGACCATCAGTCAGCTTTAACGATTCTCATCGGACCGTTCTCATTGGATGGACTGATCGTGTGTACGCGGCTATAGAGCCTCTGGCTCTAATCAGGTGCTTCAAAAGAAACCCTGGCTACTGTAATTCATGTTCCTGTTGCCCCGTAAGGGGCCGGACACATGAATAGGGGGCGGCAGCCGTGGAATGATTCATGCAATGTATAAAAATTTACACTGCATATAGGGGGTGGAGAGGAGAGAGGGAGCAGCGCAGGGTGCCCGTAATGGATGGGCCGCCGCTGGGTAGGCTCATTTTTTGGGGTCTGTTTTCTCCCCTGTGATTACTGATATCTTCTTGCTATACTTGATGGTGATGGTGGACATTTAGCGGGAATATTTTTTGCTAATAAATCAGTGAACTGTTATGTTCACAGATTTTTTTTTCTCATATATTCGTAAAGACTTCATATAAAAACTTTATATTCATAAAGTCTTTTGAAGAATCCATAGTTTGACGAAACATATAGAGATGAACAGAACACATTGCATCAGTTTTCTTAAAAAATAATGACATTTTATTTTTATAATAAAAACTTGATATTTTTTAAATGTTCTGTGTGTGATGCCTTTAAAATCCAATTCCTCACTTTTGTTACTTATTTTTATATAATAGTTGGTATATCTGTAGAAATTGTCAAAAAGCATATAATAAAAATTATATTATATATAATAAAAAAATAAATAAAAGTTGCTGCCTTCATCACCAGCCATAGGCATAGTTGGGAATACATACTGTAGGTCTAGTTATTTTTTTTTTGTTTTTTTATTTTTATTTTAGATATGTCTAATCTGTATTTCAGGAAATGTATATATGTAGAGAGGAAGAGAGAATGTGAATGTACAATATACAGTATGCAATAGATATGTAAAAAGTGCTGTGTAAATTGCCACAACTATGTAAGTACCGGTATATATACTGGCCCGGATTCAGATACATTGGTGTATCTTTCCGGGTAGCGCAACGTATCTCAGATACGTTACGCCGCCGTAAATTAGGGTCGCAAGTTCCGTATTCAGAAAGAACTTGCGCCCTTAGTTACGCCGACGTTACGTCTGTGGTCCGGCGTAAGCCCGCCTAATTCAAATGTGGATGATGTGGGCGTGTTTTATTTAAATTCACTGTGACCCCACGTAATTGACGTATTTTCCGAACGGCGCATGCGCCGATCGTGAAAAAATCCCAGTGCGCATGCTCAAAATTACGCCGCAAGTCGTTATTGCTTTAGACGTGAACGTAACTTACTTACAGCCCTATTCGCGAACGACTTACGCAAACAACGTAAAATTTTCAAAACTCGACGCGGGAACGACGTCCATACTTAACATAGTATACCCCTCATATAGCAGGGGTAACTTTACGCCTAACTTAAACGACGTAAAAAAATGCGCCGGGCGGACGTACGTTTCTGAATCGGCATATCTACCTAATTAGCATATTCATTGCGTAAATATACGGAAGCGCCACCTAGCGGCCAGCGTAAATATGCAGCCTAAGACACTTACGCCGGTCGGATCTTAGGCCGGGTACTCACGACCAAACATGTATGGTGAAAGCGGTCCGTCGGACCGTTTTCACCATACATGTCTGCCAGAGGGCTTCTGTACGATGGTTGTACACACCATCGTACAGAAGTCCGCGCGTAAACAATACGCGGGGCGTGTCCGCGGTGTCGCCGCGTCGATGACGCGGTGTCGCCGCGACAATGACGCAGCGACGTGGGCGGCCCGCCTTTAAAATGCTTCCACGCATGCGTCGAAGTCATTCGACGCATGCGAGGGACGGCGGGCGCCTGGACATGTACGGTAGGTCTGTACTGACGACCGTACATGTCCGAGCGGGCAGGATTCCAGCGGACTGTTTTAAAACAAGTCCAGGAATATTTGTCCGCTGGGAAAAGGCCCGGCGGGCAAATGTTTGCTAGAATTCGGCCCGCTCGCGCCCACACACGACCAAACATGTCTGCTGAAACTGGCCTGCGGACCAGTTTCAGCAGACATGTTTGGTCGTGAGTACGGGGCCTTAGGGAAATTCTGGCGTATCTAGCTTTCTGAATACAGAAAGAAGATACGCCCGTGCTTCGTAGCACTTACGCGGTGTATCAATAGATACGCTGGCGTAAAGGCTATCTGAATCTGGGCCACTAGTATATATCTATCTAATTTGTAATAGGTTAAGGCAAGCTAGGTAATATGAAAAATTTAGCACAATCAGTATTGTTTGGCCTATTTGGTTTACTAACACCAATCTAAAATAATAGAGATGGGTGGAGGTCTGCAAATCACTTATACTGCAGTAAAGGCAACCCTTCCATCTACATTTCCTTCTTCTACACCAGCTGAGACACAAACTAGTCAGGAGGAGCTCTGTGTATCGCTCCATGGAGACTGTGGTCATGGTATCTACAAGATATAAATAGAATGAAGATAAATCTATAGCTGGAGGGAGAAGCCACTTAAATCACATAATTGCATCATCACCTGTCAATAAATGAATACAGATGCTATTATATAAATTCCTGCAATTATTTTTTTATTGCAGAGCCCCATTGAAAAAAAAATAAAAAATGGCCCAAAAAAAAGGTATAATAGAACAGCTTTTGCTGCAATATTTACCTTCAGTCCAGAGCTGGTCCTTGCAGTTCTTCTTTTCAGTCTTCAGCATTGATTAACTCACTTTCTCAGCGCCAAGGTTGTCATACACACACCCCCAATCATCTGAGTGGATTGTGAAGGAGACGCAACCCCTCTTCCTTTTTCACCTTAAAAACTCTTTGTTCCAAATAAGTGAAGGGCAGAGGCGTAGCTTGAAGCTTGTGGGCCCTGTTGCAAAAGTTGACCTGCCCCCCCCCCCCCCATTACGTCCCAGAACTTTAACAGTGCGTGCATATACACCCACCGCACGCCAAGATACTCAAAGTGGCTTAAGAGTTTTAAGTTCCCAGAGTTCCTCCTTACATCAGAGGACAGGGATCACCGCTGGAGAATCAGAGGACAGGGATGACCGCTGGAGAATCAGAGGACAGGGATGACCGCTGGAGAATCAGAGGACAGGGATCACCACTGGAGAATCAGAGGACAGAGATCACCGCTGGAGACTGACTGGCTCTGTTGTAAAGCAATGTGTTTTCAGCAGAGGAGGAGCAGATAGAGTGCTTTAATGTGAAAGGAGCTGATGAGGCCAGACATAGCACTCAGGGTGGGGGGTGGTCAGGGGGATTTGTGGGGGGGGTGGCGCAACTTAGATCTGGGGGGGCAAAGCCATGTGACAAAAAATCTGGAGCCTGCAGCCCCTCAGGAGGTGTTAAGGGATTTATTTTTGCAATTTCTGAAGGTTTCTCTGTCAGTGTAGGCGGGTGTTGGGGGAAGGTGTTGTGTCTTTTCCCCAGTTGTCAGGGAAGTGGGATAATCATACATAACCAGGTGAAGGGGTACAGAGAATCCCAGTTAATGACTAGGAGACACTGAGCGGTGTCTTACCTCACCAGTGACATCGGTCACATCGTGGCTACAGGACGGCACTCTCCTCTTACCTCGCTGAGATTGGTTACCATTCCACGCACACAGCACAGAAACTTCTCCATCCTGGACTGTTCTCACCCCGTGCTCCTCTCCATTCAGGAAATGTCTCACGGCTTCTCTCCAGCCAATGAGAACGGAGGGGTGTGGACTGTGGAAGGCAAAGTGGAAGCCCAGTACTGGAGCCTAGCTGTGGGGCCCTAGGGCACATCAGAGCTGGACTTTGTGGAGGATATGGTAATATGACAGGGAGGCTGCAGGGGCCCCTCTGAAGCTAGGGGTGAGGATGCAAATGTGACCCCTGCAACCCCTTATGCTACGCCCATGGCGAAGGGGTTAAAAGATTTGTTCTGGAATTCACAGGGGATGCCACAAGGAGGCAGAAAAACACTTAGGCCCCGTACACACGAGAGGATCGATCCGCTGAAATTGATCCGCGGATCGGTTTCAGCGGATAGATCCGCTGGTGTGTACGATCCAGCGGATATTTATCTGCGGATATATTTCGGGCCGACCTATTTCCAGCGGATAAAAATTTCCTAACATGCTAAGAAATCTATGGAATCGGCTCCAGCGGATCGATCCGGTGGTCTGTACAGACTCACCGGATCGATCCGTCCGAACCCATCCCTCGCATGCGTCGTAATGATTCGACGCATGCGTGGAATTGCTTATATGACAGCGTTGCGCACGTCACCGCGATGTGAATTCGGCGCGGATTTCGATCTGATGGTGAGTACAATCCATCGGATCAAAATCCTCAGAGGATTTATCCGCTGAAACGGTCCGGAGGACCGTATCCGTGGATCAATCCTCTCGTGTGTACCCAGCATAAGAAATAGCTTAATGAAAAATATATTACAGAACCATTAAAGCGGTAGTAAACCAACAGTTTCTTTTCTTTTTTTGAACCTGCAAGGCAAAGTTACAAGGTGCTAGTATGCATCGCATTTTAGCACATTGTGGAAACTTACTGTAAAACAAAGCCTTCGAGTTGCGCAATGTCTCTGCTGACAGGGCTTCCATCTTCACCTGGTCTTCCTTCTGGGTTGATGGGCTCCAGTTCTTTGATTGGATGAGCTGAGATGATGTCACTGCCACGCATGCGCACAGGAGGCGCTGTTCATGGCACAGGAATCTGAGGCCTCGTACACACGACCGAACATGTTTGCTGAAACTGGTCCGCGGACCAGTTTCCGCGGACATGTTCAGTCGCCTGTACGGCCGACCGGACCGGATTCCCGGCCGAGCAGACAGGTTTCCAGCGGACAAATGTTTCTTAGCATGTCCGCTGGAAGCCTGTCCGTCGGACATATTCGGTCGTCTGTATGACTCACCGGACATGTCCGCTCGGCCGAAAGCCCTCGCATGCGTCGAAGTGATTCGACGCATGCGTGGAAGCATTGACCTTCCAGGGTCGCGCACGGTCGCCGCGTTATCGTCGCGGCCACGTCACTGCGTATCCTGTCTGCGGGGAATTTGGTCTGATGGTGTGTACAGCCATCAGACCAAATGATCCCTGCGGACATGTCCGATGAAAACGGTTTTCATCGGACAGGTCCCGTCGTGTGTACGAGGCCTGAAGGAACGGCATAGGTATGCTATTCTTTCAGAATGCAATGCGCCGGTGAAGTCACTGATGGCTTTGCAAGTAAATATCTCCTAACCGGTGCATGTTTAGGAGATATTTACTGTGCCTATAGGTAAGCCCTATTATAGGTTTACCTATAGGTAAAAATCAACTAAGCCACTCCCACTTTGAGTAGTGGATGATTTTTGGATTTTAAGAATATTGTTTAGGATGTAATACTAAACACAGGGCTGCATTTTGTTGTGTATATTATATCTGCTGTAGTTTAGCTTTGAATTGCGTTAGCAAGCGAAGATGTAAAAGACAGACTCTGACTTCTACGTCTCCAAATTCTGCCGCATCCTGTGGACAGCGATAAGCCACACAGATAGATTACTCCATTTACAGATATACAAAAGCAATACTCTCTGTGCCTCTGAGGCCCGCTATTTATCACGTCCCCCTAACAGTTAAAGGTGAGCTATAGCCGGCTGGGCTGTATTAACCTTTGGATGGAATGTAATGAATCACTCTTCTGTCCGTCTGTCAGGAAATGAGATTTCCATCAGATTTGAATACTCTGGAAAGACAAAATAAAAATTGCCTGATATCGCGCACACATGCTCTGGGGTATTCACACTGATAACACCATCCTTTATGGGAGAAACCCTTCCAGTCTTTGGCGTGTTGCTATCATTTGTAGAATTGCCCTAGTACTGTATAATGTCCAATAATGACCGAATTTGTACTGATAAATATTTTTGTTAACTCTGCTAAAATGGAATCTCAAGATAGACTTAAAGTGGCAATAAACCCAAGTAAAAATAAAATAAAAACTGTGTGTGTGTGTGTATATATATATATATATATATATATATATATATATATATACATATATATATATATATATATATATATATATATATATATATATATACTATATGTTGAAAAGTATTGGTACGCCTGCCTTTACACTCACATGAACTTTAATGGCATCCCAGTCTTAGGCCCAGATTCTCAAATGAGTTATGCCGGCGTATCTCCAGATACGCTGTCGTAACTCTGAGTCCGAGCCGTCGTATCTATGCGCCTGATTTTTAGAATCAGTTACGCATAGATTTGTATTAGATCCGACCGGCGTAAGTCTGTTACGCCGTCGGATCTTAACTGCATATTTACGCTGGACGCTAGGGGCGTGTACGCTGATTTACGCCTAGAAATATGTAAATCAGCTAGATACGCGAATTCACGAACGTACGCCCGGCTGACGCAGTACAGATATGCCGTTTACGTTAGGCTTTTCCCGGGGTAAAGTTACCCCTGCTATATGAGGCATAGATGAGGCGTACCAATGTTAAGTATGGACATCGTTCCCGCATCAAATTTTGAAAATTTTACGTTGTTTGCGTAAGTCGTTCGCGAATAGGGCTGGGCGTTCACGTCGAAAGCATTGGCTTCTTGCGGATTAATTTGGAGCATGCGCACTGGGATACTTTCACGGACGGCGCATGCGCCATTCGTAAAAAGTGTCATTTACGTGGGGGTCACATAAAATTTACATAACACACGCCCACATCTACCACATTTGAATTAGGCGGGCTTACACCGGCCTATTTACGCTACGCCGCTGCAACTTTAGTTTGAGAATACGGCACTTGCCTGTAAAAGTTGCGGAGGCGTAACGTAAATAGGATACGTTACGCCCACACAAAGATACGCGATTCTACGTGAATCTGGGCCTTAGTCCGTAGGGTTCAATATTGAGATGGCCCACCCTTTGCAGCTATAACAGCTTCAACTCCTCTGATAAGGCTGTCCACAGTGTTTAGGAGTGTGTCTATGGGAATGTTTGATCATTCTTCCAGAAATACATTTGTGAGGTCAGGCACTGATATTGGAGAGAAGGCCTGGCTCACAGTTTCCCCTCTAATTCATCCCAAAGGTATTCTATTGGGTTGAGGTGAGGACCCTGTGCAGACCAGTCAAGTTTCACCACCCCAAACTCGCTCATCCGTGTCCTTATGGACCTTGCTTTGTGTACTGGTGCGCAGTCATGTTGGAACAGAAAGGACCAACCCCAAACTCTTCCCACAAAGTTGAGAGCATGAAATTGTCCAAAATGTTTGGTATGCTGATGTCTTAAGAATTTTCTTCACTGGAACTAAGGGGCCAAGCCCAACCCCCCGAAAAACAACCCCACCTTATAATCCCCCTTTTCACCAAATGATTTGGACCTGTGCACAAACAAGGTCCATAAAGACATGGATGACCGAGTTTGGGGTGGGAGTCCTGACCTGAACCTGATAGACCACCTTTGGGATAAAATAGAGCCTTAAGCCGCGTACACACGATCAGTCCATCCGATGAGAACGGACAAACTGATCATGTGTGGGGCCCATCGGTTTGTTTTCCATCGGTGAAAGAAAATAGAACATGTTTTAAATGTTTCCTATGGATAGAAAACCAATACAAAAAAACGATCGTCTGTGTGGAAGTCCATCGGTCAAAAAGGAGTTGTAAAGAAAAAACATTTTTGGGCTAAAATGTCTGTCTGTAAGGTACATGCCTTTTAAATTCCTTCATACATATCACCTCCGGCATCCTAGTTTCTGTTCTGTCTTTCACTCCCTGGTTTTCTGCGCTCATTCGTGTAAGTGTCGTCACCGTACTGGAAGAACTGCATTTCCCAGTATGCATTGCGGCATCGCGCATGCGCAGTGTAAATTTTCTGTCCAAATCGGCCATGAGAGCTCTCAGGCACAATTTAAATAAACCGCCCACTATACCGCCCACTATACTGCCCAACGATGAATATTCAAGAATTCTAAACACACCCACACAGCCATTCTCATTTCAGAAGCCAGCAGCAAAAAGGGGGTGGGGTCCAGGCGGGGCAGTGAAGTTTTCCTAAACAAAACTAATCCTAGGGAGACACGGCCAGTAATTCACACCTCCTTGAAGTCTCTAACACGTAGAGAGTGTTATGCCACACAGATGTAGTTCCCAGGAGGGGATGAGCACGTCACTGACCACCGCAGTAAAGCCTCCCATCACGTTGGTCAGTAAAATCAGACAAGCAGGAAGTGGACAGAACAGAGAAGAAATAGAGCAACTTCTGAGCAAAAACGAACAATGAGGAAGTGAAAAGAGGACTGCACTAAGGTAAAGGAAGCTATTTAGGGGGGAAAAAAATCCTGTCTGCATTTTCATCCATCCGTTGCGGATGAAAACGGGACATAAATTGGTCCCTATGTGATTGCGGATGTCAGCGGATGACCATCCGCTGACACCCGTAATCACCCGCCTCCGCAAAGGTCCGATTTTTCGGACGGAAGAAAATCCTATTTTTCTTCCGTCTGGCAGATTGGATCGGGTGAATACGGACATACCGTGCCTCACTGTGGCGGCTGCATCGATCAGTGATCCTTTTTTATAGGGAGACTCTTTTATTATAGCAAAAACGAAAAAATATTGTATTTTTTTCAAAATGTATTTATTTTTGTTTCTAGCGCAAAAAATAAAAACCGCCGAGGTGATCAAATACCACCAAAAGAAAGCTCTATTTGTGGGGAAAAAAGGACGCCAATTTTGTTTGGAAGTCACGTCGCACGACCGCGCAATTGTCTGTTAAAGCGACGCAGTGCCGAATCGCAAAACCTGTCCGGGGCCTTTAGCTGCATTTTGGTCCGGGTCTTAAGTGGTTAAGAGATCAACTAATGATCATGTAAGCCTCCTTCTCAGACTTAGAAAGTGAGAAACTGGGAGAAAATAATTAGGTTACAGTACATTTCAAGATACAGACAGCTCTGAAGGATAGAAAAGTTCTTGTTTAGGCTCGAGTTCTTCTGTAAATGAGGCTATAGCAAAATTGAAATAAGTGGGGAAGAAGCATCTCTGGACGTTTGTTTTACGAAGTACTCTTTAATTCCCAAGGACGCCGTTACAACATAAAGTTAATTACAAACTTGAAATTAAAGTTAATATTTTTGGCTAGATTTTTATTTTATTTTTTTCACAGAGATCGAGATTGGTAAGGAACAACACCACGTGTGGTCAGAGAGTACATCTTCCCTTATTTCAAATGTGGTTTTGAACAAAATTGCTGAAATAATGAATCATTGAAGAAGCTCATTAAAGCATACCTGTGGGAGTTTTTCGTTTTTTGGCTAGCTTTGCTGTACAGTACTGCCAGCTAGGCAAGAACAGAGAAGGTAGCAATATAACAGATGCAGTGCTCTTTGTCCTCCGTGAATCCATGACACATAAAGTCCAGCTTCTGTGAGTCTGCAGGAATCCTACCAGCATGTGAGGCTTATATTTGAAAACTGTCCCTTAAGGGTGTTTAATATAAATTGAGCCATCATTAGAGTGATATTGAAACAGCATACGTCCGGAATATTTAGCCAAGTTAATCTAGCTCAACATCTGAACTCTCACTCCCAAATCTGTAAAAAAAAAATATCCATGAAGAGAAGTCACTGCAGAGGTTATCTAGACTTCATTTTGACTGAATAAATAATGGATAGAGTTATGCAATAAACTTCAAAGGAATCATCCATCATGGGATCATAATGCTTCGCACACCTTTTTATTATTACAGTATATATTTATTTATTTTTTTACCACCAGAATAAAGTGACTACAAAATGACTTTGAGAATAAAGGAACCAAAAAAGTGAACATTCAGATATAGAGGTACAGTGGAACCTCGGATTGCGAGTAATGCGGTTAACGAGCGGTTCGCAATACGAGCACTGTATTTAGAAAAATCCTAACTCGGTTTGCGAGTGTTGTCTCACAATACGGGCAGGATTCAGGCCAAAGTGGTGTGCAGTACCGCGTTTGGCCTGAGGTGGGGGGGGGGTCGCTTGGAAAGACACGGAAATACTCCGTTCCCAAGCCTTTCTGAGGTTTGGCGAGGTCAGCCGAGCTGTCCTCTGGCATTTCCAGCTGTTTTCAAGGCTCTCCTGCGCCCTCCACCTCTGGCACCATGCAGTATTGAATGCTATCAAAGTCAATGTAGAACAAATTATTTTTGTTTCCATTGACTTCAATGGGGAAACTCGCTTTTATTGGCGGCTGGTGCTCCAAATTTTTTTTGGGGGGGAGGCGCAAACTGGAAAATTCGTCACTTCCCAAGTCCTACAGCGATTGCTAATGGTCAGACACAAAGACAGGCAGAAGTCTGACCAATGAGAGTGCTGGGGCTATTAGCTCTGCGCCTCTGGGCCACACAAAACCCCGCAAATGTAGCGTCACGCCTGCAATAACGGGATTGCAGTGGCATGACGCTCCCATAGTGCACTGGGGCCGGCGCCCTAGCAGAGTAAACTAGCAGAGTAAACTTAAAGAACTGAAAAAATAAATTAAAGGGACCTTTTTTTTTTTTCATTATTTTTTTTTTGCCAATAGCTTTGGCTATTTATTTTCTAAATAGGTTCCTTTAAGCTAGTGCATTGTTGGTTCACTTACCCTTTCCTTCTATTTCCCTTCTAAATTTGTTTTTCTTTGTTTTCTTTGTCTGAATTTTCCACTTCCTGTTCCTCCTCAGTAAGCTGTTCTGGCTGACTAAACACCGCTTGGATGGTGGTGGCAAGTTTACTGAGGAGAAACAGGAAGTGAGAAATTCCGACAAAGAAAAAAATATATATATTTTCTCGCAATATCAGAAATAGGCTTAGGAATGAAAGGGTTACAACTGTTTTGCCAAGTTATATCAAAGTAAATAGTTTCATTTATATGAAAATTGTAAGACATGATACGCACATGAATAAAGATGGAAAACACTTTTTTAATAGAGGTCAGGTAGGAGTATTTTTTTCTACTTGACTCCAGTTAGAGGTTTGCATGAATGATAAGATCAAGAAGCCACCAAAGCTATAGGGTGCTGAATAATCAGCTTAGCGGTCCTGAAAGTGTTCCAGCAAGTTCAGGACCCGAATGTCATCCACAATCCATTTATCATAATACATTCGGGGGCTGTGGGTGGAGATATGCAAATGAGCATCTTTACAGTTTATCACCTTTCATTCTTCTTTACTATGGATGAAGGAGATCAAAGGTCATAGATTTACAAATGTAATGAATTCAAAAAAGAGTTTTAATAGTCTCTAATCCGAAGAGACTTGACCTTAGATGGACAGCACTCGGTGTGATGGAGCTGTGAAATCAAAGGAGAGAATATCATTAAAAAACTATTGAAATCAGGCTTTAATAATTTATCTTGATTAAATCCTGATTTGCATAATTGTTGCACACGTTGAAGAGGTCATCATAGTAAAACGCAACTAAACATTATTTAAATGAATGTCCTAAAAAAAAAAGCGCAGTGGGCTTCACCGTCTTTGTCTTCACCTTACATTTTCATGCTCAGAATACTTTAATTCTTCATCCTTGTACCTATAAGTAAAGACGCTTTCACAATTCTTATGTAAGAAAAGAAGATAGTGTCTTGAAATAATTTGTTTTCTATAATATCCTGGAGCCTGTTCTTTGCGACAATTTTCTTGCAGGTCTCTGTTGAGTTCCAATCTGCCGTCTGGGACTGTAGCTCAGCGTGAAGGTGCAGATAGTGTTCTTTTGATCCAGACATGCAATACAGCTGTCAGTGCAGACTGGTACTCTTGACGGAAGCTGATCAGAAACTAGGACAAAGTCTCTTATGTATCCCTAATCTTCTGTACAATGTTCTTGCTTGTTTAAAGAGTTCAGGGCCGCCTTTAATGTTGATTGGACCCTGGGCAAACATGTTCTTGGGGGCTATGCTATTTTGCTCTCCACCTGCTCTGCAATAAATATCAGCTAGACTTAAAATCATTATACTGTATCAGATAAGGCATGGATTGCGATTTGTTGCCAGAGGTTACAGCATATCATTACCACTTACTGACTGGTTGCTAGAGGTTACAGCACACATTACGGGTCACTGATTAGTTGCTAGAGGTTACAGCACATGATTTCTTCTTGTTGATTGGTTGCTAGAGGTTACTGTACAGTAATACTGCTCACTGATTGATTGCTAGAGGTTACAGCACATTATTTATTCTTGTTGATTGGTTGCTAGAGGTTACTGTACAGTAATACTGCTCACTGATTGGTTGCTGGAGGTTACAAGCTATGAAGAAGCACTAAGGCATAGTGCGAAACGTCAGCTTTTCTTTTGTTGTGCTGTTTTTTGCTGTGGCATGTATTTTGTGATTTTTAATTAAAGGAGGAGTTTTTTTTGGAGTGCGGCTGTCCCAGCTTTTTTCCTTCATCCTAACCTAGAGGTTACAGCACATTATTTATTCTTGTTGATTGGTTGCTAGAGGTTACTGTACAGTAATACTGCTCACTGATTGGTTGCTGGAGGTTACAACACATCATCTATTCACAGCAGAGGGGCATGATATACAGTACAGACCAAAAGTTTGGACGCACCTTCTCATTCAAAGAGTTTTCTTTATTTTCATGACTATGAAAATTGTAGATTCACACTGAAGGCATCAAAACTATGAATTAACACATGTGGAATTATACATAACAAAAAAGTGTCAAACAACTGAAAATATATTTCATATTCTAGGTTCTTCAAAGTAGCCACCTTTTGCTTTGATTGGTGCTTGGCACACTCTTGGCATTATCTTGATGAGCTTCAAGAGGTAGCTACCTGGCACAGCACCCCATCACTCTCCTTCTTGGTCAAATAGCCCTTACACAGCCTGGAGGTGTGTTTGGGGTCATTGTCCTGTTGAAAAATAAATGATGGTCCAACTAAACGCAAACCGGATGGAAAAGCATGCCGCTGCAAGATGCTGTGGTAGCCATGCTGGTTCAGTATGCCTTCAATTTTGAATAAATCCCCAACAGTGTCACCAGCAAAGCACCCCCACACATCACACCTCCTCCTCCATGCTTCACGGTGGGAACCAGGCATGTAGAGTCCATCTGTTCACCTTTTCTGCGTCGCACAAAGACACGGGGGTTGGAACCAAAGATCTCAAGTTTGGACTCATCAGACCAAAGCACAGATTTCCACTGGTCTAATGTCCATTCCTTGTGTTCTTTAGCCCAAACAAGTCTCTTCTGCTTGTTGCCTTTCTTTAGCAGTGGTTTCCTAGCAGATATTCTCCCATGAAGGCCTGATTCACACAGTCTCCTCTTACCAGTCCTAGAGATGTGTCTGCTGCAAAAGGTGGCTACTTTGAAGAACCTAGAATATGAAATATATTTTCAGTTGTTTCACACTTTTTTGTTATGTATAATTCTACATGTGGTAATCATAGTTTTGATGCCTTCAGTGTGAATCTACAATTTTCATAGTCATGAAAATAAAGAAAACTCTTTGAATGAGAAGGTGTGTCCAAACTTTTGGTCTGCATTGTACATATGATTGACGCCTTTATTTACATATGAATGCTGTCTGCCTCCGCTATTTACATATGAATGCTCCAGTGTTTTACATATTAATGATGACTATTTACATGTAAACACAGGGTCTGCAGGTGAGTCATCTGTACACAACAATAGGGCAGAGCTGGGCAGCATTAGTAGCAGCACTTTACATTGAGACATCAGGACACAGCACAGGACTAAAACTTCAGGGACAAGGGAATTTAAACTGGGATAGTTGGCAAGTATGAAGCAGCTGATTTGGGCCCCACAACAATGACAGGGCCCAGGGCAGCTTCCCCTTTTTCCCTGCCTTAAAGACGGCCCTCCTTCCATATAGGGTTAAAGTGGTTGTAAATCCTTTACAACCACTTTAACCTACAGGTAAGCCTAGATTAAGGCTTACCTGTAGGTGCTTGAAATATCTCCTAAACCTCCACGGTTTAGGAGATATTTACTGTAATCATGGGCACCGCTGTCTACAGTGCATGTGCCGTAGACAAGCGGTGTAGGCGCACTGTAGTGTGCCGCTCCTCATTGAGGCCGTACCGTCACTGCCGGCTCCGGCGTGCATGCGTGTTTGAGTGACGTCATCGCAGCTCGGGCCAATCAGAGCGCCGGAGCCGTGATAAGCTGAAGTAAACCCCGGGCAAGATGTTGGCTGCCCGGACGTTGGAAGAGGGATTGTCGATCGGGGGTGAGTATTGCACAATGCCATGCATACTAGCTCATTATGCCTTTGTCTTGCAGGTGGTGTCTTTTTTTCCTGGGTTTACTTCCTCTTTAACAGCTACCTACCAAAGCTTTTTCCAACACAGACTTAGCTAACTAACTATAAGTATTCAATAGACATTTTTGATACTGTTGAATTCAAAAGATTTGATTAAGTGTCCTCGACCAGATAGAACACCTTTTGGATAAATTTGACTGTGAGGGGGTGAGGAGGAATAAGGTAAGTATTGCTCTCTGTTATGTCACCTTAGACCAGCCTTTCTCAACCCTTTCAACACAGAGGAACCCTTGAAATAACTTTCCCATCTCAGGGAACCCCTGCTAAAATTGCTGCATCTACAAGATATATCACTGTGATGGTCAGTGGGAAGAATGCTCCTTACCCTTTACAGATAGCTAAAAAGGTCAATAATGTCAGTGATAGAGGCAGACGTTGCTCAAGGAACACCTAGCAACTTCTGGGGAACCCTAGGGTTCCATGGAACTCTAGTTGAGAAACCCTGTCCTAGAAAAAGCAAACATTTGACCCTTACTATATAAATTGCCTTTTTTATCTATTTACATGTCCTAATCTTTCCTTTTTTATATCTGCCTAGGTACCATATCTGTCAATACGATGCGCAATCCATATACAGCTCCTGGTGATAGTGAAATTCTTGACTTGGATGATGACTTGTACCTTGGGGGTTTGCCAGAAAATAAAGCCGGTTTGGTTTTCCCAACCGAAGTGTGGACAGCTCCTCTTAACTATGGATATGTTGGATGCATAAGAGACTTATTTATAGATGGCCAAAGTAAAGACATACGCCAGATGGCGGAACTTCAAGGCACAGCTGGAGTAAAGCCTTCATGTTCTAGAGAAACAGCCAAACCCTGCATCAACAATCCATGCAAAAATAATGGAATCTGTAGAGATGGATGGAATCGATATGTCTGTGATTGTTCTGCTACTGGCTTCCTCGGTCGCTCTTGTGAAAGAGGTCAGTTATTGTTTTATTTTGGCTATTATTAGACTTTTTATTTTTACTATTACTGCTTTTCCTGCAGTGACCTGGGTGTATTTTTTGAAGACTTCCAAAATGCCAACCCTCTGTTTCATAGGTAACATGGAGATCTTCCTCCCTCTCACAGCCCATGGCCCATGATTAAGAAGCATGAGTTGCACCAGTTGTACTAGGACATACATTGTCATACATGTTTTCTTGTTAAAATTGTTTATTGAGGTTTTATGAACAAGACAATAAGCATACAAATTTACAAAGAGGTACAATCAACGAAAGCAGTAAGGTTATAAAAATCTCAACAAGACGGTTAGTTGGATTCAAATATGGTTAACTACATTGTATAAACATATAATACAATATGAAAAAAAGGGAAAAGACTGCGCTAAACCAAACATATATGTGAAAAAATCTGCCAGCACTCAAACAAACAACGTGAAACAGAAATGGTGAAACAATAGTGCAGCGCTAATAAGTACTGTGATCAATAATTAAAATATCACAAATAATACAAATTAATATAAAGTCCGTGTGAGATCCCGGTGTCTCGAAACTAGTGACACTAAGTGAATCAATAGATCACACCAATGAGTAAAAACATTCAAATTCCAAAAACAAGTGGTTTGTGGATGCATCAACATTGAGTATACAGTTGCCTGAAGGGATCACCAAGGCATCAAAAAAGGTAAGTATAATGGATACTCTTACCGGAGGTTGTGGATTTCACTGTTTGTAATAACAGTAAGTCTTAAAGGCGTAGTGGTCTCGACGGACCTAAATCTCTGCATGGACGGCCTCCTCGGACGGCGATGGCTGTATGGATCCTGATGAAACGAATGCCACCAATCACAAAGACCGAACGGTGCGACTTCCAATGCAGGGCATGTGAAAAGCCCCAGTGGACTCACAGGGAAAATTGGGCAAAAAAGTAAAAGGAAAAAGAAAAAGATGCTCCAAATGGTGCAGGTCAAATTAAACCGTGACAGGTTTTATTTAAAATAAACAAAAGCATAAAAAATATATATAATCACGTGAATAGTACTAAAAAGCAGTATGGGATGCAATAAAGGGGGACCAATGTGTTTCGGCTTAGAGAGCCGTCAACAGGGGCATATCACTGCACCCCCATACTGCTTGCTTTTATATACATAGTGAACCAAAAACCAACCCACACAGGGGCAGGAAGAGGAAATTTTGTAACTGATCTGAAGGAAATTATGTCATGCATCAACATATATCACAGCATCCATCATACATACAAAATCCAATAAAATGTATATATAAAAATAAATCTCTACATAAGAGTTCTTATTGGGATAACCTGAAAGATAAGCTAAACCCATCTTTAATTCACAACGTGTTGTATTAAACATTCAAGGAGCTAGGTTAATGCCAACAGTAGGTGACAACCTATAAATTAGTGTGTGGGGACACCCAGAAAAACCAATATGGCTGCCGCAATGAGGGAGGCATAATTAGCACCATATGCCGACCTCATCGGCTAAACCTACACTAAGGGCTAGAATAAGTGTCCCCATATAGGTGTTTAGACCAAAAGGGAGCCCCATATCTAACTCCCAGGTGTATCACTATGGCCTCCTGGAGGCCTTACTAAAGCCCGAAGGGCTGAGGGAGATGACGTCACAGCGGAGGGAGGGAAGCTGGGATCCAATAGGACTTACATCCACAGCTACCCCCTCATATGCCGCATGTCTCACCAATGGCAAGCGGCGCCTGGATGCAGGACGTAATGACGTCACGGCATCATCGGCAACAGCCAATCAGGGCGGCGCGCCTATGTCAACCAATCAGCACAGGCACTCCAGCCCGACGCTGGGTAACATCAGAAACGCCGCCCATCCAGGCACCCAACAGCCAGTAACACCCTGGCTCGCCGGGAACGACCCAACAGCCAAAGGCGCTCTGGCAATTGGTACAGAGGCAGATGGACAACCAATCCCGTGCGTGCAAACGCACACCACTCCCACCATGATCCAAGTGACCCCACTGTAGGATTCGGGACAAAACGACAATGTATCCCGCACAGGGGGCTGCGCACGAACTTTATATTAATTTGTATTATTTGTGATATTTTAATTATTGATCACAGTACTTATTAGCGCTGCACTATTGTTTCACCATATAATGCAATATAACTAGGAATATAGTTGTGAGAGGAATTCTGGAAGAGCAGATATACTGGTTCCGAAGAGAGGTCGAATGAATCGACATACCATCTGTCCACCCCTAATGGGGACATGCTGTGGACCGATGGGGGAACGACTAACAAATCCCGTTTTAAGACTGGGCTTAGAACGGGAGTGTGGGACCTAGTGTATGTGTGAAAGGAGTAAGAAGACCCTTCTATGGGTGCCACTACCAATCTCTCCTCATCCACCTAGAGTGGAAAGCTATTTTTCATCCTTTTCATGTAACGGTTTAGCTATAAAAGGGTATCCTCATTTTAGAAACAGTAGTTTCGGGGGTAAGAAAAGAAAGAGAATGAAAGAAAGAGGGGAGGGGAGGAGGAAGAGTTCCCAGCACGGATGTAGGCTTCTCTTCAGGGAGCCCTCGAGGTGGGTAAGAATAGAGTGAATCTAAAGTTGCGTGTTACCAAGGCATTAGTAAATTTCCACCAAAGTCAGGGGAAGACAGCGCTTAACCCAGGGGTGCCATATTTTTTTGAATTTCTTTATTTTATCGGTTTCGATGGAAGTCATTTTAGTGAAGATGAGGGCCCTATTCATCCTGTGTTTTGCTTCAACCACAACCAAGGTTTGTGATTTCCATGCTTTGGCTATGGTTTGTTTAGCCGCAGTGGTAAGTTGAATCAGCAATTGGAATTAATTGTGGGTGAGCTCTGCCGGTTTCCAGTCTTCGTCCGTAGAGTTCAATATTGAGTTGGTCCACCCTTAGTAGCTATAACAGCTTCTTATCTTCTGGGAAGACTGTCCACAAGGTTTAGGAGTGTGTCTATGCGAATGTTTGACCATTCTTCTAGAGGCGCATTCGTGAGGTCAGACACTAATGTGGACGAGAAGACCTGGCTCGCAGTCTCCCCTCTAATTCATCCCAAAGGTGTTCTATCGGGTTGAGGTCGGGACTGAAGGTACAGGTTATAAAATTGTTATCGTACCTAAACACAACATATGATTTTCATTTAATTAGTACAGTTTCATAAGAGCAAGACTACGCATGCTCAGAAACGAACGAATACATTACAAAACAATTCAATACCTTACATCCCTTCCGAAGTTTTACTTGTCGTACGAGAATTTTCCTAAGTCGAGTAACCTCTTCACTTTCGATATGAGACTAGCATGTAACAAAAAAATGGATGATTATTTGTCTAATAATCTGATTGTGTATACGAGGCTTTAGGCCGCGTACACACGATCGGTCCATCCGATGAGAACGGTCCGAAGGACCTTTCTGATCGGTTAACCGATGAACCTGACTGATGGTCCGTCGCGCCTACACACCATCGGTTAAAAAAACGATCGCGTCAGAACGCGGTGACGTAAAACACGACGTGCTGAAAAAAACAAAGTTCAATGCTTCCAAGCATGCGTCGACTTGATTCTGAGCATGCTCAGGTTTTTAACCAATGCTTTTGCATACCAACGATCGGTTTTGACCTATCGTTAGGCGTCCATTGGTTCAATTTTAAAGCAAGTTCTCATTTTTTTGACTGAAGGTTAAAGAACCTATGGGGCCCACACATGATTGGCTTGGACTGATGAAAACGGTCCTTCTGACCGTTCTCCTCTGGCGATCCTATCGTGTGTACGCGGCCTTAAACTTAGGATCCTATTAAAGCTCACCTGTGTGTAAAGGTAGGCGTCCCAATAATTTTAACAATATAGTATATATATATAATCTTACATTGCAAAAGAAAATTCAGTTTTCTATAAAGATTTTATTTTTTCTCAGTAGAAAATAGTTTAAATTCTCAATACGAACCAGAAGAATGTATTCACGTCAAACGCTGTCAATTCTCTGACAATGCTGGTAAGGCGTAACAACGTAATGTTACAGGCAAAGAATACTTATTGCAGCAGTTCTATACCACTCTTACAGTACTTCCTGAAAATCATCATCGTTAGGCAGGAACAAAAGCACAACATAATAAGCAGCACACCATGTTGTCTTTCACATTGAAGAGCCATCACTGAGGAGTTATCTGAAATTCTGATTGTCAGCAGTAACTTCAAACAAAGCACCCTGGGTGGTTTTGTTGATTTTTTATTTTATGTTTTTGATGATAAAGTGTGATCATAGGAAAAAAAAAAATTTGTTTGAGGTACCTGTGTGTATACGTAATATTAAAAAAATCCCCACTATCCTAGATTTTTTCTTCTTCGTCACTTATGATAATTATGATGCAATTCATGTGATCAAACCTTCAAAGTGGTGGGACGGACAAGTATTCTGCTATCCTTAAAGCAGAGTTTCTGCCGAAAAAAATTATAATATTAAAAGTTAGCAGCTACAAATACTGCAGCTGTTGATTTTTAATATATGGACACTTACCTGTCCTGGGCAACCGCAATGTCGGGTCCCAAAGCCAATTTGTTCCTGGGCTCTCGGGTGCTGCTGTCGCCATCTTCGGTAAGGGAATCAGGAAGTGAAGCCTTGACTACCTGGTTCCCTACTGCGCATGTACAAGTCGTACTGCGCGATCCCACTGGTCCCTGCTATCTTCTGGGACCTGTGTAGGTGCCGGACTTAGCGTAGGTCACCACAGTGATCTATGCCTGACGGTGGGAGCAAATACCTGGATTACACAGGTATCTGCTCCCTCCTCTCCCCATAAAGGTGCCAAATGTGACACCAGAGGGGGGGGGGATTCCAAAAAGCGTAAGTTCCATTTTTGGGTGGAACTCTGCTTTAAAGAGAGTGTGTCATTAAAAAACCGAAACTTGTATTTATAAAGTACAGATGAGGAGTGTACTTGTAGCCGCCTCAATTTTCTTGGGGGGGGGGGGGTTTGGTGAGGTTTTCAAAACCGCACTAAAGATGTAGCATGCAGGACTTTTTAAAGCGCTCTACACCTGTAAAAAGCTGGTGGGGAAAGTCCCATAGGATTTAAAGGGAAACATTTTTCTTACTTTGCGAAGTGCAGTTTTTTTTACCTTTAGTAAATAAACCCCAAAGAGTGCCCCCTTGCCTTCTGTAATGCCCTGAAATTGAGTAATGATATGCCAAGTTCACTACAAGGACCCCTTATGTATTTATACATGTTGATCATATCCCCTTTGATTACCTCTTCCCAAGAGAGAATACATTCAGTTCCTCTAATCTTTCCACATAGCTGAGCTCCTCCATGCCTCTTATCAGTTTGGTTGCCCTTCTCTGCACTTTCTCCAGTTCCCTGATATCCTTTTTGAGAACTGGGGCCCAAAACTGACCTGCATATTCCAGATTTGGTCTTACTAATCATTTGTACAAGGGGAAAATTATGTCTCTCTCTCTGAAGTCCATACCTTTGTAGTGCACCCCTAAAGGAGCTGCTGGCTCTAAATGTCCCTTTTGCCCAAACTGTACACACAGCCATGCACACAGCATCGCCGTCTGCCCCTCTGTCTAGGGTTGTCTTTTGTACTTTTATTACTGTATTAAACTTAAATGGGTGCAGGGGAGATATGGGATACCCAGAAAGAACTTAGGCCCAGATTCTGAAAGGGCTTACGACGGCACAACGCCATGTGCGCCTTCGTAAGTCCTAATCTGGGCCGTCGTATCTATGCGACTGATTCTTAGAATCAGTTACGCATAGATAACCATTAGATCCGACAGGCGTAAGGCTCTTACGCTGTCGGATCTTAAATGCAATTTTTTTTTTCGCCGCTAGGTGTCGCCTCCGTCGTTTTCCCGATCGAGTATGCAAATTAGTAAAATACGCGAATTCTCAAACGTACGCGTGGTCGACGCAGTGAAGATACGACGTTTACGTTAGATTTGCGACGCCTAAAGTTGCCCCTGCTATATGAGGGGCAACCAATGTTAAGTATCAACCAAACAGAGAAAGGGGGGTATAACGCGCTATTATACAGAGGGACTACAGGCAGCAGCTAACGTGCGATATACACAATAAGCAATGGAAAATAAAAAGCCGCGCCAAAAAATAAATAAAATAAAATAAAATAAAATAACTCAATACAACCAAAATTTTAGGATTGAGCCCCAAAAGTCTATAGAAACCAACGAATGCACTAATGTTGGTAAGGCTGATTGACACTGTTCATTGAACTGCAGGTGAAGACTCCATAGAGGCTAGCACATTAAAGTTAAACTTCTGAAGCTCCAGACCACCAGGTGACATGCATACAATCAGTGTCAGCCCTCCACCGCAATAGTAAGCAGCTTACCAGATGGCAAGCTTTTCAAACGTTTGGCTATAGCCCAGCCACGGCCTTTTGATGCCTCAGGGACACTGGATGGAACGATTTGTCTCGACTAGTGACGAAACGCATCTGGGAGGCTACGTCAGTGACGTCACCACGCTAAGGAGGAGGGCTCCTTCAAGCCGGCCGGCTTTTGAAAAATTGTCTGTTACATGCTGTTTTTAATCTACGTTGCTGTAAGTACATTACTTTTTTTTAATAAATTGTTACCTTGCGGTATTACGCTATTGCGTCCTTCTCTTGTACCCATATGATCCACACTTGGGGAGGCTATTGATGTACTCGTCACCTTGGGGGAGCCATAATCTGTAGCTGGCTTGCAGTTTACCGCTGGGAGGTTTCATGCTACGAGGTCTGGAGAGTTAAATCGAGACAAATCGTTCCATCCAGTGTCCCTGAGGCATCAAAAGGCCGTGGCTGGGCTATAGCCAAACGTTTGAAAAGCTTGCCATCTGGTAAGCTGCTTACTATTGCGGTGGAGGGCTGACACTGATTGTATGCATGTCACCTGGTGGTCTGGAGCTTCAGAAGTTTAACTTTAATGTGCTAGCCTCTATGGAGTCTTCACCTGCAGTTCAATGAACAGTGTCAATCAGCCTTACCAACATTAGTGCATTCGTTGGTTTCTATAGACTTTTTGGGCTCAATCCTAAAATTTTGGTTGTATTGAGTTATTTTATTTTATTAATTTTTTTGGCGCGGCTTTTTATTTTCCAATGTTAAGTATGGCCGTCGTTCGCGCGTCGAAATTTAAAAATTTACGTTGTTTGCGTAAGTCGTCCGTGAATGGGGCTGGACGCCATTTACGTTCACGTCGAAACCAATGACGTCCTTGCGACGTCATTTAGCGCAATGCACGTCGGGAAATTTTAGGGACGGCGCATGCGCAGTACGTTCGGCGCCGGAACGCGCCTAATTGAAATGATCCACGCCCCCTACCCGGATCATTTGAATTAGGCGGGCTTGCGCCGGGGGATTTACGCTACGCCGCCGCAACTTTACAGGCAAGTGCTTTGTGAATCAAGCACTTGCCCGTAAAACTTGCGGCAGCGTAATGTAAATGAGATACGTTACGCCGCCGCAGAGATGCGGCGTTCTACAAGAATCTGGGCCTTAATTTACTGAAGACCCTTCTCGTCCCACTATTCTGGCATAGAACTTCTGAAAAGTTCACTATTGGCTGGGAAGAAGCCCAGAACTTGCTTTTGTAGAACACACAATTACTAGGGCACAGAATGTTGGTCGGTACTCACAATTCCACAGGATCGTCAGTTTCCCCTATATGATATCCACCGGGCACTCTTCAGTAAGGGAGACACATAATACTACAGGACAGCTGGACACTCTTTCCCCCAACTTCCACTGGGTATCCTCCAGTTAGCTCTCAAGACCATATAAAAAAAAACAGACTTAGGCCTCTTTCACACGGAGCGGACCGTTTTTGTGTCCGCTCCGTGTGTGTCCGTCGGCTCAGTGGGGATCATCCGTAATCCCCGCTGAGCTGTCGGCGGATAGGGCGGTCCCCGCACACTGTGCAGAGACCGCCCTGTCTTTCCTCCGCTCTCCCCTATGGGGAATCGGATGAAGACGGACCGTCTGTCCGTCTTCATCCGATCCGTTCCGCCGGGCGGAAGAAAAATAGGGTTTTCTTCCGTCCGAAAAACCGGATCCTGACGGACGCGGATGGTTGCGGACGTTAGCGGATGCTCCATCCGCTAACGGACGCAATCCCATAGGGATGCATTACAAGTCCGTAAACGGACTTGTAATAAACGGACGAACGGTCCGCCAATGTGAAAGGGGCCTTAGGAAAAAACCTTGATGACCTCCATGAAGCTTTTCCAGCAGACTGCCCTGGGGGGGCAAAGGTCCTGAGACAGGGGACTCCTCTGGCATGACCGGACCCAGAATGTACACACTCTGCTCCAGGCTTCAGACTATTTATGGCTTCTTCAACCACCTACTGGACACACCTCCCCAGGGATTGGCTGGGTCTTCATAAATATTCAAGCTGGCTTTCCATTCTTACTCCCATTGTGCTTCTAGTAGCCTGTGAAACATTGAGTAGACAAAAACAATCAACCCACACTGGAAGGATGAGGTAAGTGAAGGAGGACTGCACTAAGGTAAAGGAAGCTATTTAGGGAATTTTTTTTTTTTTTACCTTTACAACCCCTTTAAGTTCAGCCGAGGAGAGGGAGAAAAGTCATTTCAAGGTAAAATGAAATATACACATGGCTGAAATGGCCTGTAGTTTCCAGTAAATGTATCAACGTGGCAGAATAAAGAGCCAATTTCAGCCTGCGACTTCTATTTCATCAAGTAATATTGTTCAATTCCCTAGTGACTTGTTTTTTGCGTTTAACTCCTGGACAAGCCTAATCTTAGAGGTGGTAGGTCACCAACCAAAACCGTGTCTGTCACAGTTCATTTTTGGAATGTACGGCAAAGCAGGCGCCGATACACTGGGCCATTACGTAAATAAATAAAAACACAAGCAGAAAAATATAATAGAAACCAAAGCAGATTTTTTGATTATTCTCCATGCTGTGACAATTTCGACTGTGCAAATACAGTGCGGCGGCCAATGTTATGCTCTGTTTTTTGTTTTGTTTTTTGTGTGTGTGTATTGGATTCAGATTTTTGATGTATGGAGATTGTTCCGCTGCTGGTCTCAGTAAAGCTGGCGGAGGGCTTAACCAAACTGTCAGCTAAATTACAAAATCATTCAATTAGGTATGCAATGTGTACCCCCCTGTGGCAAAATACAGCTACTGCATATGGTCAGAAGGGAGATAAGTGGGGAAGAAAAACTGCTTGCATATTGCCATCATTTAAACAGGAGCAGACAGCATATGCTGATTTGCAAATAAACACAAGACGTGCATTTCTATAGTGCAGTTGACACAACACTTCCTAAAATTCAGTTCTGCTTATTCTGTTTTTTTTTTTTTTGTTTTTTATAAATCCAATTTACAGATACTCAAACGTGCTTCAGATGTTGATAGATAATCAAAAATGTGAGGCTTTTTAAAGGGGATTGTCTGTGCTATGCATTGTCTACTGCTGTTGTGCATTTAGGGGACAAGGTACCATTGAGGACTCAATGGTTCAGCAGAGGTGCAAGAAAGGAAAGGAGATTACAATTAAACACTTAAAGAATCACTAAAGGAATTATTTTTTTAGCTATTTAGCTATTTACCTTACTGCAGTCCTGGTTTCATGTCCTCATTGTTCGTTTTTGCTTTGAAGTGGCTGTAATTCTGCTGTGATCTCCACACTTCCTGGTTGTCTGTTTCCTTATAACCACAGTACTGGGAGCTTTTCACGATGGTCTAAGCTGTCATTACTGTGTGTCTAAAACTTAACAGAACCAATCAGATTCATTTTAAAAACAAAACACTGCCCTGGATTTGTTTGTTTTTGTTCTGTGTGTCTCTCTAGTTCACAGGAACATTAAACCAGTTTAAAAGTTAAAGTGAAACTAGATGCACATTACAGTATATGATTGCTTTTTATCTATTTGTAATCATTTTTAAAAGGAATCCGTTAACTTTTATGTCTCTATACCCTGTAAACAGTCATTTCAGCAAAAAAAAATGTTTTCCTTTAGTGACCCTTTAAGACCCAGACCAAAATGCTGCTAAAGGGCCCGGCCAGGTTTTGCGATTCGGAACTGCGTCGCTTTAACAGACAATTGCGCGGTCGTGCGACGTGGCTTCCAAACAAAATTGGCGTCCTTTTTTTCCCACAAATAGAGCTTTCTTTTGGTGGTATTTGATCACCTCTGCGGTTTTTATTTGTTGCGCTATAAACAAAAATAGAGCGACAATTTTGAAAAAAAATCAATATTTTTTACTTTTTGCTATAATAAATATCCCCCAAAAATATATAAAAAATTATTTTTTTTCCTCAGTTTAGGCCGATACGTATTCTTCTACATATTGTTGGTAAAAAAAATCGCAATAAGCGTTTATCGGTTGGTTTGTGCAAAATTTATAGCGTTTACAAAATAGGGGATAGTTTTATTGCATTTTTATTAATTATTATTTTTTTACTACTAATGGCGGCGATCAGCGATTTTTTTCGTGACTGCGACATTATGGCGGACACTTCGGACAATTTTGACACATTTTTGGGACCATTGTCATTTTCACAGTAAAAAATGCATTTAAAATGCATTGTTTATTGTGAAAATGACAGTTGCAGTTTGGGAGTTAACCACAGGGGGCGCTGATGGGTTTATGTGTTCCCTGAAGTGTGTTTACAACTGTAGGGGGGTGTGGCTGTAGGTGTGACGTCATCGATTGTGTCCCCCCTATAAAAGGTATGACACGATCGATGCAGCCGCCACAGTGAAGAACAGGGAAGCTGTGTTTACACACGGCTCTCCCCGTTCTTCAGCTCCGGGGACCGATCGCGGGACTCCAGCGGCGATCGGGTCTGCGGGTCCCGCGGTCCCGGTCACGGAGCTTCGGACCGGGTCACGGGCGCGCGCCCGCGACCCATGACTGTGTACTAGTACAGGACGTACCTGTACGTACATGTGCCCAGCCGTGCCATTCTGCAGACGTATATATGTGCAGGAGGCGGTCCTTAAGTGGTTAAAGTAATACTAAACCCTGGTTGACTTTGGTGCGATTTGACATGTGGCATTTGCCAGCAATGTTCTCATTAACAAATTCCATGCAAATCTAAAATGAACGGTACTGGGAGGTCGGTAGGAGGTGGAACCAAGGAACGGTGATCAGGGGCGGGTAGGGAGCTGAAACGAAGGGTGAAGAGCAGAGTTCCTGAACCTATTCTCTAAGAAAAAAAGTCTTGGCGATGCCGCACTTGCGGCACCACACCAATTTTAAAACGTAGCTTCTGTACTACTTTTTGCGATTTCAGGGTGCGATTTCCATTGACATCTGTGCAGAAACCCAAACAGATGTCTGTGAAATCGCAGCCAAAATTGGGACTGAAGTTCAGCGGAATTCATTCCCACAGCTCAGTGTGAACCAGGGCATAATGCTGCCCTGGCGATGCCCTGGTGATAAGGGTGCCCATCAGTGATGCATATCAGGGCCACCTATCAGTGCCCATCAATTCTAAATATTAGTGCCACCTTATCAGTGCCACCTCATCAGTGCCCAATAGTGCTGCATATCAGTGTAGCCTACCGGTGCCCATCAGTGCTGCATATCAGTGCCCATCAATTCGAAATATTAGGGCTACCTCATCAGTGCTCAACAGTGCTGCATATCAGGGTAGCCTACCGGTGCCTATCAGTGCTGCATATTAGTGCCCATCAATTCTAAATATTAGTGCCACTTTATCAGTGCCCAACAGTGCTGCATATCAGGTTTGCCTACCGGTGCCCATCAGTGCTGCATATCAGTGCCACCTATTAGTGCCCATCAATTTTACATATTAGTGCCACCTCATCAGTGCCCAACAGTGCTGCATATCAGTGTAGCCCATACGGGTGCCCATCAGTGCTGCATATCAGTGCCACTTATCAGTGCCCAAATATTAGTGCCACCTCATTTGTGCCACCTCATTAGTGTCCGTCAGAAACAAAAACAATTGCCCTGTATTGAAGTGGTTAATGGATCAGGATCATTTTTTTTCTTTAGGGTTACAGCCACTTTAAACTTTGACAAAAAAAAAAACACCTGGAAGCTGTTTCTCTCTAGTTTTAGTAAACCAATCCCCATAGCCAAAAAATAAATACAAATTTGCTGGCATTCTGCTTAAATTCTATCAATGAATGTTTTTTTTTTTTTTAGGTATATTTTATTGGGTTTTTCCAAAAGTACAAGAAAGACTGTTATGCCTCGTACACAGTCAGACAGGCTTTTTTTCTCGGAAAGTCCGACCGTGTGTAATAGGGATGAGCTTCGTATTCGAATCAAACTCATGTTCGACTCGAACATCGTATGTTCAATCGTTCGTCGAAATACGAACAAAACGGGTCGTTCGCGCCAAATTCGAGTTACATTTCACAGACCATAATTCACTGCGGCATCGCTGGCTGATGATTGGCCAAGCATGCACTATGACCCGCATGCTTGGCCAATCACAGCATGCAAAAAATGGAGAGCCATAATTGGTCAAAGCCAGGGTGGCTTTGGCCAATTATGGCTCAGGGGGTTTAGTACACGCCCCACACTATAAAAGGCCGCCTGCAGGTCGGCCTTGTGTAGTGTGTTGCGGTGGTTAAGAGAGGACAGAGAGAGAGACAGAGAGAGTGTCATTTTTTGCAGGTAGATAGAGCAGGCAGGCAGGCTAGTCAGTTAATGTTACAGTGTGTAGAGGATATATATACATCCCAGGTGTTGTACATATATTTATACACTGTATAGTTTAGCTAGATCAGTTCTTCCTAAATTACTGGCAGGCTGGTGATTGTGCTAGCTGCAGTATTCTTACGTGGTTTATTGCCTGTGTCCTCTGTAGTTTGCACCTAAAGCTACTTGGTGTGTACTGGCCGTGTGCTTTGTAGTTTGCACCTAAAGATTCATGAGCAGTGATTTTAATGATGCTTAAATAAAAAAAAAAAGAAAATGAAAAATTCCTTTAAATATTGTACCTGCTGGGTGTCTATAGTATGCTGAAAAAAATGACAGTTTGTAAAACTTTTTTTTCCATTGATACATGTTCCCTCGGGCAAGACCCGGGTTCTCAAAGACATTTTCACAGGCATACTATAGACACCCAGCAGGTACAATATTTAAAGGAATTTTTCATTTTTTATTTATTTTATTTAAGCATCATTAAAATCACTGCTCCTGAAAAAACGACCGTTTTTAAAACTTTTTTTCCATTGATACATGTTCCCTGGGGCAAGACCCGGGTTCTCAAAGACGTTTTACGACAATAACTTGCATATTAGGCTTTAAAATGAGCATTTTTGAATTCGAACGTTCGAGTCCCATAGACGTCAATGGGGTTCTAAATGTTCGCGCGAACGTTCGGTTCATTCGAAGGTTCTGGTGCGAACCGAACGGGGGGGTTTTCGGCTCAACCCTAGTGTCTAGCCTCCATCGGACTTTTTTGGTCAGAAATCCGATGAACCTTAGATAGAGAACCGGTTCTCTTTTTGTCTGTCGGACTTCCGACCAGCTCACGTCGGACTTTTGCACGATCAAAAGTCCGGCCGTGTGTACAAGGCATTACACAATACTCAGCTCAATGTTTCACATTACATGTTAAGTACATGTTAGATGGACCAAGTAAGGCAACATATGGTTTTAGAATTAAGCAATAACCAATAACATTTTATGAAGTAAGACCTGAATTGTAATTTTCGTTTACTGGGCATTTAGGAGAACAGAAATGGGCTAAAATAGAAAATTGATGGTGTTTTCCTTGACACTGTTAAACGCTATAATTTTCACCGTAGGTAGACGGAGGTCTGAGGTTCCTGTGTCAGGTGGCACTCAATGTGTAAAGCAATACCTTTTGCCAAGTAATATTCAATCATTGTGAGGCTTTTTCTTTCTAAATCTCAGTGAATGACACAAAAGGAACCAGCGTTGCTTTATTAAGCCGCGCTGCCCTAGAATTCCAGAGTAACTTGGTTTTATGGAATTCATGTTACTCCTTCTGGCTCTAGAAGATGTAATTATACTTTAAGACATGATGAGCCTCTGTCTTCTACTTCTTGCTGTACAGAAAGTGACATAAGACTTTGGCATGCAGAATCTCGGCAGTGCTTCTGGTACACAATAGAGGAATCCATCAATCAAACTTAGACTGCTCATGTATTCCCACGTAGGTCCCAGACACCTAGCCTAACACGCTATGGCAGCATTTTCCTAAAACACAGTTCACATAAGCTCTTGGAAGAACCTAATTTTCTTATTCACTTAAAAATTCAGCTTTACTAAATATACACCAGAGAGAGAGAGAGGAGCAATTAAAATATTCAGATCAAAAGAAAAAATTGCTACAAAAATAAAACAATACAGCCAAATAATATTTCTGCAATGTGATAAACCCAGAGCTGTCCTACAATAATATAGTGCCCTATACAAGGGTGATCAGATTATACAAAGTCTCAAACTCACTTCAGCCCCGGAAAGGATTTACCCCCTTAATGACCGGGCCATTTTTTGCGATACGGCACTGCGTTGCTTAACTGACAATTGCGCGGCCGCGCAACGCTGTACCCAAACTAAATTTACGTCCTTTTTTACCCACAGATAAAGCTTTATTTTGGTGATATTTGAATACCTCTGCAGTTTTTATTTTTTGCACTATAAAAAAAAAAAAACAACAATTAAAAAAAAAAAAACCCAATACAAAAAATAAAATTGTGAAAAAAAAAAACATATCCAAAATATATATTAAAAACAAATTTATTCATCAGTTTAGGCCGATATGTATTCTTCTACATATTTTTGGTAAAAAAAAAAAATCAAAATAGGCATATATTGATTGGTTTGTGCAAAAAGTTATTGCTTCTACAAACCACAGGATAGATTTAGGGACTTTTATGTTTTTTATTTGTTTTACTGGTAATGTCGTTGATCTACGATTTTTTTACGGGACTGCGACATTGCAGCGGACAAATCTAACCCCCGAATTACACTTTTTTTTTTTTTTATCATCAAAGGTTTATTAAAGCCAAATATTGCATTACAAATTTCGTATTGAACATATTATTCATTAGCGTAAATAATGTAAATGAAATGAAAATACAGTATTCAATCTAGTTGGCATAAGAGCATTAACTTGTTCAAGGTCTCAACATAAGACGTTGTGGGTGTACACAGTCCTGTATCCGCGGCGGCACTGAGCAGCCACCTGGACTAGGGCGGATTTAGATTTGTATACCAATAGTTCTATGATTTAATGAAGCATTGCATGAAACAGATTATTCTTAAATTAGTGAGTGATATGAGAGGAGGAAGAGGGGTAAGAAAGAAATATAGGTCAGGTAAGGAGAGGTGGGGATTTTCACACCGACTGCAGGTCGTTACGGTTACTCAGAGGTTCGATTGAAAGGAGTTATCTCAGTAAGCCATGTTTGTCTATGTATTGTAGTGAACCAGAAGAATATCAGACTGATCCAGCTAGTATCTCACAGCGCCAAGGCTAGGTTGTATTCTGAGGAGGTCTTGAAAACAAACCACGGAGACCATGTTTCCCTATACTTTTCCGCATTGTCGGCAAGTGGTTAAGCTAAAATTCAAAACAATAATAGTAAAATCATATATAATCTCATAAGGGTCATTATTATTCTTACTGTTTTAAAGTGTATTGTAGTTGTACTGTCTTCTCTCAAGTTGTAATGTGCTGCGCAAACATTATTGTTATACAGGATTTATATAGCGCCAACAGTTTACGCAATTCTTTACAATATACTGTAAAAGGGAGACAATACAGTAAGGCCCTGTACACACGATCAGTCCATCCGATGAGACCGGTCCGACGGACCGTTCTCATCGGTTAACCGATGAAGCTGACTGATGGTCTGCCTACACACCATCAGTTAAAAAAACGATCAAGTCCAACGCAGTGACGTAAAACAGAAAAATGAAGTTCAATGCTTCGAAGCATGCGTCGACATGATTCTGAGCATGCGCAGGTTTTTAACCAATGTTTTTGCGTACTAACCATTGGTTTTGACCTATTGGTTAGGCGTCCATCGGTTCAATTTTAAAGCAAGTTCTACAAGTTTTGACCGAAGGATAACCGACCGAAGGGGCCCACACACGATCGGTTTTGACCGATGAAACTGACCTTCCGTCTGTTTTCATTGGTTTTGACCGACCATGTGTACGAGGCCTTAGAATACAATACAAGAGGATTAAGAGGGCCCTGCTCAAAAGACCACACAATCTAGAAGGGTGGGACAGATGGTACAAATGGACGTAAATGTGGGAGCTGTTAGAAGTGGTAAAAGATTAGTTGGAGGCGTGATAGGCTTCCCTGAAGAGTTACATTTTCATTGATTGTCTGAAGATAGCTGTAGTAAGAGATAGCCGGACAGGTTTGGGTAGAGAGTCCCAGAGGATGGGAGAGGCTCTGGAGATGAAAATGGGAGGAGGAGACAAGGGAGGTCTAGAGCAGGAGAAGGCAGTTAGGGTGATATTTGGAGACACGATTAGTGATGTAGCTCAGACAGAGTTGTGACTGGCTTTGTATGTTGTGGTTAGTATTTTGGATAAGTCTGGCAGCAGCATTCATGATAGACTGAAGAAGGGATAGCCTATGAAGAGTTAGACCAATGAGAAGGGAGGTGCAATAGTCAAGACGAGAAATAACAATGGAGTGAAAGAGTAGCTTCCTGGTTTCATTTGTTAAAAAGGGGCGTGTTTTAGAGATGTTACAAGAGGTGAAGTCTACAAGCTTTCAAAAAATAAAATAAAGTGCATATATCGTGTCATCTTAAAAGTGCAATAATGCCAAATTAATCCTCTAACGTGCAATCTGTGCTTCAATAGCAGATCCCCCCCTTAGATGAGGATCTCCATCAGGGGAATTCCTTACATTAAGGTCACTAACAGAGTCCCCCAATGGATTAGGATCTCCATCAGAGCGCCCCCTTACATCAGGGTCCCCAACAGAGTCCCTCTTTACATTAGGATCGGTTAGGATCTCCAACAGAGTGGCCCATTTGCTTCAGGGTCCTCAACAGAGCCCACCCCCATCCTTTACACTGGGGTCCACATTAGAGCCTCACCACCTTACGGCTTATAGCATGACTGTAGCAGAATGGGGAAAGCTGGGCGGTGGAGCAGGTCATTAAGGAGGAAGTTCCAACTTGCACTACATTGGGAGGGACAATTTTTGCAAGAAACCTAGCTATCAGCATTGTCACTGCTGATTCAGAAGTCTCTCAATCAGCACCTGGACATGCCTAGCCCTGCTTACTGCTTTCTGACTGGGCAGCACTGCCTCCTTCTCTGAAACCTTCTCCCTTTTGTTGTCGGAATATCCGATCGTCTGTACATGGCATAAGGGTGATTTTGACTGACAGTCAAAGTAAAGCCTCGTACACGCGATAGGTTAACCAGAGGACAACGGTCTGAAGGACCGTTGTCATAGGTTAACCGATGAAGCTGACTGATGGTCAGTCGTGCCTACACACCATAGGTTAAATAACCAATCGTGTCAGAACGCGGTGACGTAAAACACAACGACGGGCTGAAAAAAAACAAAGTTCAATGCTTCCAAGCATGCGTTGACTTGATTCTGAGCATGCATGTATTTTTAACCGATGGTTGTGCCTACTAACGATCGTTTTTGACCTATCGGTTAGGAATCCATAGGTTCATTTTAAAGCAAGTTGGCTTTTTTTTAACCTATGGTTAAATAACCTATGGGGCCCACACACGATCGGTTTTGACCGATGAAAACGGTCCTTCAGACCGTAGTCCTCTGGTTAACCTATCGTGTGTACGAGGCCTTAGGGATCACTATATTTTTCACAGTCTGCATTTCTTTTTTGGCCATTATTATTATTTGTTCAATTTCAATATAATTACTGAAATAATGTTGCCGTACAGAACAGCCGTGGGTGTCAAATATGCTAAGTACAGCACATTTCTTATTATTTTATTTATTCTTAGATCTACGACTTACTGCTTACACTAATATTTAGCTGTAGATGGAATAATTATCAGCAGGGGTTCCCTGAAACCTGAAAGTTATTTCAAGGTTTCTTCCATGTTAAAAAAAGGTTGAAAAGGGCTGGTTTAGACTGTCATACAAGAGCCTTTAGTCGTACTTTTATTATTTTGCACCATCAGAAAAAAACAAAAAAGAAATAGCTGATAATATAAAATAATGGATCCCGTTTAAAGAAAATGCAAATGCATTGCCCCGGGTATCACTGTGTGTGGAGGAACTCTAAGATATATAGTTGCAAATTATGTTGGTAACTCATTTTATCTAAAGGTTTCTGTCTCCGTGGATCAATCAGTACCACTACGATCAAGAGTTATTATCAGCAACACCATTAGATTTTAAGCACCCCAAACCTTTATTTGCATCGTGAGCTGTGATATATTGAACTCAGAGGATATACCATCCAAGCACAATCTGTCCCCAGCCCATAGAGCACACCAGGGCGTTATGTAACTTCCCAAAGGTCAGAGAAATGAAGTTGGAAGGTCAATGATGCTTCACAGTCAGCTATAGTGTGTTAACCATCTGTACCATTTGTAGGCCTTAGAAAAGAAATAGAACAATATAATGGGTTATTTTAGCAGTGTTTAAAACAAAAGTATAATGAATAGTAGATAGAATGGTAATTACTCTTAAATAGAACCGTCAGCAGGGCCATTACTGCTTAATTGGGTATAATATGTAATATAAGGGAACGAAAAGCTAATTAAAATGAGGTGCAACAAGATATTTTTATCTTCTGATGTTGAGTTGCTTCCTTGGTGGGAATACAACTACCAGGGCCGCTGATAGGGGGGGACCACCAGCCCTCCTGTAGGGGGCCCCGGCACACAGAGGGGCCCAGACAGCAGGAGGGTTGGTGGAGAACAATGCCCTCCGTGTCTCTCACCCAGGTTTCTCCCCCTCTCCCTCCCGCCGGCTTTTAGCTGCTGGGTGAGAGACATGGAGGGATAATGAACCTGGCCAGCCGTCGCTGAGCTCCTTCCCCTGCCCCGAGAGGGGGTTGTGCTAGGAGGAGGGATTTTTGGGAATATTGTGTACTATGAGAGGGATTGAAGAAAGAAGATTTGTGCTGGGAGGGGAGATGCGGGTGATTGTGTACCAGGAGCCGATGAGGAAATTCAGGGCTAATAGGAGGGATTGGGGGAATTGTGCAGGCAGGGGAGATTTGTACTAGGAGGGGGAATTGGGATGGCATTTGTGTCCATTAATAATGATTTTCATGTTTTTTTTGGTGAAAATATTGTATAGAATACCGTCAGGCGTGTATGTGTGTGAAGGGGGGGGGGCATCAGGTAGGCTGTACGGGGCCCCATGATTCCTAACAGCGGCCCTGATAACTACAGTATATGATGGAACCCTAACTGCTATCAGAGCTTTTTTTCTCAGACAATAGGTGCAGGAACTCCCCTTTTCCGAGTCACTTGTTTTCTCCGCCCCTACCCACCTCCGAGCAACGTCCCTTGGTTCCATCACCTACCCACCTCCCAGTACCGCCCCTTTTAGACAATACAGAACCAAGTATCATTTTGTTGTGCTAAGTAATTTGTATGGTATTTGGTTTCCCCTTCAGCCAGCAACAATAGATCCCCTTAACAATGTACCACCCACAACAAAATCCCCCCCCCCCAGCAACAATAGTCTCCCGGCAGCTTCAACAGATCTCCGCACAGCCAGCATTAATAGACTCTCTGGCAGCTATCAACAATAGACCCCTCCCCCAACAGTAGATCTCCTTCAGAAACAACTGACCTCCCAGCAACAATAGGCCCCCCACCAGCAACACTAGACCTCTTCAGCAACAATAGACCCCTCTGCAAAAATAGATCCCCTCCAGCTAGAATAGATCTGCTATCAGTGAGCATCAATACCCTGCAGCACACCCCAGCACCCCATGACATTACATACCGTCAGTCCAGGAGGTGCCGAAACTGCGTTCTCCCACGTTCCTGCTGAAAAAAAAGCCCTGACTGCTATTATGGTGCCTCCTGGATCAGAAGTACAGCAAATGACTTGTTTTAATTCTAAACTGTTAATACATTCATTTTATCAGGGCTTTTTTAAAAAAAAACAATAGGTGCTGGAACTCAACCATGAACCCCCCAAAACCTCTGCCCTCACACACACCTCAAACAGTATGAGGGTCTTAAGGGGCATTAAATACCAGGATTGCATTACATACAGAGTGTATGCATATATAAAATCTGTGTGTAGCGGGTGCCCCGGCCAAGTACACAGGCTCTCCTGAGGGAGAAAGAGCCCGTCAGTCCCTGTGGGGGATTTCTCTCCCCTTCTTCTGTTCACTGACTTAAGGTAATGCGAGTGGGGCTCCACAGGCATCCAGCCGCTCTCTGCTCCCTCCCCTGTGTTCCTATTGGCAGGAGGAGAAGGAGCCAATCAGAGGGGGGGGCAATTAACACAGCCAATGACAAGGACTTTAACAGCATCAGGAGCAGCTGCAAAGGATCCTGGGACATGTAGTACTCATCTAAAATGGCCTCATAGCCTTGTGTGGGGCAGGAAATACAAGAGCCGTCATGCTCTGGAGGAATAGAACAAAAGACTTAATCTTGTTTTCCTCAGGGAAAACAGTCACCACGAGGGAGGAGAAGAGACTGGATGTAGGGGAGAGGTGTTGCCTCCCGGGTCAGTTCACTGCTTGTTCACAGGCATCCATGGCTAGTCGGGGGTATCCAGCCTGAGAGGGGATCCTGGATGCATATCCAGTCCAGTCTACTGTTCAGTTGATTCACATGACATATGTGCATTGTTACTGTCTATCACTTTTTCACAGAAATCTTAGACAATTTCTGTGTTTTATCATAACGTGTGAGTTTATCATTGGTCCTTGCACTTATACTATTGACAGGTGTGCCAGAGGGGGCTGAGACTGTTCTTGGGGTTGAGAGGCAGAGTATGGAACCAAACATACAGTACTTAAGCAGCTCCTCTGGGGGTAGCGCTACGCAGTGGAGGCTGGTGCTCAATTTTTTTTTGGGGGGGGGGGGGGCAAACAACCTGAAAAAAAAACATCAATTGCAACCATTGTGCCCATCAAACGCAACTACTCTGCCAATCAATCGCCCCCACTGTGCCATCAAATGCAGCCATTCTGCCATCAAACGCAGCCACTGTGCCCATAAAACGCAGCCACTGTGCCATCAATTGCCGCCACTGTGCCCATCAAACGCAGCCACTGTACCCATAAATTGCCGCCACTGTGCCATCAAACACAGCTACTGTACCCATCAATTTCTGCCAGGTCGCCCATCAATTGCTGACACTGTGCCCATCAATTGCTGCCAGTAGGCTCATCAATCGCCGCTACTGTGCCCATCAATTGCTGCCAGTGTGCTCACCAATTGCTGACACTGTGCTCATCATTTGCCACTACTGTGCCCATTAAATGCTGCCAGTGTGCATCCCCCACCCGCCCGACACTTACCTGTCTCGGTGGGGCAGCAGGTCATGGTCCTCTATCCTCCTCGCTCCTCAATGTCTTCTCCCATCCTCTCTTCCCATGCTCTGCTATGATTGGATGCCTGATAGGTGGCGTCAAATCACAGCACATGTCGTTTCAGCCAATCAGGTGACAGGTAAAAGACCCGAGCACCTGATTGGCTGAGAGGCAGTTCAGTGTTAGGAAAGTGAAATTTCATTTGCTTTGGTGACAGGTAAAAGAACCTAGCACCTGATTGGCTGAGAGGCAGTTCAGTGTTAGAAAAGCGAAATTTTATTTGCTTTCCTAACACAACGCTGAGTGAACTGTGAGCGCCCAGCATGGCGCCCGCTGTTCACTTTTTTGTATATGGCTCTAATCAGGTGCTTCCAAAAAATACCCTGCCACTGTAATTCAGGTGCTCAGTGCCTAAAAAGGGGTCGGGCACCTGGATAGGGGGTGTCAGCGGCGACCATAGATAGATTCATGCAGTGCATGAACTATCTATGGTGATAGACAGGTGGCAGGAGAGAGGGGGCAGCGCCCGTGCGCCCTTTATGGACGCACCGCCACTGGCGCTACATGTGTATTTTAGCTGTTTGCCTATAGTTCAACTGCAGTGCATATATATCATATATGGTTGCCCCAAACTTTACATACAGAAAAAATTATTATAACAACCCTTGCTAAGATTATTTACATGAGACTGATGACTTTTACATATACTTAACAATTCAAAAAAATAACTTTAGTTTCCCTTTAATCCATTGTAACTTTTACAAGAGAGCTTTTGCATTGTATTTGCTTCTCGTTCCTTTTATTACTCACTAAATCTGGCTTTATAAGAGCGTTAAAACCTACAATTTATGGAGGCAACAACATGCACTTTTATTTTGTTTTTTAGCCTGCCACCATAAAGTAAGCATGATTTATTTTGGCATTATGATCTTTCCCTGATTATACATAAAACAAAAAACATCAGTCTAATCTCAGGGTTGGCTTCTTTTTTTTTATTTATTTTTTTTATTATGGAATGCGGCAGATGGAATGACAGATGTCACATCAATATAATTTGGCTCACACTCTCATTTTCATTGTTGAGCACAGCGGGAGCCTCTCTTTAGGTTAAGGCTCTCACAGGTATACACTATATAGAGTAGGTCTATACTGTATGTCTCTTTTTTTTTTTTTCACTATATTATTATTATTATTATTATTATTATTATTATGCAGGATTTATATAGCGCCAACAGTTTGCGCATAGTGTTTTCCTTGGGCCACAATTTGCAGGGGTGTATGCACACACCAGTATTCTAGACACACATGCTTATTTTTTGTTAAAAGAAAAAAGAAAAAAAGAAAAGAAAGAATAAGAGAAAATGATTTATTTCACTCTTCCATAATCCCTCCTCATCTAATAGTCCATTAGGCTTTTCCATTTGTAATCCATTTTATGTCTGTGTTTTTAGCGGCAGTTGTTTCCTTGTGCGTTGTCTGCTGTCTTTCCTTTTGTAATGTTTGTAAAAGCTTTTAGAGCCTGATTTGTATTTAATGTTTCGGGTTGCCCATCCTGTCGGACGTATGTTATTAACGGTACAGATACCATTGTAGGATCTTCTCTTCCTGTAGGTTTTGTATGTATCATGTGGGAGGCTTTTATTTATTTATACAGGATTTATATAGCGCCAACATTTTGCGCAGCATTTTAGCTTTTGCAAATTTGCACCCTCATTTAATGATTTCATAATGTATTAGTTCTAAAAAATGCTACATTTGCTACATTTTAGAGCACATTGCATCGTCTGATAAGGCTTTAGAAATCATTCAATAAATTTTTTCTGCCAGAAGCAACCGTAGGCACATTCAGGTGTTTGCTTAACCACTTAAAGCGGAGTTCCGGCCACAATTTCACTTTTTAAATATAAATACCCCTGTAATACACAAGCTTAATGTATTCTAGTAAAGTTAGCCTGTAAACTAAGGTCCGTTTTGTTAGGTTGTTACAGCATTTACACACTCTAAAATAGAAATTGACTGGGGCCATCTTAAGTGTGGGCATCATGAAGCCAGACTGTATGACTTCCTGGATTTCAGCCTTGCAGATTTCGAACATGCTCAGTGCTGCACAAGCAGTGTCAGATCAGGTTTCAGCACCTGTGCTGTCCAAGTCACATGATTCTTTGAGACAGGGGAGTGCACAGACTCCACTTTAAGCCCTGGACCATTATGCAGCTAAAGGACCAGGCCCCTTTTTGCGATTCGGCACTGCGTCGCTTTAACTGACAATTGCGCGGTCGTGCGACGTGGCTCCCAAACAAAATTGGTGTCCTTTTTTTCCCACAAATAGAGCTTTCTTTTGGTTGTATTTTATCACCTCTGCGGTTTTTACTTTTTGCGCTATAAACAAAAATATAGTGACAATTTTGAACAAAAATGCAATATTTTTTACTTTTTGCTATAATAAATATCCCCCAAAAATATATAAAAATCAATGTTTTCCTCAGTTTAGGCCGATACGTATTCTTCTACATATTTTTGGTAAAAAATCACAATAAGCGTTTATTGATTGTTTTGCGTAAAAGTTATAGCGTCTACAAAATAGGGGAACGTTTTATGGCATTTTTATTAATATATATATTTTTTTTACTACTAATGGCTGCGATCAGCGATTTTTATCGTGACTGCCACTTTTTGGCGAACACATCAGACACTTTTGACACATTTTTGGGACCGTTGTCATTTTTACAGTGATCAGAGCTATACAAATGCATTAATTACTGTGGAAATGGCAATGACAGTGAAGGGGTTAACCACTAGGGGGTGCTGACTAGGGGGTGCTGGGGGTTAAATGTGCTCTAGTGTGTGATTCTTACTGTAGGGGGGCGTGGCTGGGCGTGTGACGTCACTGATCGTCGTTCCCTATGACAGGGAACAGACGATCACTGACAAGCCACTAGGAAGAACGGGGAAAGGTTTGTTTACACTCCCTGTCCTTTAGCTCTGTGACACCGGCAGCAATTCGGTCCGTGGGTCCCGCGGGCGCGGTCACGAGCTTCGGATCAGGTCGCGAGCGAGCCGCCGGTGTGTGCTCCCGACCCACGGCTGGGTTCTTAAAGGGGACATACCTGTACACCCTTGCGCCCAGCCGTGCCATTTTGTTGACGTATATCATCGTGCGGTGGTCCACAAGTGGTTAAAGTGACACTAAAGGTCTGCAGATTTTTTTTTTTTTAAAACAAACATGTCATACTTACCTCCACTGTGCATCTTGTTTTGCACAGAGTGGCCCCGAACACTGTCTTCTGGGGTCCCACGGTGGCTGTCTCGGCTCCTCCCCACTTCAGATAACCCCCTCTGGTAAGCGCTCTGCCAAGGGGGTTACCTCGCAGGTGCGCTCCCGAGTACTGTTGTCAGCGTCCATTGCCGCTGAGTACAGGACTCTGCCCCACCCCCCGGCGCCCACGTCACTGGATTTGATTGACAGCAGTGGCTGCGCTGTTATGAATCTTTCCAATGAAGACCCGAGAAGACCGGGCAAAGGAAGAGCGCGTTCGCATCGTGGGACTTTCCATGGCTCAGGCAAGTAAAATAGGGTGCATTAAGGTGAAAAAGAAAGGATACTGTGGAGTATGTAACATACTGCACAGCATAAAAAATTGTTCTGTCTCTGGTCTGGAGTAGGCAATGTACAGCACAGTGTATAGAGAAGTAATTCCAACACACTTGGCACCCCAGCACACTAAGAACCTACACCCATCTCATCTCATATGCCCTGTACACGTGATCGGTTCAATTGATAAAAAAGAACCGATGGATTTTTTCATTAGATATCCGATGAAGCTGACTTTCATCAGTCTTGCCTACACACCATCATCCGATCGTGTCCAATGCAGTGACGTAAAACACAACGATGTGCTGAGAAACATTAAGTTCAATGCTTTGGGGCATGTGTCGACTTGATTCTGAGAATGCGTGGATTTTTGACCGACGGATTTCCCCACAGACGATCGTTTTTTTCTATCGATTTTTTAACCATACGAAAATTTTAAAACAGGTTCTATTTTTTTTCACCGATGGGAAAAAAAAACTGATGGGGCCCACACACGATCGGTTCGTCCAATGAAAACGGTCCTTCGGTCCGTTTTCATTAGACGAACCGATCGCGTGTACAGGGCATTACACTTAGAACTCTCTTTAGTAAACCATCAAGTTGACAGTTTTCTGGCAACTAGCAGATCTTTACGTTTTGGCCAGCAGTCTTCCTTTTACCCCTGAAGAACATACTCAAAGAGGCACTGGGAACTTTAAAAACTGCCTCAGTGTTAAAGTTCTCCAAAAGAAAAATTTTGGGTAGTCCCCAGAAAAGTAATAGAGGAGAAATCTTCCAAGGAGGACCTGAGGGTTCCCAAGTAGTTGCCATAATTTGCAGGTATTTCCTCTTACTTCCTGTTTTGGCTATGGAACAGGAAGTGAAGGGAAATCTCCCCAATAGAACAATGATGGCAAAAAAAAAAACTGACAGGGTCTATAACCCTCAGACACGTCCGGAACTCGACGGGCAAAACTCATCGTTTCAACTCATTGAACAACGAGGAAATAGAGAACATGTTCTCTATTTGGCTCGACGAGGAACTCGTCGGCTTCCTCGGCCGAAAGTGTACACACGGCCGGGTTTCTCGGCAGAATTCAGCTCCGATCGAGTTTCTGGCTGAATTCTGCCGAGAAACTTGGTCGTGTGTACGGGGCCTCACTTATTCTATCCAACATAGAAAAAAGTGTTGCCTATTGTTCTACTTTAACATTAGATGGTTGCTACAGCCCAAACTTCCACTTTCTTCCACCCCTAGCTTTTGCTAATTTAACTTTTTTTTCTTTTTTAAGTATAGCAGAAATATGCAGAACTTTTTTTTTCTTTCTAGTTTTGGATAGATTGGAGAGGGATTAGAACACCTGTCAGATTTGTATTGCTAACATTTTTTCACTTAAGGATTAACTGGTGTTTGGACATATTCATCACTTTAAACATATACAGTGGAACCTCGGTTTAAGAGTAACTTGGTTTGAGAGCATTTTGATTTGCGAGCAATTTTTTTTTTTTAATTCTAACTTGGTTTGCGAATGTTGGCTCGCAAGACAAGCAAAATTCAAGCTAAATAGGCCTGCAGTACCTCATTTGGCCTGAGGTATGGGGGCGCAGGAGCCGAGAAAAGCCAAACATTGGCCTGCAGTACCTCATTTGGCCTGAGGTACAGTGGCGCAGAAAACGAGCCGAAGTGTCCTCGTGCCTTGTCCCCCACCTCTGGCCGCATTCGGTATTGCATTCCATTGAAGTCAATGCGGAACAAATTATTTTCGTTTCCAATGGGAAAACTCTCTTTGATATGCGAGTACTTTGGATTACGGGAGCAAAAAAGCCGCGCCTGTATTGCTATCTGGCTAGCTGCTGCCTATAGTGTGTTTTTTCCACTTCCTAGAATGGAATATGCTCGTAATCCGAGGTTCAACTGTGTTTTGGATTATGTGACGGTTTATATCCTCTGATAATGTATTGAGGAAAGACTTTATTATATATCACTATTTTGACAGTGTAACATTTTTTTTTCTTTACTTGCTTTTATGGTATGTACATATTTATGAGTGCTGCTGACGGACTTCCATCGGACTTTTACATGGATTTTTGTCCAAAGGGGCGTTGGCCATGAACTTGGTATGCATACACGCGGCAGAACTTTTTCAGCCAACATTCACCAAATCACGTGTTTTTTCAGCTCTTTCCTGCCACCCTTTGGGCAACTTCTGCTATTGTTGTCTGATGTTTAGCATTGTTCTGAGCATGCGTGTTTGTACTTTGGATTTTAGTCCGATGAACTTGTGTACACACGATCGGATGTTCCGACGTAACACATTTGTTGTCGGAAAGTTTGAGAGCATGCACAGCCAACATTTGTCCGTGGAAATTCCAACAACAATTGTCCGATGGAGCATACAGACTGCCGGATTGTCCGATAAAACATGTCCGTCGAACCGTTGTTGTTGGAAAGTCCGATCGTGTGTATGGGCCTTAAAGCGGGGGTTCACCCAAAAAAAAAATTCTAACATTACAGTGAGCCGAGTAGTGATAATGACATTATGCTGACTTTTTAAATTATATTTCCGTACATACCGTTTTATCTATATTTTCACTGCGGCTTCCGGGTATGTAATCTGCGGGACTGGGCGTTCCTATTCACATGCTAATTAATTGACCTGCTTCCGACCGGCGCATACAGCGCGTCACGAGTTGGCGAACGAAGCCGGACTTTGAGTCGGCTCTATACGGCGCATGCGCACAGACGTTCGGCTTCTTTCGGCAACTTGTGACGCGCTGTATGCGCCGGTCAGAAGCATGTCAATCAATTAGCATGTGAATAGGAACGCCCAGTCCCGCAGATTACATACCCGGAAGCCGCAGTGAAAATATAGATAAAACGGTATGTACGGCAACAAAATTAAAAAGTCAGCATAATGTCATTATCACAACTCGGCTCAATGTAATGTTAGAATTTTTTTTTTGGGTGAACCCCCGCTTTAAGTTTCAAGTGCCCATAAGAAGATTATATCTGTTGTTCTGTTTTAACTTGGGGCAAGAGGGCCAAATATTGTTCATAACTAAATTTTACCAAAATTAACCGTGAAAAATCTATAATTAAAACTTTATTATATATTTCTTTCAGAGGCCACTATTTTGAGTTATGACGGAAGCATGTTTATGAAAATACAACTTCCGGTTGTTATGCACACGGAGGCAGAAGATGTGACTTTGCGTTTCCGGTCGCAGCGTGCATACGGTATTTTAATGGCGACCACTTCAAGAGAATCTGCAGATACTTTACGACTGGAACTGGATGCTGGACGCGTAAAACTTACGGTTAACTTAGGTAACGCCAAAACAAGATGAATCTGTTCTCACAAGCTTACATCTTTCTTCTTGCTTGCCTCTCTAGTTACTTTATTTTATCTATCTATTTATTTATTTATTTCTTTATTTTAATTACTTACTCGCAAACGTTATTTATTTCTGCTTGCAAAAATACAGTTTTATGATATTAAACAGTTTAAAAAGAGAAGACTAAAAATTATATTTTCTTTTTATCACACGGATCTCCTATTATTATAGTTTTTAAAAGCAGTGGGCCAGATTCACGTACTTGCGCTGTGGCGTAATGTATGTCATTTACGTAACACCGCCGCAAGTTTTAAGCGTAAGTGCTTCATTCACAAAGCACTTGCCTGTAAACTTGCGGCGGCGTAACGTAAATCCGTCCGGCGCAAGCCCGCCTAATTCAAATGGGGCGTGTACCATTTAAATTAGGCGCGTTTCCACGCCGAACGTTCTGCGCATGCTCCGTTAGGAAATTTCCTGCCGTGCTTTGCGCAAAATTACGGCGCCCCGACGTGTTTTTTGAACGGCGACGTGCGTTACATCCTTTCGTATTCCCGGACGTCTTACGCAAAAAAAAAAAAAAAAAATTTGATGCGGGAACGACGGCCATACTTTAACATGGGCTGTCTAATATTACACCACCTAAATAGCAAGTGCAACTTTACGACGGGAAAAAACGACTAGTGGCGACGTAAGAGAAATCGACGAACGCGCGTACCTTCGTGGATTGCCGTAAACAGCTAATTTGCATACCCGACGCGGAAAACGACGCAAACTCCACCCAGCGGTCGCAGAAGTATTGCATCCTAAGATCCGAAGGCGTACGAAGCCGTACGCCTGTCGGATCTAAGCCAAATGCCGTCATATCTTTGTTTGTGAATTACAAATAAAATTTGAAAGTACGCCGGAGTATCAGCAGATACTCTGGCGTACTTCTCTGAATCTGGCCCAGTATACATAAAGTACAACGTGTTTGATTTATTAGCATGAACATGTTAGTAGGCAAACATAGGGAATAGAACCTTTGGCACATATTTTTATTCTGTATCTTCTCTTTTTGAACAGTCTCTTGTACACTAAAATCACTTTTTGTTCTTTATTTTTCTTTATTTTTTTGTATTTCTTCTTAATACTTATTTTTGTGATTGCATTATGTATGTCTTCGATCAAAAGTGAACATAAACCTTCAAAGACCAAGGTCTGCGGCCCTTAGCAAACAGTCTGGTGAACATACTTCACACTAATTCTTCACAGAAAAATGTTTAAAACTTTTTTTTTATTTTTTTTGTAGTGGGCTTCCAAAGCACACAACTATATTTAAGCGATTATATTAAAAATAAAATGTTAAAAAAATATATATAAAAAAAAGATTGGTTGGACATTTATAAACATAAAACCTTATGTTTCTTTGTGTTGTTAATTTATTTGTGCTGCTATTATTTTCTTTTTATATTTATTCCTCTGTAGTTGGTGCACAAAAATAGGTTAATAAAAAGAAAAAAAATACATTTACAACAAAAAAATAAAAAAAATGGACATGACATAGCCATATCCAAGTGGACTCGTGATTAAAGTACCTTTTATTACAATATATATTCCAACAAAAAGAAAAATCTATAATAAATATATTTCAGGCACTGCTCTGCTTCCCTCTAGTGGCTCACATGCAGAATCTGTCGAAAAATATCCATCACTGCAGTTTTTTTCCTGTGGAAAGACGTGTGCCTGTTTTGATCCCAGACTGTTTGCCACCACTTTTCTGATGCGGTTGACGACACGTGACAAACGCTGCTAAATGGAAACTAAATCTTTGATTTTTTTTTTTTTTTTTTTTAACAAATGTGCTCCTCAAGGCCAATAAAAAATTAAAATAATATAAAAATATATCCAGATTAGAACTGTTAACAGTGTCATGCATTTCTTTGCTAAATATATATATATATATATATATATATATATATATATATATATATATATTTTTTTTTTTTTTTTTTTAAATATATAATCATAATTATCATTACAATTTTACAATTTTAAATGATTGAGGATTTTTTTTACAGAAGATAGAAGTCTAAAGCTGATTTAACAAGCCTATGCTTTTCAACAATTCAGCTGTAAAATCTTTGACTATTAAATAAAAAAAAAAAAAAAAAATTGTGTTTAATACATTTAGTAATTTGTTTCCAAGATATTTAAAATACTACAGTTAAGAAGTTTGATACTCCAGCTACTGTAATATTTTTTTCTCTGCTTTTTAAGCCTTTGAGGGGAGACATAACTGTCCAAGATGGCTGATCTTTTTTAAGGCAAGCTCTGTACCCCATTGTGACGGAACATATGTCATTCAGTTTCTTACTAAAATGTTCTTGCATTTATGGGAAGAGGTAGCTGCCTGTCTAGGTCGCTTATCTTTGACTGAAATAAAACCTACCTAGATTGGTTTCCATGTAGCGCTGTTTGAAATGGCCATTTTAACTTACTATTAACATGACAGATTTTGTGTCTGTGGGCAAGTTGGATAGAAGAATATATATATATGATACACACTGGCCAGATGTACATGTGTCTGTCCCCGGAAGGGTGGACTGTAATTTTATTGGATGTCTGCAGCTAATACCTTGAAGGATAAATATTCATTTCTCATCTATTCTTCCCTATCTAGACTGTATCAGGATTAACTGTAATTCCAGTAAGTGCCTATTCAACATTTTAAACGATTTTCTTGCCTTTTATCTATTTTATGCATATTAACTGATGTGCTTATTTGAACTCAATAATTTTTCATTATAATTATTATGTGTTAAAATTCTTAGACTATTAGATTTTTATTTATTTTTTCTGACCTCTCAAGACGAGCTTGGGTTGCATGTTGTTTTTGTTGATTATATATAAAAGAAAAAAAAAGAAGATTTGATAAAAACAAAAATTGATAAATTAGACCAACATTATATAGTATTGTATTTACTGTGTTTACGTAAAGAAGGAATTCAGGGAAACATCAAAAGCCTTATCTCAGGCAGGCTGTTTTGTGATTTACAGTCTTCATTTGAATAAAGTATAAATCCATCCACATTTTTGGATCGTGAGAATGGTATAGATCGAGAAAAGAAGGTTGGGAAAGGCTGCAATATATTATAATTATATTATATTATATGTTATATATTATAATACCGTATTTATCGGCGTATACCGCGCACTTTTTTGCCCTGAAAATCAGGGCAAAATCGTGGGTGCGCGGTATACGCCGATACCCGCTTTCCTGCGCTGAGTTTGAATACTGCGCCGACATATTCCGAGCGCAGTACACTCGGGTGAAGTCGGGCAGTCTCGGCTCCTTCCGCGCTCACGTCCTGGACGTACAGGACGTCAGCGCGAGAGTTGCCGAGCCTGCCCGACAATACACGAGTGTACTGCGGTCGGTATATGTCGGCGCAGTATTCAAACTCGGCACGGGAAACGAGCGGGGAGGACGCGAGGACGCCGTAGACGGACGCCGGACCCGACGAAGAGGACACCCGAAGCCGCAGAAGGACGCCGGACACGACGAAGAGGACACCCGAAGCCGCAGACGAACGCCGGACACTATGAGGCCGCCGATGGACGCCGCGCAAGACACCAAAACTGTAAGTACAAAAAAAACTTTTTTCCACAGGATTCGGGGCAACTTTAGGGGTGCGTGGTATATGCGGGAGCGCGTTATACCGCGATAAATACGGTATATATATTTTTTCTAAATAATATACCGTATTTGCCGGCGTATAAGACGACCCCCTAATTTTCCAGATAAAATGTTGGTTTTGGGATATTCTCACTGTATAAGACGACTCCTCACTGTGCCATTATTACATGCCTCACTGTGCTCACTTTTGGGGCATGATTTTAGATGCAAAAAGTCGTCTTATACGCCGGAAAATAAGGTATTATAATTATTTAGAAATCGGAATTGTTTTTTTTTTAACCTAGTCCCGCTTATACACGATCGGTTCGTCTGATGAAAACGGTCTGATGGACCGTTTTCATCAGACGAACCGATCATGTGTGGGCCCCATCGTTTTTTTTCCCCATCGGTGAAAAAAAATTAGAACCTGTTTTAAAAATGATCTGATGGTTAAAAAAACGATAGAAAAAAATCATCGTCTGTGGGGAAATCCATCGGTTAAAAATCCACGCATGCTCAGAATCAAGTCGACGCATGCTCGGAAGCATTGAACTTAATTTTTCTCAGCACGTCGTAGTGTTTTACGTCACCGCGTTCTGACACGATCGTTTTTTTAACTGATGGTGTGTAGGCAAGACTGATGAAAGTCAGCTTCATCGGATATTTGATGAAAAAATCCATCAGACCGTTTTAATCGGATGAACCGATCGTGTGTACAGGGCAAAAAGGGAGTTTATAATATTTAGTAGTTCCTTTTATTGATCTGTTATAACTCATAAAGAAGGGGGGCACATTTATACCAGATGGGCAAATGTTAGGTTTAAACTACTCCAGCCCCGGAAGATTTTATCCGCTTAATGACCAGAGCATTTTTTTTGCGATATGGCACTGCGTCGCTTTAACTTGCACGGTCATGTGACGCTGTACCCAAACAAAATGTATGTCCTTTTTCCCCCCACTTATAAAGCTTTCTTTTTGGTGGTATTTGATCACCTCTGCGGTTTGCTCATAAGTTATCGTGTCTACAAACTACGGGATAGATTTAGAGACTTTCATTTATTTTTTATTGTTTTTAGTGGTAATGGCGGCGATCTGCGATTTTTTAGCGGGACTTCGGCGGACAAAATTGACCCCGAATTGCAATTTTTGGGGACCAGTGACATTATTACATTGATCAGTGCTATGAAAATGCACTGATCAATGTAAAAATGTCACTGGCAGGGAAGGGTTCAACACTAGATGCGATCAAGGGGTTAAATGTGTTCCCTGGGAGGTTTTCTAACTGTAGGGTTGATGGGCTTACTGAAACATGACAGAAATCACTGCTCCTGATCACTGGGAGCAGTAGATCCCTGTCCTGTCACTAGGCAGAACGGGGAAATGCCTTGTTTACATAGGCAGTTCCCCCTTTCTGCCTCTCCTCGATCGCAGGCCGCCGGCGCACTCTCCTGTGGCGAGCAAGCTCACTATTCCACTTTTACAGACCGGTGTACAGGTACGTTCGTTTGCGTAGGAGTGCCATTCTGCCGACGTATATCGAGTCGGTCGGCAAGTGGTTAAGCTGTCAACAAGCTTCACACCAAAGATTGTTCTGCAGATATTTATGTTTGCATTGTGCAATCTTGAATATTTATGTCTCTGGAGGATGGAGGGAAAGCACTGTATTAATAAAACTGACAAGTGCTGGCCTATCTTGGAAAGAAACGATAGTGATCAGTTGGGAAATTAAAACCTGGCCAGTTGTCTCTCCATGGAGAATGTTCATCTAAGCATTATCTATGGTTGAGGTGGGCTTACAGACAAATTGTTACCCAATTGTTGATCAATCCAACTGGTTGGATTGAGCAAACATTCCCCTTGTGTCAGGTAAACACAAGGCGCTTCCAAGCATACTTTTTTGCAATTGCAATTTAGGTATCACAGGTGCATTCTGTGTAAATAAATGTTTTGTTATTTGTAAAATACAAAAAAAAAAAAAAATATATATATATATATATATATATATATATATATATATATATACACACACACATACGTACATATATATGTTTTTTGGTCAGTTTCATTTGATATTCAATGTCTTATTTTTTTCTAATAAAAAAAATATCTATCTATCTATCTATCTATCTATCTATCTATCTATCTATCTATCTATATATATTTTTTTCTTTTAAATTAGAAAAAAATAAGACACTGACTATCAAATGAAACTGACCAAATATCGGTTTTCCCTTCAAGGTCTCCATTCCTATCTGTTAACAGGGTTAAAAATATCGGGTAGCTATTAGGCGATGCACCACAAATGAATATTGATTTCTATATTGAATAGTTAGGGGTTAACTAACTGAGGAACTGAGGTGGCATTTTTTTCACAGTGGCACAGTGAGGCTGCAATTGATATTTTTTTTGGTAGTCAGATAAGGCAAGCATGGCTCAATAACACACAAACGTTTAACGTTTGTGTGTTATTGAGCCATGCTTGCCTTATCCGACTACCAAAAAAAAAACATTAATTGCAGCCTCACTGTGCCATCACATACAGCCACTGTGCCATCACACGTCACCACTGTGCCCATCAAACGCAGCCACTGTGCCATCACATGCAGCCACTGTGCCATCACATGCAGCCACTGTGCCATCACACGCAGCCACTATGCCACTGCCAACACACGTCACCACTGTGCCCATCAAACGCAGCCACTGTGCCATCACATGCAGCCACTGTGCCATCACATGCAGCCACTGTGCCAACACACGCCGCCACTGTGCCCATCAAACGTAGCCACTGTGCCATCAAACACAGCCACTGTAACCATCTATTATTGCAACTGCCAGTTTGCCCCATCAATTGCCACCACTGTGCCCATCAAACACAGCCACTGTGCCATCACTCGCAGCCACTATGCCACTGCCAACACACGTCGCCACTGTGCCCATCAAACATTGCCACTGTGCCATCAAACGCAGCCACTGTAACCATCAATTATTATTGCCACATCGATTGCCGCCAAAAAATTTAAATAGGGGGAAAACAAAGAAAATTCATTTTCGGTTTCGGTTTCGGACTGATTTTTTTTTATTTCGGTTTCGTTTCGGTTCTGAAATTTCCATTTCGGTGCACCCCTAATATATATATATATATATATATATATATATATATATATATATATATGTTTTTTGGTCAGTTTCATTTGATATTCAATGTCTTATTTTTCTCTAATTTAAAAAAATTATTAAAAGTTATATTTATATATATCTATCTATCTATCAATAAATAAATACATAAATAAATAAATATCTATAGATATAGATATATAAAAAAAAAAAAAAATTGTAAAAAAAATAAGACATTGAATATTAAATGAAACTGGCCAAAAATCGTTTTTCCCTTCAAGGTCTCCGTTCCTACCTCTTAACAGGGTTAAAAATATCTGGAAGCTCTTAGGCGATGCACCACAAATTAATATTGATTTTTTTTTTGGCCTCCACATGTACAGATTGTTATACAATGGAACAGTTTAGGCTGTATTGTATGGTATTCTCCTCCGTTATTGACCCAAAACATCAAGAAACCATTGTCATGGGTGGGTTGGCTTTCTTCTCCTGACAGTCTGATGGGGCATAGACAAATATAGATAATCTTTTTTCCAAGTTATCACCTCATAGGTTTGTATTGGGGAGATGCCCGACATACAATTGAATAATACATGTGTATGTCAGGCTAGAAGACGTTTGTCTGATGATCAGATCATTTACTTTGACAACTTTTTAGCATCCGTTGGAGCAACTTTCATGCACCCAGCCCATCTTAGCACTACTGATCACAGGCTGAGGCCCCATACACACGGGAGCATTTATCCGCGGATACGGTCCAGCGGACCGTTTCCACGGATAAATCCTCTCAAAGATTTCTGCAGATTTCTATGCGATGGAGTGTACTCACCATCGCATTGAAATCCGCACGGAAATCCTCTGGCGATGACGTGTCGCGCCGTCGCCGCGATTATGACGCGGCGACGTGCGCGACGCTGTCATATAAGGAATTCCACGCATGCGTTGAATCATTACGACGCGTGCGGGGAATCCCTTTGGACGGATGGATCCGGTGAGTCTGTACAGACCAGCGGATCCATCCGTGGGATCTGATTCCAGCGGATAGATATTCTGTGCATGTCGACAAATATCTATCTGCTGGAATTCGGAAATATCCGCGGATAAATATCCGCCGGAGTGTACACACCATAGAATCTATCCGCTGAAACCCATTTGATGGGATTTATCTGCGGATAGATTCTATGGTGTGTATGGGGCCTTAGACGTGAAATGTATGTATGCTCTCCATGGAAATCAGTCATCTGAAGACTATAAATTATTAAACAGTCTGCATTCGAGTATGAGAAAGAGGCTTACCAATTTCCTGGAGAACTTCTTTAGAACATTTTACACAAAATTAAACTGTTATAACGTGTTAGAATTTTTTATTTATTTTTTACATATAACAATGTACACATTTTCTTGATTATTGGTTTGGAAAAGTATGTGGACTGTGTCATTATTTTAATTCAAATGAACTATCTAGGAAAATTAGACAAAAAATTATAAAAGTACTGAGATTTTATAATTATTTAATGTTAATTTGAGGTTTAAATAACCATTAACCCCTTTTTTAACTTCAATATGTCTTTTAAATTCCAAATGTAAAATGTCCCTTACCGTGAACATTTTATTAAACCTTACACCTTAAACATAAAGGGCCAGATTCACAAAAGAAGTACGCCGGCGTATCTTCTGATACGCCGGCGTACTTTCAAATGTGCCGCGTCGTATCTTTAGTTTGAATCCTCAAACCAAGATACGACGGCTTCTGGCTTCGATCCGACAGGCGTACGGCTTCGTACGCCTTCGGATCGTAGGTGCAATACTTTGGCGCCCGCTGGGTGGAGTTTGCGTCGTTTTCCGCGTCGGGTATACAAATTAGCTTTTTCCGGCGATCCACGAAGGTACGCGCGGCCATCGCATTCTCTTACGTCGTCGCTAGTCTGTTTTTCCCGGTGTATAGTTAAAGCTGCTGTTTTGTGGCGTATAGATAGACTTTCCATGTTAAAGTATGGCCGTCGTTCCCGCGTCGAATTACATTTTTTTTTTTGCGTAAGTCGTCCGTGAATAGTAAAGTAACGCACATCAAAGTTCAAAAAATGACGTCGGTGCGACGTCATTTCGCGCAAAGCACGGCGGGAGATTTCAAAACGGAGCATGCGCATTTCAATCGTCGCGGGGACGCGCTTCATTTAAATGAATCACACCCCCTACCCGCCCAATTTGAAATACGCGCCAAGAAATACACTACGCCGCCGTAACTTACGGTGCAAAATCTTCCTGGATTCGAAATTCCGCCAGGTAAGATACGGCGGCGTATATATATTTATCACAAATATTTAAATTTACGCTTTTCACCCCTGCAAATTTTATATATGTTACAATTTTTTTTATTTGACAAGAAAGGCAGACTTATAAAAAAAAAATAGCTAGACAGATTTATTGGGTACTTTTTGTACTTCTGCTTGATTCTTCAAATGACATTTATCATGACTGGCTTCTGGTGTCAAAGTAATTTTCTTTGAGGTTGTTGTCTGCACTTATTTTTCTGGAAGCCGTGTGGAACTGTGTTCAGTTGTTCCTTTTTTCTTCTAATGGACTTACTTAATTTTTTTATAACTTTTTTGTTTGTAGTAAAGAAAAATTAAGGGGTTGGAAACTATTACATAGAAAACATTGTACTTCTCTGTGCATACCATTTTAAAAGGATTGTAAAGGTCTGTTTTTTATTTTCTAAATAGGTTCCTTTAAGCTAGTGCATTGTTGGATCACTTACCTTTTCCTTCCATTTCCCTTCTAAATGTTTTTTTCTTTGTCTGAATTTCTCACTTCCTGGGCCAGATTCAGGTAGAAGTGCGGCGGCGTAACGTATCGTAGATACGTTACACCGCCGCAAGTTTTCATCGCAAGTGCCTGATTCACAAAGCACTTGCGATGAAAACTACGCCTGCGGCCTCCGGCGTAAGCCCGCGTAATTTAAATGGGCGTGTGCCATTTAAATTAGGCGCGCTCCCGCGCCGGACCTACTGCGCATGCTCCGTTTTGTAACTCCCGCCATGCTTTGCGCGAAGTGACGTCATTTTTTCGAACGGCGACGCACGTAGCGTAATTCCGTATTCCCGGACGGCTTACGCAAACGACGTGAATTTTAACATTTCGACTGCATCCTAAGATCCGACAGTGTAAAACAATTACACCTGTCGGATCTTAGGGATATCTATGCGTAACTGATTCTATGAATCAGTCGCATAGATACTCTGAGAGATACGACAGAGTATCTGAGATACTCCGTCGTATCTCCTTTATGAATCTGGCCCCCTGTTCCCTTTAATGCCCCTATGTTCTTTCTGACTTGGTTTCCCAAATTATGTTTGGTGAAAATAATGAGGTTCTTCTCGCTTGTTTTCACTCTTCATCAAGATGGCCAACTATGCCCACCCTTGCCTAAAATGTCTGATAGCATTCTTACAATTTTACAGTATCCTGCTCTTTCTTGCCCTAATACCAAATTAAGAAAACAGTTCTAACTCCGCGTACACACGACCGTTTTTCATGACGAAAAAAATGAATTTTTTTTAAATTGGTCGTGAAAAACGGTCGTTGGTGTGGGCTCCAGAGCATTTTTCTCGATGAGAAAAATGGCCGAAAAAAAATTAGAACCTGCTCTATTTTTTTCTCGTTGTTTTTCATGTCGTGAAAAACAGTCGTGTGTACGCTTTAACGAGGGGGGAAAAAACGTGCGTGCTCAGAAGCAAGTTATGAGACAGGGAAATTAGCAAAAGCAGCCCAAAGGGTGGCCCCATTCGAATGGAACATCCCCTTTATAGTGCCGTCGTACGTGTTTTATGTCACCGCGCTTTTCTCAAGCATTTTTTTTCACGAACCTGTGTATGCAAGGCAGGCTTGAGAGGATTCACGACAAATCACATCAAGAAAAACTTTGTTTTTTTTCATGACATGAATAATGGTCGTGTGTACGCAGCATTAGGCCTCGTACACACGTCCGAGGAACTCGACGGGTAAAACACATCGTTTTGCTCGTCGAGTTCCTTGTGAAGCCGCCGAGGATCTCGGTGAGCCGAAATTTCCCATTGAACAACGAGGAAATAGAGAACATGTTCTCTATTTCCTCGCCGAGATCCTCGTCGGCTTCCTCGGCCAAAAGTGTACACACGCCCGGGTTTCTTGGCAGAATTCAGCTCCGATCGAGTTTCTGGCTGAATTCTGCCGAGAAACTCGGTCGTGTGTACGGGGCCTTAGGGTAACAGAAGAGCAGTGATTGTCATTGCCGTGACACACATCAACATGCTTTCTCTTTATTTTCACTATGCTATTCTTCTCAAATATTAAAGTAGAAGTAAACCCTTCTATCATTTTCAGCTAAGGAAGCTGCCACCTTGGCATTTGTTTAATCTACAACTGCCATGATGCTGCACATTTGATCAGTTATGACACCAGTTTTGACAGTTTGGTTGAGATCACAACCAGTGGGAGTGTTTCATTTGACTTTTAAATGGATGGGTTTGCTTTGGCTTTATGTAAAAAATATTCTCTAAGTCATGGCCCACTGTTGGGCTTCAGCCTCTCCTCTCTGGGGCCGCCCAGCCAGCTATAGATGCCTAAACCTCCCACAGTACCTCCCAGCTCCCATAGTGACCCCCAGTGGCCTACAGTGCCCCCAGGACCCCTTAGCCTCCTCAGTGCCCTCCGAACTCAAACATTTCCAGCCAGGCTTTCCCGATGTCATCCATCCTGCTGTAAAGCCTACATCCTCTATAGAGCACCCTACCTCCAGTAGTGTGCCACAGCCAGGCCTGGATTTACTTCCTTTGCCGCCCCAAGGCCGGGTCCTTCAATGCCGCCCCCGCCTGCGCAGTACGGGGGGGACGACATTATCCACCGGGGGACTTTTTCGGCAGGACACTGAGAAGCGCGGCGGGGGGGTGTTGCTGCCAAAAATGGCATTGAGCATTGGGGGTGCTGCTGCCGAAAATGACATTGAGAACCGGGAGGGGGGTTGCTGCTGCCAAGAACTATCTCACCTCCTCTTCCCTCTGTTTTTTCTCCTCTCACCATCCGCATGACAGGGGGGAACTCCCGATATGAAAGTGAAGGTGTCCTCTTCTCTCAGCCGCAGTGCTGCCATTGCAACCACTGTCGCCCCGAGGCCTGGCCTTGTTGGCCTTGTCTGGAATCCGGCCCTGGCCACAGCGCTCCCCAACCTCCCACAGTGCTCTGTTCTCGTTTTTCAGTAGTGTCACCAGAACGAGCGCTCCCGTCTCATAACTTGCTTCTGAGCACGCGTGGGTTTTTCACGTCGTTAAAGCCCACACACGACCATTTTTTACAACCTTACAAACGACAACGTTAAAAACATTGTGAAAAAATAGAGCATGTTCGAAAATTTTAATGGCCATTTTTAAGATTGTGAAAAATGCTCTGGAGCCCACACATGATTGTTTTTAATGACATAAAAAAAAACTTATTTTTTTAAAACCCGTGTGTACACGGCATTAGAAATGCTAATTGAAGTTATTCTCCTTTAGGAACTTAAAAAAAAAAAAAAGCTTACTAAAGCCTTCTTCAGACCAGCTTATTTTTGTCAATGAATGTTGTCTTTTATTTTTTATTTTTTCACCCCTATTTACTTTTTTACTCTATACCCAGTTCTCCTTATATTCTATATATATATATATATATATATATATATATATATATATATTTTTAGCCCTTTGTTAAAAAATGTAATGCATTTTGAATTTGAGTACAGCTGTACTTTTAGCTCCAATAATTACATTTAATTACTTCATTATTATTTCCTCTTGGCTGTGCCCAGTGCACATCACAGGTAAATACAGCCTTTTAATTGAAGCTCGTGGCTAAGTATTGGACAATCAAGAGAAGCTCATCCTGATTCAGTTCAAGTACTTCTAATTTAGAGATAATTGTTTTCAGCTGAAAGCTTCTACTTTAAGTTGAAAAAAGAACAAAAAAAAGTTATGTTTACTTTTTAATCCGTGGGAAGGTAGTTTAAAATGCAGTTATGATAACCTAGAAATTGACACAAATGTCTATTGCTTCTAAAGGCAGAGATTATTCCAAATAAAAACTGATGGTGTGGTTTTTAACACGCTTAAACCGATCCACTTATTACCATTCACTTACAATGTGAAGGACCCTTTAATATTAATGTATTCCCCATATTAACTCATGCATAAAAAATAAATCTGCATACAGAGAAAGGACATGTATTATTGAAAAAAAAAAAAATAGGCAATGCAATATTGGTTAACCACTTCAGCCCCAGAAGATTTGGCTGCCCAATGACCGGGCCATTTTTCAGCACTGCGCTGCTTTAACTGACAATTGCGCGATCGTGCGACATTGCACCCAAACAAAATTCACTGCAATTACTGTATATACTCGAGTATAAGCCAACCCGAAAATAAGCCGAGGCACCTAATTTTACCACAAAAAATCTGCATGCCTCACTGTGCCCCACTTTTGCCCCATTGTGTCCATGCCCCACTGTGTCTATTCCTCACTGTGCCCATGCCACACTGTGCCCATGCCACACTGTGCCCATGCCTCTATGTGCACATGCCTCACTTTGCCCATGCCTTACTGTGTCCATGACTAGACTGACATTTGCACACTTGTAGAGAAGAAATGGGGCTACATGTGTGCCAAGTTCCGGGTCCAGGGAACCTACGACCGGCTGGTACCTGGTCCCCAAAGTCACTGGAGAAATGACCGTTTAACATGGGAGTCTATGGAAGGGGTGCCCGGCTTTGAAAAATCAGTGCTCCCCGGCCGTAGGTCCCCCGGACAACAAACTTTGCACACTTGTAGAGCAAGAGTGGCACTACATGTTTGCCAAGTACTGGGTCCCCAAAGTCTGGGAGATCAGGTGCAAAAAGGTGACTCGAGTATAAGCCATGGGGAGGGCATTTTCAGCACAAAAAAACTGTGCTGAAAAACTCAGCTTATACTCGAGTATATACGGTATTCAATCATATGAAAAGAAAATCCCTGTTTACCTATTTCATCTGCAGATGATTGGATAATTAACTACTTAAGGATCGCCCGCCGCAGTTGTGCGTCGGTTGCCATAACTCCAGTATCCTCTTTAAGAGTGGACAAAAGATAAAAGTGGTCTATGTGGCAATGAAAACATGAAGAAGTCTCCAATACTTCTATACTCTATCCGAAAACTAAATAAAATGCTATGGCTACAATTTACAGCGGAACTTCAGTCTTTTTTTCAACTTTCCGTCTATTAAATCTTCTGCCCTTGTTGTTTTAATATTGGATAGTAAAACTTTTTTTTTTCTGGCAGTAAATACCTTATACAGCCCACTTCCTGTTTCTTGTCTGGTCATTAGCCTAGGCTTATGACATCATGCACAGCTTTCTCACTCTTGTGAGAGTTTGCCAGGAAGGGAGGGGGGGTGAGTCATAAGAGGGCCAATGAAAGCTTCAGAGCTGGAGGTGTGTCTGTGTAAATCCAGGAAGTGAACAGATAACAGCTCCAGCTGCCCACAGTTAAAATGGCTGCAGCCAGACTCAGTGGAGGGAGATTTCTGCAGCATATTTGGCAAGTACAGAATCCCAGTATATATAAAATAATATGCAAAGTGGTCAGAGGGAAGCTTCAGAATGGGAAATATGTTTTTATTTCAAATTATGTGAGCAGAGTTCCTCTTTAAGGACACCGTTGACCTTTTCAATGATACAGATGCTGTTTAGTTATTTAGTATTTTTTTAATAATTACTTTTACATTAATTATTTAGCAATTACAATACTATAATTATTTTTAAATTAGATAATATTAATTTAAAATTGCTATCATTAATCTGGGTACAACATTTTACATTTATAAAAAGCATAATTGTTGGTATAAATGGTTTAAAAAATAATCTCACAGTCCATATTTTCCAATGTTTCTTTAAAATATTTATTTTGTGAACATTTTGTACATAATGTATTATTTTCCAATTAACATTTATTTGTGTAGTGTTACTGCCACTGTTTGTTTGACATAACTGGGCTCAGACTGTACCAAAAATATAATTCTAATCAATAACTTTGACTACTGAGTAATTACAGCTTACACTTGTGTCTTGGCTACTTTTCTTCTGCAACAACTAATTGTATGTAACCATTGCACCAATTATTTCTGGAAAGGATTTATGTAACGCTGCATACAAATAGCTTAGGTGACTAACCAAAGAAAAATGCATAGTCCTGTAATTTGTTATTACATAACTAGAGTTGGGGTCTGGATATTTTTTTTTTTTTTTTTTACATTTTTAGTAAAAAAAAAAAAAGATAATACAAAAAGATCATACAAATATTCGCTCTCAGAAACCAGTTTGTGCCTAATGCAATATTGTTCCTCTTTTTTGTTGATTCCAAGGTTCCAAGCATACAAACCAATTAAAAAAAAAAATATTTTGCACCCATTCGCAGACATATGAACATTATACATATTCCTAAAGCTAAAGTTTGACTATTATTATTATTATACAGGATTTATATAGTGCCAACAGTTTGCGAAGCGCTGTACAACACGGGGGCAGACAGTACACTTACAATACAATTCAATACAGGAGGGATCAGAGGGCCCTGCTCGTTAGAGCTTACAGTCTAGAAGGGAGGGTCAAGTGGAACAAAGGGTAATAGCTATGGGGGGTGAACTGATGGAGAAAATGAAAATAAAGTTGTTAGGTGTGGGAAGGGTAGGCTTCTCTGAAGAGGAGGGGTTTCAGGGATTGTCTAAAAGCTAATAGAGTAGAAGAAAATCGGACAGATTGGAGTAAGGAGTTCCAGAGGAGGGGAGAGGCTCTGGAAAAGTCCTGGAGGCAAGCATGGGAGCAGGTGACCAGGAAGCTAGAGAGCAGGAGGTCTTGAGAAGAACCAAGAGATCGATTAGGTTGGCATTTTGAGACTAGGTTAGTCATGTAACTGGGGGCAGAGTTGTGGATGGCTTTATAAGTATTTGTATTTTTCCCCCAAAAATTGCGTTTGTAAGACGGCTATGCAAATACAGTGTGACACAAAGTATTGCAATGACCGCCATTTTATTCTGAAAAAAACTATATATAATGTTTGGGGGTTCTAAGTAATTTTCTAGCAAAAAAAGAAATAAAAATATTTTAATTTGTAAAAAATATAAGCCTGGTCCTTAAGTGGTTGAAACAGGGGTTGAGGAGTGATACATCATGAATCATTTTTCCAAAGCCCGGCAACCTATGCTGCTAGCGTAAACCTATCCTAAAGCCTCGTACACACTCATGTTTTTTTTCGACAAGAACCAGCAAGAAAACTGCTGGCAGAGCTTTCTTGCCGAGTAAACCGTGCGTGTGTACGAGGCTTTCAGGTTTCTTGTCAAGATGAGAAAAATAGAGAACCTGCTCTCTATTTTCTCGTCGTGATTCTCGGCAGTGTTTTCCTACTGAGAAACCCGAGCGTCTGTATACTTACCTGTCGCTGTGGAAACCCGCGCTTGCTTGAAATGACTTTGACGCATGCGCGGTAGCTTCCAAGGTAGGGTGTAGCAAGATGGCGGTGACGGCATCGAATGTGACGAGCGCATGCTCGTCATAGTCGTTGACGTCACTGCGTTCCTGCCATTCAAAAGAACAGCGTTTTTTTTCCTGACGAGATTCTGGGCCGCGTGTACAGGGCTTTAGGCCTTGTACACATGATAGGTTAACCAGAGGACAACAGTCTGAAGGACCGTTGTCATAGGTTAACCGATGAAGCTGACTGATGGTCCCTCGCGCCTACACACCATTGGTTAAAAAAACGATCGTGTCAGAACGCGGTGACGTAAAACACAACGACGTGCTAAAAAAACGAAGTTCAATGCTTCCAAGCATGCGTCGACTTGATTCTGAGCATGCGTGGATTTTTAACCGATAGTTGTGCCTACTAACGATCGGTTTTGACCTATCGGTCAGGAAAGCATAGGTAGAGTTGAGCGGACACCTGGATGTTCGGGTTCGGACCCGAACCCGAACTTTAAAAAAAAAGTTAGGGTTCGGGAACCTGAACTCCGAACCCCATTGAAGTCAATGGGACACGGACTTTTAGTTAAAAAAAAATAAAAAATGCGCAGAGGTCCCCGCAAATTCAATAACCAGACCCTTTAGGTCTGGTATGGATATTAAGGGGAACCCCGCCGTCAATTTAAAAAAAAAAATTACGTGGGGTTTCCCATAAATATCCATAACCAGACCCTTCAGGTCTGGTGTGGATTTTAAGGGGAACTCCACCCCAAATGTAAAAAAAAAATGGCGCGGAGTTCCCCCTAAAATCCACACCAGACCCCTTATCCGAGCCTGTTGACCTGGCCGGCCACAGAAAAGAGGGGGGGACAGAGTGCGGCACCAGGCCACATGCCCTCAACATTGGGAGGGTGCTTTGGGGTGGACAAGGGTCTCATCCCCACAACCCTTGCCCTTGGTTGTGGGGGTATGCGGGCGGGGGGCTTATCAGAATCTGGAAGACCCCTTTAACAAAGCGGACCCCCAGATCCTGCCCCCCCCTGTGTGAAATGGTAATGGGGTACACTGCACCCCTACCATTTCACGAAGGAAGTGTAAAAAGTTAGTTTAAAAAAAAAACACACACACCGTAGAACAAATTACTTTATTAATTAAACCAAATAAAAATCCAGCAGTGAAAATAGACGATCGGTGCTGCTCGCTGCTCCATCGTTTTCTATCCAGCGACGGGTGATGTGTCCAGCGACGGGTGATGTGTCCAGCGATTGGTCCAGCGATGAGAACATCCATTCAGAGCACAGCTCAGCGAATGACGTGCCAATGCTTTGACATTTCTTTTATAGGGGAGGCGGCCACGCATCACGTGACCCCGTCCCCCTCTGACGCACACTCTGCTACGTCACTGGGATAGCCCAGACAAGCCCCTTTCAGCAATTATTCGGGTTCGGGTCCGGGTTCGGGAAAAACCCAAAGTCTGTACTCCAACCATAGGTTAAATTTAAAGCAAGTTGGCTTTTTTTTAACCTATGGATAAATAACCTATGGGGCCCACACATGATCGGTTTTGACCGATGAAAACGGTCCATCAGACCGTTGTCCTCTGGTTACCCTATCGTGTGTACGAGGTCTTAGACATTTTTTACTTACCTTTTGAGACATACAGTATGTTTGCCCTGATTGATATTCTTGCCATGTGTGCTGTTAGACATCAATAAACAGAGCGCAATTTGCAATGGAAAATAATTCAGTAAAGCGTAAAACAATAAAATAATTGAAAACCACAAAAAAAAAAAAGAAACCGCGATAAAACGTTCAGGCATTGAGACTGATAAGCAGCTTCAAAGACATCTTAGTATGTAGCATGTCAAATATACAAAGTTATGTTTCTTCTCACAGATAAAGTGTCAAAAGCAAATAGGATTGCAAAATAAATTAGTAATAGCTGTTCTTCACAGAGCTGCATTCAGCTGATATGATAAGGAGGAGGGCCAGCCTTGGATGACAGATTCTTTTATATATACCCTTTAAGTAGGACACACAGAAGAATGAGGATGCTGCAGCTTTATACTTCCATGTATGTAATCTAAAACCAGTAAAGACTGAGGATTTTTATCAAGAATTGCCGTTTCTTACCATAACAGAGAGCGCGGTATGAAATTTGATTAAATAATAAATAGCGACTTTAAACTCAGAAGGGGAAGTATGGAGTGAAATTGGATATGTAGCCCGGAGCAAGGCAGCCACATAGAAATGAGCGGGTCATGAAATGGCACATCATCATTAAATGTATAAAAAGGATTTATTTTATTTTTGTACAGCTGCAAAATGAAAATACTGTGAAATTTTCTATTGCCAACATTCTTGTCTGTTACTGCATAGAGAGTGATTTGCCTCTTCCCAGCAACTTATGCCGTGTACACACGATCGGTTAAACCGATGAGAATGGTCTGATGGACCGTTTTCATCGGTCAAAACCGATCGTGTGTGGGCGCCATCGGTTATTTAACCATCGGTTAAAAAAACAGCCAACTTGTTTTAAATTTAACCGATGGATTCCTAACCGATGGGAAAAAAACGATCGTTTGTAGGCACGACCATCGGTTAAAAGTCCACGCACTCTCAGAATCAAGTTGACGCATGCTTGGAAGCATTGAACTTCGTTTTTTTCAGCACGTCGTTGTGTTTTACGTCACCGCGTTCTGACACAATCATTTTTTTAACTGATGATGTGTAAGCGCGACGGACCACCAGTCAGCTTCATCGGTTAACCAATGAAAATGGTCCATCGGTCCGCTCTCATCAGATGGACTGATCGTGTGTACGCGGCATCAGGTTTAGGTATAAATTATTTATGGTTAGGAGGGATTTCATTATGTAAGGCCCCGTACACACGTCCGAGGAACTCGACGTGCCAAACACATCGAGTTCCTCGTCGAGTTCAGTGTTGAAGCCGCCGAGGCGGGCCGACTTTCCTCATTGAACAACGAGGAAATAGAGAACATGTTCTCTATTTGGCCCGACGAGTTCCTCGTCGGCTTCCTCGCTGAAAAGTGTACACACGACAGAGTTTCTCGGCAGAATCCAGCTCCGATCGAGTTTCTGGCTGAATTCTGCTGAGAAACTCGGTCGTGTGTACGGGGCCTATGGTAAAGCGGTATTAAACCGAAAAAGCAACATTTATTGCAGCTTAACAATTCTTATGCCCTGTACACATGATCGGTTCGTCTGATGAAAACGGACCGATGGACCGTTTTCATCGGACGAACCGATCGTGTGTGGGCCCCATCAGTTTTTTTTCCCATCGGTGAAAAAAAATAGAACCTGTTTTAAAATTTTCGTATGGTTAAAAAAACGATAGAAAAAAACGATCGTCTGTGGGGAAATCCATCCGTCAAAAATCCATGTATGCTCAGAATCAAGTCGACGCATGCTCGGAAGCATTTTTCTCTGCATGTCATTGTGTTTTACGTCACCGCGTTGGACACGATCAGATTTTTAACCGATGGTGTGTAGGCAAGCCTGATGAAAGTCAGCTTCATCGGATATCTGATAAAAAAATCCATCGGTCTGTTTTCATCAGACGAACCGATCGTGTGTATGAATGAACGAATGACTTGTATAGCGCTACTCATGCGAACTGAATTGCCTCTGGGCGCTTTTCCAGCCAGTGTCTGCTTGGCTGGTGCAGTCATTTTACCCCGTAGGATCGTGACACACACAGATATACATATATATACTGGGCCAATTTGGACAAGATCCAATTTACCTACCAGCATGTCTTTGGAGTGTGGGAGGAAACCGGAGTTACCGAAGGAAACCCACGCAGGCACAGGGAGAACATGCAAACTCCAGGCAGATGGTGTTGTGGTCGGGATTCAAACCAGCGACCCTTTTGCTGCTAGGCGAAAGTGCTACTCACTACACCACTGTGCTGTACAGGGCATTAGATGTTATAGCTGCATTTTGTTAGGCTTCCTTTCTTCTATTTCCATCTGGTGATCCAGCCAGCAAGTCTCTTGTGCTTCAGAAGCTGTCCCTGTGTGAACCGGAACTGAAAAGTGATGGCAGAAAAATTACCAAGTGGTCAATCAAGTCTTATATATATTTATATATATATATATATATATATATATATATATATATAAATATATATATATATATATATATATATATAAAAGACTTGATTGACCAGTCAGTCACTGGCTCTCTGCTCTGCCCCCCCCCCCCCCAACTGGAAGGGGGAATATCCGGCTCAGGCTCTCAATGACTTGCTTAGAGGCTGAGCCGGGTGCCGGTCCAGACATTTGGGTGGTTTTCTACTTCATTGTTGCGATCTTTCCCGAGCATGGACTAGCTCTATGACATCAGCCTTCAGCCCGCTGTCTGAAAAAAGGTCACAGGAGTGCAGAACAAACTGCACTCCTGTGATCCACAGGAGAGGCACAGCCAAACAAGCTTTGGCTGTACTTCAACTTTAATTACAGCTAAGCGCAAATCTTTTTGTTTTGTTTTTGGTAATACATCTATTCTCAAAAAAGTATCAAAAATAAAAATGGGGCTTGATGGAAAACTTAATCTTTTTTCTGCCCCCTTCTATGTTTCTGTGAGATGAGGAACTGGAAAAAACATACTCACAGAGGTGCTGGTAACTTAGGCCCCTTTCACACTGGGCCGGTGAGTGCATCAGCGGTAAAGTGTCACCATTTTTAGCAACACTTTACCATCAATTTCGCTAGCAGGCGAAGAAGGGTTAAAACCACCCGCAAAGCGCCACATTCGTTTCAATGGGCAGGAGCGGTGGAGGAGCAGTATACACACCGTTCCTTCACCGCTCCAAAGATGCTGCTGGCAGGACTTTTTTACCGTCTTGCTAGCGCACCGCTCCAATGTGAAAGCCCTTGGGGGCTTTGCAGGCACTGGCTTGGATTCAAGAAGCAATTGCGCCTGTGTAACCATAGGTTACACAGCACAATTGCTTACTTGCCCAACGTCGACTGCATCCTAAGATATGTGCGGCATAAGGCTCTTATTCCCCGCATATCTTTGGCTGCATTCTTGCGATGGCCGCTAGGTGGCGTTCCCGTTGTGCTCAGCGTATAGTATGCAAATTGCATACTAACGCCGATTCACAACGTTGTGCGAGCCCTGCGTACGCAATTAAGTAGTTTCCGTACAGCGGTTTTTGCGTAAGGCTGCCCCAATGTTACGTATACCCGTCGTTCCCGCGTCACGAAATTTGAAATTTACGTAGTTTGCGTAAGTGAATCGTGAATGGTGCTGGACGCCATTCACGTTCACTTTGAAGCAAATGACGTCCTTGCGACGTCATTTGCCGCAATGCACGTCGGGAAAGTTTCCCGACGGAGCAATCGCTCTACGATCGGCGCGGGAACGCACCTAATTTAAATGATTCTCCGCCCCCTACGGGATCATTTAAATTGCGCGCGCTTGCGCCGGGCATTTTGCCGGCGCGCCCACGCAATTTAGGGAGCTACTGCTCCGTGAATCAAGGGCAGCGCAGCAAATTTGCGGGGGCGCAGGGAAAAAACGTTGCCCTGCGCCTCCGTAAAAAATGTGCAATTCTACCTGAATCCAGCCCACTATTTTTAGCGTTATAGCGCCTGCAAAGTGCTTCAGTGTGAAAAGGGGTCTTAGACATGCAATACAGTCAGATAAAGGAAAACCTTAAATACGCTCAATAGCTCTAGTGAGGCAGCTCCCTGACAGCAGGGCTTCCCTTAATGGGCACCCAACAGCAGCTGAGAGCATAGAAATACAGAGAGGAGGGCCAGATTAAAACCAGATGATAGAGTCCAAGATCATTTTAATTGTTGATAAAAAAAAGTAATAGAAAAACAGCCAACATGCATTGGTGGCAACATCTCTCCCCCTGCTCAGGGCTGCAAGATGTACAATTCTAGCACATTGGATATTTTAATATGAGTTTTTTATCAACAATAGTTATAGTTACATAGTAGCTAAGGTTGAGTAAAGACAATAGTCCAAGAGGACAATAGTTTAAGAATCCAAGAGGCGTACGAATGTCAGTGTCTATAGTTGTTTCCCATATCCCTGAAGGTTGTGTTCTTTAACCCATTCAGCCCCGGACCATTTTGCTGGTCAACGGCCGGGCCACTTTTTGCGATTCGGCACTGCGTCGCTCTAACTGACAATTGCGCGGTCATGCAACTTGGCTCCCAAACAAAATTGGCGTCCTTTTTTTCCCATAAATAGAGCTTTCTTTTGGTGGTATTTGATCACCTCTGCGGTTTATATTTTTTGCGCTATAAACAAAAATAAAGCGACAATTTTGAAAAAAAATGAATATTTTTTACTTTTTGCTATAATAAATATCCCCCAAAAATATATATAAAAACAATTTATTTCCTCAGTTTAGGCCGATACGTATTCTTCTACATAATTTTCATAAAAAAAATCACAATAAGCGTTTATAGATTGGTTTGCGCAAAAATTATAGCGTCTACAAAATAGGGGATAGTTTTATGGCATTTTTATTAATATTTTTTTTTACTAGTAATGGCGGCGATCTGCGATTTTTATCGGTACTGCGACCTTATGGCGGACACTTTTGACACATTTTTGGGACCATTGACATTTTTATAGCGATCAGTGCTATAAAAATGCATTGATTACTGTAAAAATGCCACTAGCAGGGAGGGGATAACCCTAGGGGGCGAAGAAGGGGTTAATTATGTTCTCTAGGTGTGTTCTAACTGAAGGGGGGGTGGGACTGACTAGGGGAAATGACAGATCACTGTTCATACATTGTGTGAACAGACGAACGGTCATTTCCCCCTATGACAGGACTGGGAGCTGTGTGTTTACACACACAGCACCCGGTTCTCGCTCTGTAACGAGCGATCGCGGGTGCCCGGCGGTGATCGCGCCCGCCAGGCACGTGCGTCGGCACCAGGGGCGAGCAGCCCCTAATGGCTGCAATGCGAAGTGACGTATAGCTACGTGAGTTCACGCAGCCGAGCCGACCTGTCGCCGTATAACTGCGGTGGCTGGTCGGCTAGTGGTTAAGATGCACATCCAAGAGTCTTTTAAAAATGTCCATACTCCCCGCTGCCCCCACCAATTGTGGAAGAGGGTTCTACATCGTTATCACCCTGACAGTGAAAAACCCCCTGTGCAGCCTTAGAGGTTAAACAAATTATCCACCGATCTCATGTCTTACACTCCCTGAGACTGAATATTTTTTTTCCTATGCTAAGATCACCTTTGAGATATTTTTAAATCGCTATCATGTCCCATCTCAAGCAGTGCTTCTCTAGCCTGAATAAATGTAATGCTTGTAGTCGTTCCTCGTAATTGAGGTCTACCAGGCCCTTTATTAATTTGGTTGCCCTTCTTTGGACTCTCTCCATTTCCAGCACATCCCTTCTGAGGATTGGTGACCAGAACTGGATGGAGTACTCCAGATGTGGCCTAACCAGAGTTTTATATAGTGGCAGGATTATTGACAATCAAAATAATATTGGACTCTTTTACCTGCATTTTGGTTGGCACTCCTTTCTGTATTTCAAGATAATGAGTTGGCTGCTTCCTGTTTTGGTATCCAGTCACAGGTGGAGGAAGGGACAAGACCTATAAGTATTAATCAAAGGACTAGATGAAAAGAAATAAAAATTCATTGGCAGGTAGTAAACCAGCTCCCATGTATGACTTCCATCTGTGGATTTAGCTGTTTTGCCTGGAATTTGGCTTTAATTTTTGCTCCCGAGTTTTGGCATTCCTCTTCGTCCTTTGGCCTTCAGTAAAAATTATGTTTGAACCAGGAAAAAAACAAAGCTTCATCCAATACACAGTTTCTTTGCTTTGTCCTGTGTAACCTGTGCTGTCAGTCAGCATTACTCTCTTTCTACGCCCAGCACCGATCTAAGCATAGCCTGTTTTTTTCTATATAGCCTGAATGTGTTCAGTGATTGTCAACATCCTTTTACTCTAAAACAATATCAAGCTGTGTAATTATTAAAAAAGTTTCCTACCCTATTCCCAAAAGCAAAGTCTACATTGTTCTGAAAACTCCAACATTCCTGAAACTCTTTGTCTTGTGAATCCACTTTCCCACTTTTCAATATACATGTGTAATGATTGATCCCCCTGACCAGTGATGGAGGCTCCCCAAGGCCATGGAGACTAAGTGATAGCTTGGTCTTCACCAGAGCAGCCCACAAGGAGTGATGGGCCAGAGCAGCCCACAAGGAGTGATGGGCCAGATCAGCCCACAAGGAGTGATGGGCCAGAGCAGCCCACAAGGAGTGATGGGCCAACAAACCCTAATGGTCCCTTAGACTACTTTGCTGCTAGATGTCACCAGGGCATAGCCCTCAGGTTTGTCCCGCCCAGGGTGGTGCGATAGAAGGCTGGCAGGATGTAATGAGGCAACAGATCATGGCAGGTGGTAGGCATGAGAGGAATCAATTTTCAGACAGAAGTCTATGCAGATAGTGAGCAAGGTGAATAATAGTTACAGGTAGAGCCAGGCCACCCGGGCAAGCAGTGGGTAATCAGAGCAGGATCGGACTCCTGGATCGGAGGGAGTCTGGGGTACACGGACAGTCAGGCCTTTTACACCTGACTGTTCATAAAGAAGAGTGGGCTGTGTCCATGTCTGCTTTGGATAAGCGGAGCGGGCACGGACCCGTCATCCACCTGCTCAGCGGTGATCATCGGACAGGTACTCTGCTGAGCAAGCAGATCGCTGGTGGAGTCCGCCCCTTGTGAAAGGGGCCTTAGGATTTGATTTGATTTGTTTTCGGAACATTTTTGTTGTTTCGGGAGAGTATATTAGTTGTTCCAAATCAATTTCTATTTTCGGAAGTTCTATTATGCTTTTGCTATTTCGGAAGATTGGCTATATTCATTTTAAGGTGTTAACTCATCATTTCGGGAGATTACTTATTATTATTATTATACAGGATTTATATAGCGCCAACAGTTTACGCAGGGCTTTACATCTTGAGGGTAGACAGTACAAATACCATACACTTTAATACAGAAGGAATCAGAGGGCCCTGCTCCTTAGAGCTTACAATCTAAGAGGGAAGGTCAAGAGATGCAAGAGGTAATAATTGTGGGGATGTGCACCGTAAAACCCTGTACAAACGATCGGTTTGTCTGATGTAAACGGACCAATGGACCGTTTTTATCAGACAAACCCATCGTGTGTGGGCCCCATCGGTTTGTTTTCCATCGGTGAAAAAAAATAGAACATGTTTTAAAATTTTCCTATGGATAAAAAACTGATAGAAAAAAACAATTGTCTGTGTGAAACTCCATCTGAGAAAAATCCATGCATGCTCAGAATCAAGTCGACGCATGCTCGGAAGCATTGAACTTCATTTTTCTCAGCATGTCGTAGTGTTTTACGTCACCGCGTTGGACACGGTCAGGTTTTAGACTAATGGTGTGTGGGCAAGACTGATAAAAGTCAGCTTCATCAGATATCCGACCAAAAAAATCCTTCGGATTAGATTCCATCAGATATCCGATTGTGTGTACAGGGCATAAGTCATCCCTGCTAGTCCAATCCACAACTAGAAATAGAATGAGCTAATTGGACAATAGAACTTGAGTTGCTAATTGGACAATAGAACTTGAGTTGCGACAATAGAACTTGTGATTCAGAGATTCTAACCCGAACACAATAAGTAGGAATTATCTTATTTCACTTTTAGACCTTCCTGTATTTATTGCAGTATATTTCCATTTCATATGTAGTGCATTTTTTTTAAATAATGAAAAATGTTAATGCAAAAAGAAGTGTCTGATTATCCAAGAGTCAAAGACTACTGCACCGTTCTCATTCGAATAAAACAAATGAATCCAAATTAATATGTATTCATTCATTATAATATTAAGCAGAATTAATTTTCCCATTCCCAACTGACCTTGGCATTATGCCACACTCATACAAATGAAACAAATGTTCTCTCAAGCTCAACTCCACGACAAAAAGAATCTTATTAGAATATTTCAGGTACAGAAAAAAAAAATGGATACGAATCAATTTGGATCATTCGTCATATCCTTACTTTATTTTGGATGATTCAAAAATGAACAAAAGGCCCAAACTAACGCATCCTGTCATCTGAATGAAGGGAATGAATATGAATTAATTTGTTGTTTTCATTAGAATTTATTTCATATTCATTAAAATGTGTTACTATTGTAATTGCGGAGATCCTGATACATCCGAATCTCTGAATCACGCAAATTTTGTCCAAATTTCAATTCGTACCTAAAAAAATCACACATGTCTAGTGCATGCAATGCTTCTAGAGATACTGGGAGGATATACTGGAGTGTGCAAAAGCTAGTGCAGATCTGCATAGAAACCAATCAGCTTCCAGGTTTTATTGTCAAAGCTTAATTAAATAAGCTGAAGTTAGAAGCTGATTGGCTCCCATGCACAGCTGCACCAGATTCTGCGTGCCCCAGTTTCCATAATTTACAAAAGAAAGAAAAAGAAAAAAGGCATTTTTAAAAGTCTCAGAAGTCTCTGTAAAAGACAAACTGGAAGCGGAGTTCCACCCAAAAATGGAACTTCCGCTTTTCGGAATCCCCCCTCCCTCCGGTGTCACATTTAAAACCTTTCAGGGGGGAGGAGGGAGCAGAAACCTGTGTACTACAGGTATTTGCTCCCACTTCCAGGCACAGATCACTGCAGTATGCGCAGTGACTAGGGATGAGCCAAACACCCCCCCCCCCCCCCGTTCGGTTCACACCAGAACCTTCGAACGGACCGACCGTTCGCACAAACATTTAGAACCCCATTATTGACGTCTATGGGACTCGAACATTCGAATTCAAAAGTGCTAATTTTAAAGCCTAATATGCAAGTTATTGTCGTAAAACGTCTTTGGGAACCCGGGTCTTGCCCCAGGGAACATGTATCAATGGGAAAAAAGTTTTAAAAATGATCGTTTTTTCTGGAGCAGTGATTTCAATGATGCTTAAAGTGAAAAAATAAAATGAAAAATCCCTTTAAATATCGTACCTGCTGGGTGTCTATAGTATGCCAGTGAAGTGGCACGTATTTAGAATGGTCCCTGCACAAAATGAGATTACTATAAGAAAAAAGTAATTTAAAACTGCTTGCGGTTTTAATGTAATGTCTGGTCCCTGCAATATGGATGAAAATCATTGAGAAAAATAGCACAGACAGTACACACACCACGTAGCTTTAGGTGCACACTGCAGAGGACACATGCAGTACACACACCACGTAGTTTTAGGTGCACACTGCAGAGGACACAGGCAGTACACACCACGTAGTTTTAGGTGCACACTGCAGAGGACACAGGCAGTACACACACCACGTAGTTTTAGGTGCACACTGCAGAGGACACGGGCAGTACACACCACGTAGCTTTAGGTGCACACTGCAGAGGACACAGGCAGTACACACCACGTAGCTTTAGATGCACACTGCAGAGGACACAGGCAGTACATACGACCGAGTGTATGCAGGCAGTACATACAGGCAGTACATACAGTCAGTACATACGACCGCTTGTATGCCCCATCAGACTTTTTTCATCGGAAATTCCAAGGGATTCCATCAGAGTTTAGATGGAGAACATGTTCTCTTTTACTCCGATGGAATTCCGTCGAAATTTCGATGTGATTTTGGCCAGTCAAAAGTCTGACCATGTGTACAGGGCATTGGACTGCCTGTGATATGCCTGGCTCAGCCTCAGTGCCAACAACCCATCCAGGACTGACATAAACAGGTCAGAATGGGGAGGGGAGGGGAAGGGGGTTTCCCTTCAGAGCAAACAAATACATAAAAGCCTGAATGCTTCAGGAATTGGCACCCTCATTAAGAGTCTCCAGGGTTGATTGGATCTATCTCAAGGTGAAGTAGAAAACCCCTTTAAAATGGGCTTTAGAAAGAACTTGCAGAATGTAAACTGTGAGAGTCAAGCACGGCTGCACAGTGCAGGAATTTCTCCGGGCTATCAAGAAGTCCCTTTTCATGTTAATCACTTAGAACAAAAATGGCTAATTATGCTGTCTTTATATAAAATAATTAAAATCCATTTTTGCTTTAATGCTTACAACTTAGATTATGTAAAACATAATTAGCATAGTACATTACCCAGTCTTTGCAGCGCTCCGAGCTGCTGAAATCCACACAAAATAAGATAGTTGTTGTACAAAAGAATCTATTAAAAAAAAGTTGTTGTATAACCAAAAAACGGGAAAATGCTAAAACATTATTTTTTTTTCTTTATAAAAGCCATTAGCGAATGTCCCCGAAACAGAAAGTTGTAAGTACAACAATGCTGTACAAGTAGCGTATTCAAAAAGGAACTGGAAATTATAACCAGGAGTATTGGTAAAATTTGGGAGCTTTTTATAATATAGATGAATTAATCCCTTTTAGGACGTTTGCATAAAGTTGTAAAGAGCTAATTTCTTGCTCGTTACTATGAGTTTTTTTTTATATAAAGCTGGAGAGTGCAGAATCAGGTTTATTTCTGCATATAAAACAATCAGCTTCCACCTTGTATTGCCAAAGCTTAATTGAGCAAGCTGAGGTAAGAAACAGATTGTTTTTTATGCAGAAATTAGCTTTAGTACATAATGAGGATCTGACATCTCAATCTGCACAGCATGGAACAGACAGCTGAGTGTAATCTGAGACCTGAGTGTAGGGAATGGACACACCCCCGTCTTAAAAGAAACCATGCACAGCTGAGGCTGCCAATCACCTGTGGTGTGCTGGAGAGATGAAGTGTCTGGGTCATCAAAACAGTTGCAGTACTTGCTTACTACGTTTTAAGTGTTTGTAAACCCCCACATAGCAGAGAGTAATCTGAGACCTGAGTGGAGGGAATGAACACACCCCCTCTGTACAGTCTTATAAGAAAACATGCACAACTGAGACTGCCAATCACCTGCTGTGTGCTGGAGGGGGCAGAGCCATCTCCCAGGGTTGGGAGCAACACTCATAAAGTACTTGCTTACTACATCATTTGTTTATTAAAGTTGTTGTAAACCCTTACATATACCCAGTGAAGTGACTAGCATCAAGTGATAAATAGAGACTAAGCAAATCCACCTAATAGGTTATATCTGTTTATCTGTAACCCACTCTGCTCTATATCCATTCAAAGTCCAAAATGTAAACACCATTAGCTAGATTAAGGTAGAGTTAGGCCGGCGTATCAGTAGATACGCCGACCTAACTCAGAATCTGCGCCGACCTATGTTTAAGTGTATTCTCAAACAGAGATACGCTTAAACATATCTAAGATTCGACGGCTTGCGCCGTCCTATCTTAGGTTGCAATATTTCGGCTGGCCACTAGGTGGCGCTTCCATTGCGGTCGGCGTAGAATATGAAAATCAGTAGATACGCCTATTCACGAACGTACGCCCGGCCGCCGCAGTACATTTATGCCGTTTACGTAAGAGATAGGCCGCCTAAAGTTAAAGCTGCCCCCTAGGTGGCGTAGACAATGTTAAAGTATGGCCGCCGTTCCCGCTTCGAAAATGTTACGTCGTTTGCGTAAGTCGTCCGTGAATAGGGATTTACGTAGTTTACGTCCACGTCAAAATCAATAGGCCCGTGCGGCGGACTTAGCCGCAATGCACACTGGGAAATGTAGGTGCCCGGCGCATGCGCAGTTAGAAATAAAACGTCAATCACGTCGGGTCAAGCCTCATTACCATAAAACACGCCCCCTCAGACAAATTTGAATTAGGCACCCTTATGCCCGCACGCTTTAGGCTACGCCGCCGTAACTTAGCAGGCAAGTACTTTGAGAATCAAGTACTTGCCTCGCTAACTTACGGAGGCGTAGCCTAAACACGCTAAGCTACGCCGCCGCAAAGTTGCGGCAATCTCTCTGAATCTGGCTACATTTCTCAGTTCCAGGAGGCAGGGGGGATCCAATGTCTCACACTGCACAGCAAGGAGCAGAGAGCTATATGATTTTCTGGGTCATAAACACATATACAGCACTTGCTTACTACATCAGTTTATTATTGTGATTGTAAACCCCTACGTAGCATAGAGCAGAGAGCTGAGAGTAATATGAGACCTGAGTGGATGAAATGGATACACCCCCTCTACACATATCTCATAGATAAACATGCATAACTGAGACTGTCAATCACCTGCTGTGTGCTGGATGGGTGGGGGGTTGTCACACGGGGTTGTCTGGTGTTGGCATGAACTATCACAATTGACTCATGCAAATAGCAGAGGAATGACAGAGCAGTCAGTTATCACACTAGGTGGCTTCTTCATTTTTTTCATTTTAGAGGTTTTCCACTTTAAAGGAAACTTGTATTTAGGGTCCACAAAAGAAAAATATACTGCGCTAAAGAAAATTAAATGATTATATAACAATTGATGTGAAATTTAGTGAAAAAAAGAAGCTGCAACACCTAAAAAAACATGTGATATTCATGTAACAAATGTGAACAAAGGAAGAAAAATAGGTCACGCTAAATGTTATACACAACATGAAAAACTGCACAATTAGTGTATGAATAGGATGAAAATTAATTGAAAACAGGACCCCAAATTAGGGGATGGGGACAATAAATAAATAGATTGACACACCAAGTCCAAAAATTAATTAGTGGAAGTAAATCCAATTCGAAGGAATAATAATGATAATAACAGCATCAAAAAGTGAAAGGAAAATCCACCACCAAGTTGATTGAAAGTAGCTGCTCCTCACGGCTACACCAGGAAGGAAAGTAAGTAAATGCCCTTACCGGAATAGCTGGACCCCTCTATTAGACAAGGTCATGGAAGCCTGCAAACGACCCTCTCCGGGGTAATGAGAGATCCCAGGGGCTGTGCTTTGCTTCGCTCTCAGCCGTTCCCAAAGGCTGTACATGTCCCGTCCAATGAGACCCTTTAGGGCAGGGGTGTCCAAACTTTTTTCAAAGAGGGCCAGATTTGATTAAGTGAACATGCGTGAGGGCCGACTATTTTGCCTGACATTCTTTGAACCATTAAAATTCTGTCTAAGTGTGTTCGTCTGAGCACTAATACACGGCCCAACAAGAATTCTCTTGCCTTTGTGGCTGTGTGTGGTGAAGAGATGAGCTTGGGCGTGTTATTTGGATATACTGTATATATTTTATTTGTGGCCCCAACTAATCCCAGAGCGCTGCTTGGGCGTGTTATTTGGATATACCGTATTTATCGGCGTATAACACGCACAGGCTTACCATTGCCATGAATGCAGCATCACTATTGCCATGAATTCAGCCTTACCATTGCAACCAATGCAGCCTTACCATTACAACCTCACCATTGCAACCAATTCAGCCTCACATGTGCCATAAATGCAGCCTCACATGTGCCATAAATGCAGCCTCACATGCGCCATAAATGCAGCCTTACCATTGCCATCAGTGCAGCCTGAACGATGCCCATCTGCAGCCTCGGAGGGCAGAGGGAGGGGGCGGGATGAGTGCCGACAGATTACAAACAGGAGAATCTCTTGTTTACGCTGTGGCCTCTTTAATACAAAGTCCTGCCTCCTATGATAGACAGAACAGTCGTCCAATGGCATCCCAGGAGACGGGACTTCCAATAGAGACGCTGCTGAGTAAACAGGAGATTCTCTTCATGTAATCTGACAGCACTCGTCCTGCCCCCTCCAAGGCAGTGCCAATAAATACAGTATATATCTTTTGTGGCCCTGGGAGCCACAAACAATATATATATCCAAATCCCCAGGGGGGCCATATTAAATCAACAGGGGGCCGCATTTGGCCCCCGGGCCTGACTTTGGACATGCCTGCTTTAGGGTATTTGGGTTTTAATAAAGTCTTTATCTAAGAACCTTAAGGCTGGGTTCACACCGGGGAACCTGCATCCAATTTTCAATAGCAAGAGATTTTTACCAGCTCTCTATGGAGCCGGTTCACATATCTCCGCTGCGGCTCCGGTTTGAATTTGCACTGGGGTCCTGTACGTCTTTTGACCCTTTTCAGATCCGAATTCAGCCAAAGATTCGGGCTGAAATAGAACCAGAAACGGTGAACCATGATGCTACCGGACCCCCTGCTGTGAGCCGTATGCGGAGATGGTGTGAACCCGGTCTTAGATGTTGTTATCTATTAAATAAACAAATTAAAAATGTACAGTTTCTGAGCCTATTTATGTTAAAAAAAATGATAATTTTTAACTACTTAAGTACCAAGGTCATTATTTTCAACCATTATGAGATTTATTAACATGTCTATATTACTTTAATTCTCTGTTTTTTTCTTTAAAGGATCACTTTCTCAATTGTTTTTTGATTATTTAATGACTGTTTGGCATATTCTGCAGGCAAAGGCCCAGAGACACTTTATGCTGGTTATAACCTCAATGATAATGAATGGCACACAGTACGTGTGATACGACGAGGAAAGAGTTTAAAGTTAATTGTGGATGATCAACAAGACATGACAGGTAGGTGCAATGAACCTTTATATTCTGCTATACTAAACTAAGTTTTCATTTCAGGAATTCTAGGATCATCTAAGAATGCTCCAAACAGATAATAAGGAAAAATAAATAAAAATCGCCACTTGGAAAAGGTTTGGTAAAACAGTGGTTTAAAACGAAATGTGTACATGGGCATTTTCTGTAACTCGTCCTAAAGTCTTACACAGAAAGCACTTAAATTGGTAGTAGACTCTATTTTTATTTTTTACCTACAGGTAAGCTTATAATAAAGTTTACCTATAGTTAAAATGAATAATCCCTAAACGTCCACCGTTTAGGAGATATTCTAGCGAGCAGAAGTCGGTGACGTCACCGACACATGCGCTCTGAAGGAACAGCATACCCGTTCCTTCAGAGCTGTGCCGCATTCGAGACTTGCATAAGCAAGGAAGGCTTATGGGCATACCCATTCCTTCAGAACTGTGTGCCGTGTTCGAGACTTGCATACGCATTGGAAGACCTATGGGTATACCCATTCCTTCAGAGCTGTGTGCCACGTTCAAGACTTGCATACGCATGGAAGACCTATGAGCATGCCCGTTCCATCAGAGCTGTGTGCAGCGGTCGAGACTTGCATACGCATTGGAAGACCTATGGGTATACCCATTCCTTCAGAGCTGTGTGCCACGGGCAAGACTTGCATACGCATGGAAGACCTATGAGCATGCCCGTTCCTTCAGAGCTGTGTGCAGTGGTCGAGACTTGCATACGCATGGAAGACCTATGGGCATACCCATTCCTTCAGAGCTGTGTGCCACGGTCGAGACTTGCATACGCATGGAAGGCTTATGGGCATACCCATTCCTTCAGAGCTGTGTGCCGTGTTCAAGACTTGCATACGCATTGGAAGACCTATGGGTATACCCATTCCTTCAGAGCTGTGTGCCACGGTCAAGACTTGCATACGCATGGAAGGCTTATGGGCATACCCATTCCTTCAGAGCTGTGTGCCGTGTTCGAGACTTGCAAACGCATTGGAAGACCTATGGGCATACCCATTCCTTCAGAGCTGTGTGCCACGGTCAAGACTTGCATACCCATGCAAGACCTATGAGCATGCCCGTTCCTTCAGAGCTGTGTGTAGCGGTTGAGACTTGCATATGCATGGAAGACTGGGTGAAGTTAGAAGGCTCTGCAGTGGTGACAGCGCCCCACTGGAGGGCTTAATTTTTAAGGTAAGCAGGGTTTTTTTTCAGGTGGAACTCAGTTCCACTGTTCTGTCAATATCTCCAACCCATCAGAATCTCCAACCATGTCACTTTCGGATTATTTAAAACCTTAGCAATCGGAGAGTTTGAAGAATTGGTGGCTGGACACGACACCAACATCCGAATAGAGTCTGGAACAGGAAGACTGAGCTGTTTGACAGCATAGTGGCTAACGAGGACAACGTTTTTGCTGCCTCGGAGGCGGCCATTTTGTTAGCTAGTATCGGAGCAAGAATCTCCGCTCATAATATCCTGCACCGGACTCTATTCGGTTGCCAGTGTTGTGTCCAACCACCAATTTGTCAAAAACTCCAATAACTGCTGGTTTTAAATAAACTGGAAGTTAAGAGGTTGGAGTTTCTGACGGGATGGAGAACTTGACAGAACACCATCACCTCTGGCTCAGACTCTTTGGTGCCTGCTCACCACAATCACGTGTAAACACAGAAGTCCGGTTTCTGTATTTACAAGTGACAGCTCTGTGTGTAACCCCTCTGAACTCTGCTCTCTGTATGCATTGCATTCCTGGTATTTGATAAAATGTAAGACCCTCTTGCTGTTCATGAAAAATTTGACTGACCACACCCACTATTTGATGTGAGTTGGAGGATGTGCGTGGGGTGGGTTGGGGCATCGTGGGTGAGTTCCAGCACCTATTGTTTGAGAAAAAAAGCCCTGAAGGTAAGTCTTTTATATTGATTTTTTTTTTTCTAAATGCTTCAGGTCCATTTATAATGATGCAAATATGCTACAAATATGAAAGCAGCACTACAGGGGATAATAAAGAATAATAAAGAATTATAAAGAAAAGCAGCTTCATAAATGATTACAGAATAAGGCCTTCAGTTTCCCATATTGGAAAATAAAATCTGTTTGTTTAAATCATTGGAAATTATTGCATAATAATAATAATAATAATAATAATAATAGTAATAATTATAATTATTAATTATTATTAATATATTTATTGTCATCATTTTTATTTGGGATTTATATAGTGCTAAAAGTTTGCACACGCTTTACAAGCTAAAGACCGACAGTACAGTTACAAAACAATAAAATAAAAGAGGAGGGCCCTGGTCACAAGAGCTTACAGTCTAATTATTTGGAACATTGTTACAAACATTCAAGTAATTTATTAATTTAATTTTAACTTTAACTTTTTTAACTTTTACATTTACTTTTTAGGTATATTCTTTTTGAATGTAGCATACCTTAACTCAAGAACAGTATATCACAGCCCAGATAGCAAGGATAAGTTGCCACAAATTTGTGGCAATGTTGAATTGTAAGTCTGTTAACTTGCTGCACATTTTTACTGGCAAGTTGTAGACTTGCAGAGCACTTGAAGCACACGTTCTACATGACACTTTTCCAATTTGTAGCAAGTTTACATGGCAAGTCTCTAGCAAGAGAAACGTTGCTGTGGTGAGTCTACAGCAAGAGCTTTGCAAGTCTACAGCATGACAAACTCAGCCACAGTGCCCCCTGTGGTGGGATGACTATTGCACAACATAACTGAACCAGAACTTGCAGAATGTTTGGAAAGAAAGTTGATCTGGAGTCGTGCAATGTTGACTTGCAGTGATTGTGCAACAAACTTGTAAAACCTGGCAAGTCTAGCAATAGCTTAGCAAAAATTTTCAAACTTACAGCTCAAATGCTTGCTAATCTGGGAGATTGACAGTCCCTTTATTGAGGCCTTTGTTCCTTTACAATCACCAGATAATGCTGCCATTAACACTTTTCCTGTCCTAGGGTCACAAAGCTTGCCAACTGTACTGTATCTGTGGAAGGACAGTGTTGTCACTCTACAAAAGCAAGTGCATAAGGACTTTAGAACACCTCCCCCTCTCATATTCTTAATAACATAGAGGGGAGGTATTGTGCAGCTTTTAGAGGTGACCGGGGCAGGGCTGCTCAAGATTTCAGTGCAGAAGATAAATGAAGTTTCAAGCTTACTGGATTCATGGCAGTATGAAAAAAAAATATTTTCACATATAGCACAACGCTTAACAGACCAAAAGGGAGCACATAAGAGAAATTCCTGTTTAGGGTTTGCATATATAGCTGGGTGTGTGATTATATTGGAGTCAAACTTTTCAAACTGTGACAATGCTTGCAGATTTGGCACCATGTGCCCATTTCAATGGCAGTGATGGCTGGTGTTTATTTGTTTGGGGGACATCAGACAACCACCTCCCCCCTGTGGCACCTCAAACCCCCCCCACATCCTGCTGTCTGCCGGTCTACCAGTACTTACCCCATCTAGGCGGCGAGGATAGGGAAGCGGATCCTGTTCCTTCTTCTCCTCGCTTCCACTGTGTGTCTCATCCCCTCCTCCTAGGTGTCCAATAGGATCACCTGTCCTTTCAGCCAATCGGGTGACGGATATCAGATCCATTGGCCGGGAGGAGGATTAGTGTTGCAACAGCGAATATTTATTTGCTTTTGCAACACACCTTGGTGGGCTTCGGTCACACTCTCTGCGTCCCGAGCCCACCCTATTTTGAAGCCTATTAGAGCCTCTGACTCTAATTAGTTGCTTCAAAAAACACACCCCGCCTACTACCGCCATAGGAATTAATGCGCCCGGCGTCCTGAAAGGGGCCGGGCACATGGATAGGGAGGGCAACAGCAGTGGATAGGGGAGGCAGCACCCGTGCGCCCACAATGGACAGGCTGCCCCTGGTCGATGGTGAACCTTTATCAAAAAAGCCTGATCGGGCAGATGTATGTACATAGGGCCAAATTCAGGTACAAATGCGGCGGCGTAACGTATCGTCTTTACGTTACACTGCCGCAAGTTTTTCTCGTAAGTGCTTGATCCACAAAGCACTTGAGTATAAACTTGCGGCGGAGTAACGTAATGACGTCCGGCGCAAGCCCGCCTAATTCAAATGGGGCGTGTACCATTTAAATTAGGCGCGCTCCCGCGCCGAACGTTCTGCGCATGCTCCGTTAGTAAATTTCCCAACGTGCTTTGCGCGAAATTACGGCGCCCCGACGTGTTTGTGAATGGCGACGTGCGTAACGTACTTATGCCGAAAAAAAATAAAAAAATTAAAATTCGACGCGGGAACGACGGCCATACTTTAACATGGCTGGTGTAAAGGTTAAGCCATGAAAAAGATTTCTTAACTTTGCGACGGGAAAAAACGACGTTACGCACGCGAGTAGCTTTGTGGATCGCCGTAAAAGCTAATTTGCATACCCGACGCTGGAAAACGACGCGAACTCCACCCAGCGGCGGCCGAAGTATTGCAGCCTAAGATCCGATCGCGTACGAAGCCGTAAGCCTGTCGGATCTTAGCCAAAAGCCGTCGTATCTTGTTTGTGAATCACAAATTAAGATACGACGCGGCAAATTTGAAAATACGCCGGAGTATCAGTAGATACTCCGGCGTATTTGTTCTGTGAATCTGGCCCATTGACTTTAAAGTAGAACTTAAAAAATAGGCAAAATTACAGTTTTCAAGCTCTTCCTAGATTCATATGTACATGAGCAGGCAGAATGTGGATAAATACAAGAGACACATTTATTCTATATTTTAAATGTATTATATTAAAGAATAAGCATAAGAACAATTGTACTAAATTCTCAACGGAAAAAAGATTCTGTGAATTTTTATATGCCAGTTTTCAGATATGGGCAATAACAAATCTAGTGCATTTAGAGTGACATAAATTACTGCAAAAAGTATTAATATAAATGCAGCTTTCTTATTATAAGTTAATTGACACCATGGGTTGAATAAAATTAAATATGGGCCGTGATATTTGATCCCTAACTCATTTTAATTACATGTTTATTAGCCTTAAAAATTACAGTAATTAGAAATAATTAGAAAAATGTTAGCAACTGCTGGCAAGACACACAGATCTAAAAAATAGCATTTAAAAGGCTTTTGTTAATAATTTTCATGAAGATTTACATTTATTAGTACATTAGTTAAGTAGTTACCTTATAAATGAATTCCTTAGGAAATTATTTTCTTTTTATTGCACTGATATTTGTAGGAACTAAATAATGCAACTCCTGTTCAGATATGACAAGTAATTGCATTTGGGCAGCTGCTAAGGTTTTGGCCAGGAGGAAAATGGGATCTGCATAGGGCTTATGAGCCACTGTTTGAATACTGCAACACGAAGCAATAGTATTAAATATGCATATAAATAGTGCAGAGCTATTGCCTTTGCCATGATGAGAGTAAATAATAATACTAATAAAAGACTGCAGAGTTGCATCAAATTTAATCCATATACAATTATTACAATCTCCTATTAAATAAAGTTCACGTGAATATCCCCTTCCCGCTGAGCGTAAGCATATATGCGGCCTCAGCTTTAGGGGGTTATATCGTGATGATGCCCGCAGCTGCATTACCGTTTTTTAGAGTGGGCGGTCAGCTTTCCAGGGATAACTAGCCACTCAGTTGTTATCCCGGAGGCGTGGGAGGGGACATCGCCCCATCCTGCCGCCTTCGGCCGCTCTTACCGGGCCTCCCGTCCCACCGGGAGACCCGATCCACGATCCGCCACTTCCGACGGCTAGAGACAGACTCCTGTATAGATCCCCACTCCTTTAACCTTCCTCCGCTCCAGGGATACCACTCCATTATCATGCAATAACAAACAAAGGATACCAAGTGCTCTCTGTTTTTATATTTATTAAAATAGTCCCGATAAAAAGACACTTACAAGATAGTAGATAAAAAATCGCATAAACATAGTTAAGATGCATCCGCTCGCTACCACAGTGGCTGCATGACGTCACTGGCTCAGCTCTTCCCCTCCACACGTGTATCGCCTTCTGATTTGGCTTCCTCAGTAGAGCGAAGCAATAGTAGTTGTATATTTATTTAAAAAAATAAAAAGAGTCAAAACATGGAAATGTTTGAACAGTGTCCACAACAAATAATATATTTTCTACGATTACCAAAGTGAAAGTTCCAAGCTAACATATTGAGGCTCCATGCACACATGACGTTCAAAAAAGTAATTCTGGACGTCGGGTTGCTGGCAGGAAAATGCTTCTTTAAGCTTTTCCTGCTTCAGTGTTTTTTGGGTGTTTTTTTACATCACTGCAATGTAAAAAACCAAAAGTGGAACTTCCGCTTTAAGCACTCCTCGCCCCCTACACATGCCACATTTTTTTTTGGGGGGGGGGGGGGAGTGGGGGCTTCGTTAGGAGTGGGACTTCCCGTCCCACTTCCTCCTTCTGCCTAGGGGCTGCCAAGGTGACTCCTCCTCTCAAACCTAGACGGCCCCTCTTTCTAGCTAATCTCCTGGGACATGTGACAGGTCCCAGAAGATCACCTGTCCACTCCGATGGCGCAGCAAGATTCGCGCAAGTGCTGTGCATGCCCGGCCGTGAAGCTGAAAGCTGTTACGGCCGGGTGCCCAGAGTGGCAATGGAGGCACCGGCGGAGGGGAGGGGGAGAGGAGCACCGCTTCGGGTGGCTGCATCGCTGGACTCTGGAACGGGTAAGTGTCTGTTTATTAAAAGTCAGCAGCTCCACTTTTTGTAGCTGCTGACTTTTAATAAACATACAGTAGGTGCCGCCGATTTTGTGTTTCCAGCGCGATGCGATGAAAGGCTGTGCTTCTTGCGCTCGCCACCCCCACGAGATGCAGCGCATCCATAGGAATCTATTGGGGGAGCGACACAGCTCGGCGCTAGCTACCATGATGGGGGTCGAGGGGGGGGTAATATCGCTCCTGCCATGCCGCGAGAATACACAATGTCACGGTCAGGTACTGTAAAAAGCCTAGAACTCCCCTTTAAAAGCATGTTTATGAGCGTTTATGCACGTTTTCAGCGTTTAGCTTTTTTTGTGGTCAGAAGAACTGCTCTTGACAACGATTTTAGGGCATTCAGACAACAGCCCATAAATTACCTTGATGATAAACTTCATAAAAAGTCCATGGACACATAGGATAGCATAGAGTGGGGTTTAAGGGCTGTTAAAAAAACGCCCAAACTCCCAAAAATGGTAGTTGATCAGCTTCAGTGTGCATGAGGCCTTAAAGGGTCACCAAAGGAAAAAAAATTCTTTGCATAAAATTATTGTCTGCAAGGTAGACAGACAGAATAGTGTAATGATTTGGTTAAAAAACGAGTAAATACCTATTAAATTCCTTCATCTATATCACCTCCGGCGTTCTAGTTTCTGTTCTCTCATTCACTTCCTGGTTTGCATCGTTCGTTCATGTAAGAACTACATTTCCCAGTATGCATTGCGACACACCCAGTAATTCACACCTCCTTGAAGTCTCTAACGCGTAGAGAGCGTCCTGCCATACAGATGTAGTTCCCAGGAGGGGGTGAGCACGTCACTGACCACCGCAGTAAAGCCTCCCATCATGGTGGTCAGTAAAATCAGACAAGCAGGAAGTGAACAGAACAGAGAAGAAATAGAGCAACTTCTGAGCAAAAACGAACAATGAGGAAGTGAAAAGAGGAATGTCTGCAGGTAAAGGATGCTTATTATGAAAGAAAAATGTTTTCCTTTACAACTCCTTTAAAGCGGTCCTCCACCCTAAAGTGGAGTCCCGCTGATCGGCACCCGCCCCCCCTCCGGTGTCACATTTGACACCTTTCAGGGGGGAGGGGGGTGCAGACACCTGTCTAAAGACAGGTATTTGCACCCACTTCCGGCCACACGCTACGGGCGAAAGACGGGCATTCCGTCACATCCCGTCTGTCGCCCGTTGTGTGCTGGGAACACTCGGCTCCCAACACACAGCGTGTGAGCCAATCGGCGGGCGCAGCGCGACTCGCGCATGCGCCGTAGGGAACCGGGCAGTGAAGCCGCAGCGCTTCACTTCCTGGTTCCCTGAGCGTGGATGGAGGGGGGAGCAGCAGAGAGACGAGCGATCGCTCGTGCTCTGCTGCGATCAGCGCTGGACTCCAGGACAGGTAAGTGTCCTAATATTAAAAGTCAGCAGCTGCAGTATTTGTAGCTGCTGGCTTTTAATATTTTTTCCCCGTGACACATCCGCTTTAAGCTTGCAAGACAAGCTACACAGAAAAAAAAATATCTCCAATGCACCATTCTTACTAGACATCACTTGATTGTTGCACTTTTCAGCCTAATGTGTCTTCTATGCCAAGTAATTAACATTGTAGAGACCACCTACAGAGCTCACCCAAAAGTTTAATAGTCCTAAACACATAATTCCCCCTTGCTACATGTATCCTTGCCAGTCACTATAAAAATTAATTAACTAATCCAAACCGCCTAGAACTTTTCAGCTGTAAAGCATTTGCCAATTGCTACACACACAACAAACTGAAATTAACAGAAGCTCACCGGTTCAACTCTCCATCTCTCAGCCTTTCTCAACCTTTTTACCCCAGGTGAACCCTTAAAAAAATGTCAGGTCTCAGGGAACCCCAGCTAAAAACCAATTCATCAAAGATCATTGAGAAAAATGCCTCTTATGCCTCTGTCGGGTTGCACAAAAATCCCCAGAAAAAAAATGCACGTGGAAGACATTTTTTACCTCTTTTACCTTCTTGAGGCAGCACAGAGGGTGGGTTTAATGCCCATATACCACATGTACGTGTCCATGGGCAGATGAGGTTTCTCTCATGGACAGCTTCCGGTCACTAGCAATGATTGGAAGTTGGCAGGACCGACTCCTTATCATGTGATCACTGTAACATCCGATCGTAGTGGTCGAATGATAGGGCAGACCTTTCTGCCCCCAGGCATTTAAACCAATTTAAAGGGACACCAGAGCTGCGCAAGAAGGGGTTAAGAAACTGCAGTGGTGTAGTTCACTATGCTGAATTTGGTAGAACGTGGAGGCGCATTAATGACACTTTAATGTAACACTTTTACTTTGTGTTGTATCTAATCAATATTTTGATTCCTGCTCATGTTCTTTCTCCTTCTGCAGTAGGTAGTCATGCTCCCTCCTACACATCACATTGCCCGAATGCTTACCGATAGATATACCAGATGATACCACTTCACACAGCTAGGTCTCAGATTCCATAGTGCTTTCTCTATTTTCAAAACACCATAAAGCTTTATTAAAATTACACTCACATGCTCATAGCTTGACAATTGGCATGTAGCATCAGAATTATGGCATTCCTTTTAGAGTTTGCTATTCCTTCGGTATGGCTAGCCTTGAAACCTTTTTACAACATTCCACAGCATCAAACCTTTTTGATGCATTTTGAGACCGATAGACCGGTTTTCTGAAGAAGAGTGTGGTTGCAGTCGAAACACGTCAAAAAGGTGTGCTTTAATAGGGTTTTAGGCGCTAAATGGTATCATCTAAGTGGGTTCATCAGCAAGTAGCTGGCAAGTGATGTGAAGGAAGGAGCCTGATTACCTATAGCAGAAGGAGGAAGAATGTGAGCAGAGGTCGATATATGGATTAGAGAGGACACCAAGTAAGACATGTGCTATTAAGCTTTCAGAGAGATGGAGAGATGAACTGGCAAGATAAGCAGCGGCTTTTGTGACTTTTGGTTTTGTTGTTTGTTTAGCAATTGACAAATGCTTTGCAGTTGAAAAGTTCTGGGCCGATGCGTTAATGAACTTTTATATTGACAGGGGAAGATGCAAGCAGAAAGAGAAAATTGTGTGTTTAGAATGGTTAAACCTTTGGGTGAGCGTTGTAGGTGGTTGTTATTATTTACCAAGAAGGACAAATCCATTGAGGTGTGATGTACAATGTTTATTGAGGACTCACATTCCTGAAAAATTTGCCACTGAACCAATCAATATCCATAGAGTTATAGTTTATGACATACAGTATTTCAGGTTATTTCATTTTAAATTAAACATCCACTATAGGTTTTTAATTACTGCTATTCCCTACAGTTTATCGTATTATTAAATGGGTTGTAAAGGTTTGTTTTTTATTTTCTAAATAGGTTCCTTTAAGCTAGTGCAATGTTGGTTCACTTACCTAAACTCGTCGAGCCAAATGTTCCCATTGCCCAACGAGGAAATAGAGAACATGCTCTCTTTTTGGCTCGACCAGTTTCCCGACCGGTTTTCTCGGCAGAATACGTCTCCCATCGAGTTTCTTGCTGAATTCTGCCGAGAAAACCGGTCGTGTGTAAGGGGCCTCACTTCCTGTTCCTCCCCAGTAAGCTTGCCCCCATCATCCGAGCCGTTCTGGCTGGGGGTTAGTCAGCATGCTCGCCCCCTTCCCTTGGGACTACATCCCTGCGGGGAGACGCTGTAAACACTAGGAACCTATTTAAAAAATAAAAAACAAACCTTTACAGCCCCTTTAACTTTGAGTCATGTAGCTTATTTGGAAGATAATTTCACATATTTACTTGCATTGCACAATCTTACTGTTAGTTACTATTATATATATATATATATATATATATATATATATATATATATATATATATATATATATATATACACATACTGTATACTGTCATTGCGAATAGTGGATTGCAGGTGATGCTAGCCATTCCCTAAGTTATGCAGAGAGGGGAAGATACTATAGGTACAGCATTGATTTCATATTCTATAACTATATTATTCAATCAGGATATTATCCATTAAAATGCAGTTGATAACTGGAGCTAATCCATCAATTTGGATAGCGTTAGATTCATTTGTGGCAATTAAGCATTTCAAAAGACTTCTGTCATGGTTTAGTCTGCAGTTTTTTTGGCCTGTGAAATTTTTACCTCTTTACTGCAGTGGTTTTGCTAAGATCTGTGATTTAATTCACATGTGTTGCTGGCTTCTGGCTTCACACATGAGTGTCGCTTCTCCACTTTGGATTTATATTCCTTTCCCTTTTATCACTTCCTGGCCCGCCTGCCAGTTTGCTTTCCCTATATAAGACATGCTCAGTGCATACCGTGTTGCCTGAGCAATTGCCTAGTTCTCAAAGCTGCTGTTTGCCTAGTATTACTTGTATTCAGTGTCTGACTTTCCATGTACTGACACTACCATTTCTGCTTGTCTGCCGCCAGCCCTGACCTCAGCTCATTTTCCGGATCCTCTTCTATCTCCTGCCATCTGTATTCTGCATATGCAAATGGTCTCCCCATCATCAACTGGGCATTACTGGGGGTGTCGACCTGGTTCCAGCCTATCAGGAGATACACTGTCGTATATTCTTTCTGAATCCGGGCCAATGATCTGATCTGATTAGCTTTTTTAAATTATGTTTATAATGAATTTTACATTTTAACTATTTTTGGTTTCTATTATTATCTGTTGGCACATTATAATCCCACCCTAATCCTCTTTCTCAATTTAATTTGTTTGTTTGCACCAGCCACCACTTTTTGGGATGAGGTGCCGGATGCTTATGACCCTGATTCACGTAGAGCGCCGTATATTTGTGCGGGCGTAGCGCATCTCATATGCGCTATGCCGATGTAACATTAAAAGGCAAGAACAGTATTCACAAAGTACTCGCTCCCAATGTTGCGCCGGCGTAACGTAAATTGTCCGGCGTAAGCCTGCCTAATTCAAAGTAGGAAGGAAGTGGGCGTGATCCATTTAAATGAAGCTTGACCCCATGCAAATGATGGGCAGAACGAACGGCACATGCGTGCGCATTCTCAGAATCACGTCAAATTTACTCCCTAAGATACGACGGCTCAATGCCTACGACGTGAACGTAACCTACGCCCAGCCCCATTCACGTACGACTTACGTAAACGACGTAAAATACGACAGCTGTTCCGACGTCCATACCTTTGCATGAGATGCACCTCCTTATATGTGGAATAACTTTACGTCGGACGTACGCCTTACGTAAACGGCGTAGATTACTGCGACGGGCGCAAGTACGTTCGTGAATTGGCGTATCTAGGTCATTTACATATTCGACACGTAAATCGATGGAAGCGCCCCTTGCGGCCAGCGTAAATATGCGCCCAAGATACGACGGCGTAGGAAACTTACGTCGGTCGGAGGAAGCCAAATTTCAGGCTATCTTACTTTCAGAATCAGGCGCAGAGATACGACGGTGCATCCGTGCACTTACGCGACGTATCAGTAGATACTTTGGCATAAGTCTTTCTGAATCCGGGCCTATATGCGTAACTATGTTGAACGAAAAATACATTAATGGTCGATATAGTTATTCTTGCCCAAAAGCCTAGCTGGGATTATTAGGATAGGTCTAAAACTGTTTGTTTGCACCAGCCACCACTGATTCTATATGTATGAAGGCAAGGGAGCAGATGGACTCCATCAGAATCAAACTCTTGGGGTCAACAATAGTGTTGCTCACGAATATTCGTATTGCGAATATTCGGCTCGAATATGGCATATTCAAGTATTCGCGATATATTTCGAATTTCGCGGTGAATATTCGCTATTCCGAATATTCGCATTTTTTCAATTTTATTTTTAAAACAGATCACATCCTATCGACGTCTAAAAGCATTGCTGGTATGATTAGAGACCCTGGGCCGAGTAGCTAAGCTGAGGCGATCCTTTTATGTTGCCGAATATAAAAAAAAAAAATTGCGAAATTTCGCTAATGCGAATGCGAAAATGATTGCGAATTTTCGATAACTGTGGTAGGAGAACTCTGATTGTCTCTGATGCAAAAGGGGGGGGGGCTTTGTGTATGTTTCTGTTATGAATATTTGTATGTTTGATATTATTTTTTGTAAGAAGGAAAAAATTGCGCATACCTTAAAAAAAGGGGAGAATACAGCAGCAACTCAAAAATGTTATACAACATAAATTAATACAAGACAGAAAATGGAGTCGCTCTACAAGAATAAAAAATATGTCTAGTGACAAGACATGTGGGCAAATGATAAAATAAGCAAGCGCAAATAACTTGTGAAATACACAGTGAAACAAATATATAAAGAAATATAGTCCCAATAATAGAAAAATAATCTTTCATAAAAATGTCTTTGATATGTGAAGTGAAAAAAAGTCCAAAGCATGCAGCATGAACGTGTTCAATCTTCAAGGTGTTTGATTGACAAACGGCTGTGACAGATGGATAGAGTAAAGAATCACCACCAATGCAAAACACTTTTTATTTTCTATTGTAAAATATCACGAATATTCTGAGCCAATCAGAGTGCTCCTTCCGCATTTGCCGAATATTCGCAATTATTTTGTATTGTAAAATATCACGAATATTCTGAGCCAATCAGAGTGCTCCTTCCGCATTTGTCGAAATTTCGCAATTATTTTGTATTGTAAAATATCACGAATATTCTGAGCCAATCAGAGTGCTCCTTCCGCATTTGTCGAAATTTCGCAATTATTTTGTATTGTAAAATATCACGAATATTCTGAGCCAATCAGAGTGCTCCTTCCGCATTTGTCGAAATTTCGCAATTATTTTGTATTGTAAAATATCACGAATATTCTGAGCCAATCAGAGTGCTCCTTCCGAAATTTCGCCATCAATATCGCATTCGCAATTTGCTAAATGTTGATACAATATCACGAATATTCTGAGCCAATCATAGTGCTAAATATCAAGAATATTCTGAGCCAAACAGAGTGCTCCTACTGCAGTTGTCGAAAATTCGCAATTATTTTCGCATTCGCAATAGCGAAAATTCGCAAAAATTTCATTTCGATAAAATATCAACAATATTCGAATTTAGCGAATATTTCACGAATATTCGACTATATATTCGTGATATATCGCGAAATCGAATATGGCGTATTCTGCTCAACACTAGTCAACAATAGCTGGGAGGTGAACACTTCCAACGTTTTTTGGTTGACATTAAAAAGCCCAGATAGATGTGCACAGTAATAAGTGTGGGCATTAAAAGCTAAACAGAAATCTATAATAAACAGCATGGTTTTGGTTGAATAGAAAAACAACATCACCGTCTACACTATAAATATAGTGCGTTTCTTGCTATGAATGATGCACACTCCAGTCAGGTGTTTCGTAACTCTCCCATTTGAATACATTGCAGACTGTGTGGTTTCTTGTAGTAGCTCCGGGAATATGTGAGAGTCGATCTTTCATCTTCAAAGCTTCACAGAATATGTAACTTTGATGATACCCTATCTTTGAGTTTGCAAGAACAGAATTGCAGGTTGTAACCACATATATCCATCTGGTGTTATTTTTAAGTTTGTATTCTCCAACACTCTATCTTTTTATCTTGTACATTTCATTCAGTCTACCTACTTCCTTACAAGAATGTCCTTGTTCTTTTAAAGTATAGTTTGTTGTTTATTCCCTTGTGAGGATTCTTGGAAGTTGTATTTTTTTTTATAGCAACAGAGTTAGAGAGGTTTTTTTTTTCCAAGATTTTTTTTTACAAGAAAGGAATAAAATACTCCCAATAGTCATTTAAAATTATGTTAATTTTTGTTTCCTGAAAGAATCCAAAAATATGAAAACACGGGGATCCATTGCCATTGGCAGAATGCCATTTAAATGAATCAAAGTGCATATTTTTTCAATGTACTCGCAGTCGCTTTATCTCCATTCATGTTTGGAAAATAAAAGAGTGCAATGTTTCTAATAACACAATTCATTTTGAAGGTAGCCTTACTGTTCTAGAATTGATACCAAGCATAATGGTCACCATAAACCTGGATACTGTATATATATATATATATATATATATATATATATATATATATTCCATGATGAAATTTGCACACAATGGACCAGATTCAGGTAGATCTGCGGCTGCGTAACGTATCGCATTTACGTTACGCCGCCGCAAGTTTTACGGGCAAGTGCTTGATTCACAAAGCACTTGCCTGTAAAATTGCGGCGGCGTAGCGTAAATACCCCCGGCGCAAGCCCGCCTAATTCAAATGATCCGGGTAGGGGGCGTGGATCATTTAAATTAGGCGCGTTCCCGCGCCGAATGTACTGCGCATGCGCCGTCCCTAAAATTACCCGACATGCATTGCGGTAAATGACGTCGCAAGGACGTCATTGGTTTCGACGTGAACGTAAATTGTGTCCAGCCCCATTCACGGACGACTTACGCAAACGACGTAAAATTTTCAAATTGTGACGCGGGAACGACGGCCATACTTAACATTGGATACGCCATCTAGGGGGCAGGGGGCAGCTTTATCTTTACGCCGCGTATCTCTTACGGAAACGGAGTAAATTTACTGCGACGGGCAAGCGTACGTTCGTGAATCGGCGTAACGACTCATTTGCATATTCTACACCGCAATGGAAGCGCCACCTAGCGCCCAGCGTAAATATTGCACCCTAAGATACGACGGCACAGGCCGTCGTATCTTAGGCATGTTTAAGTGTATCTCAGTTTGAGAATACACTTAAACATACGACGGGCTTAGATTCGGAGTTACGTCAGCGTATCTGCTGATACACCAGCGTAATTCTTTGAGAATCTGGCCCTTAGCCATCATGTCAGTTCTTAAAGAGGAAGTAAATTCCAGACGATTTTTCTTATTTTTTAAATGTATAAATACTGTAAAGAATTGCAAATGCAAATATATTAAAATCGGCAAAAAACGAGGTTGGGAAATACATTATTTATCTTCTTTAGTATATCTTCACTCCCGGGTATTGGTCACGCCATTACTTCTGCTGTTTCTTGAATCTCTTCTAGATGTCATTTACGCCCTTACTATGTTTCCCTTTGCAAATCTTGCGCATGCGTCGTAGCGCAGAAACCAAGCCTCTATCTCGATTGCCGTTACTATGGAAACAGAGATAAACCATAGCTGAAGCTAAACCACTTGCAAGGCAGCATCACGAGACTTCCCTCTGTGCCATTCTGAGAGGAAGCTATTAAATACTAATGACCCGGCATGCAGAGGAGACAGAAACGTCACACATAGTGTGCTGTTAAAGATTATACCTAGTGCGCAATCGCGCCTGACGTCACTCAAGATTCAAGGACGATTGCTATGGAAACTAACACAGTGAGCAAACTTTCACAGGCAGCGATTGCCTGTGCTATCTAGATTTCATAGAGCTTATATTGTATTGGAGGGTTTACAACCACTTTAGGCAGTGGAGCTGCTTAGACAGCTGTTACTGTCTAATGTCCTCTCTAGAGTTATAGAGACATATAACACAAGGCTGGTCAGAGGCTGATTTAAAGTTCAGCTACTATGGGGTTGGTTTACTAAAGGCAAGTAGGATGTTAACTTTGCAAGGGAATTTTCCCCACTGCTTAGTGGAGAGAAGCTCTGCTGACTTCCATCATCCAATCATGAGCAAGATACCAATGTCCTTGCATGTGATTGGGTATTCTTTAATTCACTAAGCTCTAGGGACACTTCCATGCAAAGTGCAACTTCCCTTGCCAATTTTCCTTTAGTAAATCAACCCTGGGAGAAACATACAAGTAGGAAATTCATACAAGCAAAAAAATGTGAAAAACTTAAAGATAGCGCTATGGTGTTTATATAAACCCCAAATCTCAGGCCACGCACACACGGTCGGTCCAAACCGATGAGAATGGTCCGACGGACCGTTTTCATCGGTTCACCGATGAAGTGGCCTGATGGTCTGATGTGCGTACACATCATCAGTTCAAAAACCGATCGGGTCAGAACGCGGTGACGTAAAACACACAACGTGCTGAAAAAAACGAAGTTCAATGCTTCCAAGCATGCGTCTACTTGATCCTGAGCATGCTCGGGTTTTGAACCGATGCTCTTGTGTACTAACCATTGGTGTGGACCGATCGGGCAGCGGTCCATCGGTTCGATTTTAAAGCAAGTTCTAACATTTTTGACCGAAGGACAACGGACCGATGGGCCATACAGACAGTCAGTTTGGACCGGTGAAACTGGACTTCAGGCCGTTTTCATCGGTTTAGACCGACCGTGTGTACGCGGCCTCAGTATTGCAAGTTCCAGAACACAGTGGTAGTCACCCATATATATGGGTAAATATATTCCGCCGGACCGTTTTCATTGGACATGTCCGCTGCCGGATTTTGGTCTGATGGTTGTACACACCATCAAACCAAAATCCCCGCGGACAGAATATGCGGTGACGTGGCCGTGCCGTCGCCGCGATGATGACGCGGCGATGTGTATGACCCTGGAAGGTCAATGCTTCCACGCATGCGTCAAATCACTTCGACGCATGCGAGGGCTTTCGGCCGAGCGGACATGTCCGGTAAGTCGTACAGACGACCGAACATGTCCGACGGACAGGCTTCCAGCGGACATGTTTCTTAGCATGCTAAGAAACATTTGTCCGCTGGAAACCTGTCCGATCCGCCGGAAAATTGTCCGGTCAGATGTACAGACGACCGAACATGTCCGCTGAAACTGGTCTGCGGACCAGTTTCAGCAGACATGTTCGGTCGTGTGTACGAGGCCTAACAACCCATACAATTCATACAAAGAAACCAAAACAAATAAGTTCAGAAATTATGTTTTGTGTAATAAAATGAAATGACACAGGGAAAAATTATTGAACATGCTAACTGAAATGTATTTAATACTTGGTACAAAATCCTTTGTTGGTAATAACAGCTTCAAGATGCCTCCTGTATTGAGAAACTAGTCGCATGCATTGGTCAGGTGTGATTTTGGCCCATTTCTTCCACACAAACAGTCTTCAAATCTTGAAGGTTCAGTGGGCCTCTTCTATGAACTCTGATCTTTAGTTCTCTTCATAGATTTTCTATTGGATTCAAGTCTTGTGATTGGATGGGCAATTCTAGCAGCTTTATTTTCTTTTTTTAAAACCAATTGAGAATTTCCTTGGCTTTGTGTTTGGGATCATTGTGTTGCTGAAATGTCCTCCCTCGTTTTATCTTCATCATCCTGATAGACAGCAGAAGATCTTTTTCAAGAATGTCTTGGTGCATTTTTCCATTCATCCTTTCTTCAATGATATGAAGTTTGCCATTACCGTTTGCTGAAAAACAGCCCCACACCCTGATGTTCCCACCTCCAAACCTCACTGTTGGTATGGAGTTTTTGGGGAGATAGAGAGAGAGAGAGAAGGAAAGACTAACAAAACTCACTATTATTGAAAAATATCAGATGAACGGTTTCCAGATAATTGCTTTTCTTTATTTTTTGATGCTAATATAAAAACACGAGAAGGATGTTTCTTCATTGGCATGCCAGCAATTTTATAGTGCATAGTTCAATGCTAAAGTTAATTCTACTCAGGGCTTTTTTTTCTCTGAAAATAGGTAAGAAACTCAATCACCACACCCCTGTCCACCCGTCCCTTACACACACCCTCCAAACCTTATCAAATAGTGGGTGTGATCTAAACAGAGTCATACCAGGAGTGCATTATGTACAGACTGCAGAGCTCAGGTTGTGCTACAAAAATAGTGCAGAGTTCAGTCTTCTTCCACAGCTCATTTCCTCTGCATTCCCCATCCACGTCTCACATTTACCCCTCTTCAGCTCTGACCTCTGCATACAACACCCCCTCTACTGCCCCCATCTCCTTAAAAGCTCCACCATCTTCCACATAGCTTATTTTTGTTGATGTATTAAGCTGAAGCACCCAGCGAGCTCTAGTACCTCCCTGCATACTATAGTTGGCTCCACCTCTCTCACTTGCGGGGAGATCATCCAGTGGTGATGTTGGCATTTGCACTGCACGCCATGTACCTGCATCTCCCTTGTCCCCATCCTTTACTCAGTGGGAGCCACTCAGCTGATCTGATCTGTGGGAGCTATTGGGGAACAAGCTGTTACTTGTAAGCATAGAAGCTGGACTTTTGTGTTTTCAAGTACTAGTGGTCAGCAGGGAGCAGAGGGCCTGAGCCAGAGGTGGTGGAACTGAGTTCCACCAAGTTCCAGCCACCAAGTTCCAGCTGAAAAAAAAGCCCTGATTCTACTTTAATTTTGTCTTCCTTTCCCATCATCAACATGCTACTTATAATTTTAAGTAAAATCTTTTGGATTTTATAATTACCTTATTTTAGACCTTGCAATGTCTTCACTGACTCTCTGTGCAATGAAGGCAGGTCATGTCTGGTAGGAGGGGCTGTCAGGGTGCTGTACATAGCTCTTTGAAAACATCAAAGCACTCTGCCTCAGTACTTCTCTCAAGTGCCCTCAGCCCTGATGCAAGCAGTGAGCTGGCTCTTGAGAGATGTTAAGCAAATATCAAAAAGCATTAATGGGTGAATGTCAATCTGAAGGAGTGGGAGTTCTTAGGCAGGCTGTATTTTCATGCAGACCAACCTAGGTAGCACTCATATGGTATGCTGAGGCATTGAAAGAGCTGAAATCCAAGCAATGAAAGAGGTGGGCCAGGAACAGCCAGGCTGGGGAAGAAATGGCTAAATGTTGGACCTTCTCCAGCAAGGAAATGAAAAAATGAAAAGAATCTCACAGTGTGCAGTGAGATTAGAGTGAGCAATTTCAGTATAAGACAGGAACCTGTACAACTGTGCAAGACTGAAGGTAAGGCCGGAGTTCATTTGTTCTTCTGATTAAGGAGAGACTTCTCCTTACTTCCTGTTCTGTCTTGACTACTGTCACTATTACAAGACGTGAGGGAAATCCTACTTAAAGCCAGTGGCGGGCAGTGGTATTTTTTTTTGGTGGGCCAGCTAACAGTGCACAGCCAGACACCCCCCACCCCGTTCAGTCAGACAGTGTCTGAGGCCGCAACACTTACCACGGGCTTCCCCCTGGGGGACTGGCTTTCAAATCTCCTCTGCTCACATCTCTTCCAGTGACGGGTCTCCTCCCTCCTTCTCTCTTAAAGGATGTTAAGAAGCTTATTTAAAAAAAAAAAAAAAAAAAAAACGTTTGAAAAATTGCTGCAGAAATACAGTGTAACTTAAAAAGTTACAATGACCAGCATTTTATTCCATAGATTGTCTGCTAAAACAATATATATAATGTTTGGGGGTCTGAGTAATTTTCTAGCAAAAAATTATGATTTTTACATAGAGAGAAGTGTCAGAATTGGCCTGGGTGGCAAGGGGTTAATTACCATAAGTAAGTAATATACAATTAATTATTATATATATTTTTTAAGGTAATTTACTATGGGCCAAATTCTCAAAAAGTCTGCGTAACTTAAATTTCAGCAGTTAAGTTACACTGACTTAAAATTTCTACCTAAGTGCCTGATCGTCAAAGCACTTAGGTAGAAATTACACGCTGTGTAACTTAAGTGCCGCCGTCGTAAGGCGGTCCTCCTCTCCTGGGGGCGTTTAAAATTTAAATGAGGCGCGCTCCCACGCCGGCCGTACTGCGCATGCGTGTGACGTAATTTTCCCGACGTGCAGCGCGCGAACGTAATTAACGCCGGTCGGCTTTGAGAATTTCGACGGGACACTAAAGTTGCGACGGGTGAAAAAAAAAGACGCGCCGGGAAAACAAATAATTATAAAAAAAAATGTCAGCGTCGCTCAGCATGCATTCCTGAGAGGGAGAACTCCATGCCAATTTTCAAAGAAAAAAACGGCATGGGTTCCCCCCCAGGAGCATACCAGGCCCTTAGGTCTGTTATGGGTTGTAAGGAGACCCCCCCACGCCGAAAAATTGACGTAGGGGGTCCCCCTACAATCCATACCAGACCCGTATCCAAAGCACGCTACCCGGCCGGTCAGGAATGGGAGTGGGGACGAGCGAGTGTCCCCCCCCCTCCTGAGCCGTGCCAGGCCGCATGCCCTCAACATGGGGGGGTTGGGTGCTCTGGGGCAGGGGGGCGCACTGCGGGCCCCCCCACCTCAGAGCACCCTGTCCCCATGTTGATGAGGACAGGACCTCTTCCCGACAACCCTTGCCATTGGTTGTCGGGGTCTGCGGGCGGGGGCTTATCGGAATCTGGGAGTCCCCTTTAATAAGGGGGCCCCCAGATACCGGCCCCCACCCTAAGTGAATGGATATGGGGTACATCGTACCCCTATCCATTCACCTGGAGGCAAAAAGTAAAATGTAGTAAACACACAACACAAGGCTTTTTAAAATATTTTATTATTCTGCTCCGGATGCCCCCCCTGTCTTCGTTATTAGCTCAATTAGCAGGGGGGGCTTCTTCTTCCACTCTCCGGGGGTCTTCCGCTCTCCGGGGGTCTTCCGCTCTCCGGGGGTCTTCTCCGCTCTCCGGGGGGGGCTTCTCCGGACTCCGGGGGGCTTCTTCCATCTTCTCCCCTCTTCCGCTGTTGACTCGGCGAACCCCGGTTCTTCTGCAGCTCTCCGGTGCCTTCTTCTTCAGCGCTGGCTGCCTGCTATGTTTGTGTGTTAGCTCGATTTCAAACAGGCAGCCGGCGCGGTCTTCTGTGGCGTCAGGGTCTTCTGTTCTCTTCTTCTCCCTTCTTCCGATGTTGCCTCGTCGCCTGTTGTCGCTGTAATGATGGAAGCGCGCCTTGCATCACATTTATATAGGCATCACCGTCCCACGTGGGTACCTGCCGGAGCATGATGGGACGGTGATGCCTATATAAATGTGATGCAAGGCGCGCTTCCATCATTACAGCGACAACAGGCGACGAGGCAACATCGGAAGAAAGGAAGAGAAGACCCTGACGCCACAGAAGACCGCGACGGCTGCCTGTTTGAAATCGAGCTAACACACAAACATAGCAGGCAGCCAGCGCTGAAGAAGAAGGCACCGGAGAGCTGCAGAAGAACCGGGGTTCGCCGAGTCAACAGCGGAAGAGGGGAGAAGATGGAAGAAGCCCCCCGGAGTCCGGAGAAGCCCCCCCCGGAGAGCGGAGAAGAGACCCCCGGAGAGCGGAAGACCCCCGGAGAGCGGAAGACCCCCGGAGAGTGGAAGAAGAAGCCCCCCCTGGTAATTGAGCTAATAACGAAGACAGGGGGGGCATCCGGAGCAGAAAAATAAAATATTTTAAAAAGCCTTGTGTTGTGTGTTTACTACATTTTACTTTTTGCCTCCAGGTGAATGGATAGGGGTACGATGTACCCCATATCCATTCACTTAGGGTGGGGGGCCGGTATCTGGGGGCCCCCTTATTAAAGGGGACTCCCAGATTCCGATAAGCCCCCGCCCGCAGACCCCGACAACCAATGGCAAGGGTTGTCGGGAAGAGGTCCTGTCCTCATCAACATGGGGACAGGGTGCTCTGAGGTGGGGGGGCCCGCAGTGCGCCCCCCTGCCCCAGAGCACCCAACCCCCCCATGTTGAGGGCATGCGGCCTGGCACGGCTCAGGAGGGGGGGGAGGCTCGCTCGTCCCCACTCCCATTCCTGACCGGCCGGGTAGCGTGCTTTGGATACGGGTCTGGTATGGATTGTAGGGGGACCCCCTACGTCAATTTTTCGGCGTGGGGGGTCTCCTTACAACCCATAACAGACCTAAGGGCCTGGTATGCTCCTGGGGGGGAACCCATGCCGGTTTTGAATTTAAAAATTGCCGTGGAGTTCTCCCTCAGGAATGCATACCAAATGCCGTCGCTGGAATGGGCCTTTACAAGGTTTGGCTAACTTTCCACATTATAAAACCAGCCCTAGTTTTGCGCCGGCAAATTCGGAACTTAGGCAGAAATCAAAGTGCTGAAATGCTTTGAAAATCTGCTTAAGTCCTCATTTGCATACGCAAAGCTGCATTTCAATGAGAAATGCCCCCAGTGGCGGATGCGGTACTGCATCCTAAAATCTGACCGTGTAAGTGTCTTACACATGTCAGATTTTCTGCCTAACTTTGGAAAAAGCCTTTTGAGAATCGTTTCCAAAGTTAGGCACAGAGATACGCAGGCTGAACAGCAGTTAAGTCTGCGTATCTCTTTTGAGAATTTGGCCCTATATTTTCAAAAACTGTACTCAAGCAGGAGGTTTAATGGACAAATTACTGAATATTAAAGTTATAACTTCCAACCAGTAATTTCACAGTAAATAGATAAATAATAAATTATCTTAAAACATATAGCATAATAATATATGATTTAGCTTGTACCTTTTCAGCAGCAGAATATTCTCATTCTCCCTCTTAACTGTTTGAGAAAAACATGGGATTGTGGGTAAATCCTATACACATAAGCACAAGTATTTCCTTGTAGTTAAGGGCCCGGATTCTCAGAGGACTTACGACGGCGTAGCGCCATGTACGCTGTCGTAAGTCCTAATCCGAGCCGTCGTATCTAAGCGCCTGATTCTTAGAATCAGTTACGCATAGATTTCTATTCAATCCAACCGGCTTAAGTGTCTTACGCCGTCTGAGCTTAAGTGCATTTTTATGCTGGCCGCTAGGGGCGTGTAAGCTGATTTACGCGGCAAAATATGTAAATCAGCTAGATATACGCGAATTCCCGAACGTACGCCCGGCCGACTCAGTAAAGTTACGCCGTTTACGTTAGGCTTTTCTCGGCGTATAGTTACCCCTGCTATATGGAGGCACAAGTGCGGCGTAATAATGTTAAGTATGGCCGTCGTTCCCGCGTCGTTTGCGTAAGTCGTCCGTGAATGGGGCTGGACGTCATTTACGTTCACGTCGAAACCAATGACGTCCTTGCTGCGTACTTTGGAGCACGGCACACTGGGAAATTCCACAGACGGCGCATGCGCCGTTCTGGAAAAACGTCAATCACGTCGGGTCACAGAAGATTTACATAAAACACGCCCCCCTGATCCAAATTTGAATTAGGCGGGCTTGCGCCGGCCGATTTACGCTACGCCGCCGCAACTTACGGAGCAAGTGCTTTGAGAATACAGCACTTGCCCGTCTAAGTTGCGAAGGCGCAACGTAAATCAGATATGTTACGCCCGCACAAAGTTACGCGAGCGTACGAGAATCTGGCCCAAGATGGCTGGGCTGAAAGGGAGTATTTGTCATTTCAACACATGCCCCCTTCTTCAACACTGCATGTCGGTCCCAGTACCAGGGACTCCAGGGAGTGCGAGTGAAGTACAAGTGACAAGTGAAGTACAAGTCAGGGTTGGGTTATAAAAATATATCCAAATCTTTGATGATCCCGAGGAGCACCATCAAATCTATCATAACCAAATGGAAAGAACATGGCACAACAGAAAACCTGCCACGAGATGGCCGCACACCAAAACTCATGGACCGGGCAAGGAAGGCATTAATCAGAGAGGCGGAACAGAGACCTAAGGTAACCCTGGAGGAGCTGCAGAGTTCCACAGCAGAGACTGGAGTATCTGTACATAGGATGACAAAGAGCCGTATGCTTCAGAGTTGGGCTTTATGGCAGAGTGGTCAGAAGAAAGCCATTACTTTCAGCAAAAAAAGTGGCATGTTTTGAGTTTGCGAAAAGGCATGTGGGAGACTCCCAAAATTTATGGAGGAAGGTGCTCTGGTTTGATGAGACTAAAATTGAACTTTTTGGCCATCAAAGAAAACGCTATGTCTGGCGCAAACCCAACACATTACATCACCCAAAGAACACCATTCCCCACAGTGAAACATGGTGGTGGCAGCATCATGATGTGGGGATGTTTTTCAGCAGTTGGGACTGAGAAACTGGTCAGAGTTGAGGGAAAGATGGGATATTCTTGAGCAAAACCTGTACCACTCTGTGTGTGATTTGAGGCTAGGACGGAGGTTCACCTTCCAGCAGGACAATGACCCCAAACACACTGCTAAAGCAAAACTTCAGTGGTTTAAGGGGAAACATGTGAATCTGTTGAAATGGACTAGTCAACGCCCAGACCTCAATCCGATAGAAAATCTGTGGTCAGACTTAAAGATTGTTGTTCACAAGCGCAAACCGTTCAACTTGAAGGAGCTCGAGCATCGGTTTTTTATCCATCGGTTAAAAAACTAGGAACTTGTTTTAAAAGTATTTGATGGTTAACTAACCGATAGAAAAAAACGATCGTCTGTGGGCACGTCCATCGGTTAAAAATCAACGCATGCTCAGAATCAAGTCAACGCATGCTTGGAAGCATTGAACTTCATTTTTCTCAGCACGTCGTTGTGTTTTACGTCACTGCGTTCTGACACGATCGTTTTTTAACTGATAGTGTGTAGGCAAGACTGATGAAAGTCAGCTTCATCGGATATCTGATGAAAAAATCCATCAGACCATTTTCATCGGATGAACCGGTCGTGTGTACAGGGCATTAGTGTTGTTGGGGTGTACTTATTTATACTGAGTACTGTACACAGGGCCGGTACAGGGGGTACATGGATGCCCTTGGCGGTACTACTTACTGTTTACTATTTACATCCACACCCTCCCTCTTCCACTGATCCCATGCCCCTGAACCCATCCCCCCACCCCCTCACCATCACTGTGTCCCTGATCCCATCCCTCCACTATCATCCCTCTGTTCCTGATCCCATCCTCCCCACCACCACCCCTCTGCCCCTGATCCCATCCCTTCACCCCACCACCATCCCTCTGCCCCTGATCCCATCCCTTCCAACCACCACCATCCTTCTGCCCCTGATCACATCCCTTCGCCCCACCAACATCCCTTTGCCCCTGATCCCACCCCCCCCACCACCATCCCTTCGCCCCTGATCCCTCCCCCACCACCATCCCTCTGCCCCTGATCCCAACCCCCCCACCACCACCATCCCTCTGCCCCTGATGCCACCCCTTCACCCCACCACCATCCCTCTGCCCCTGATCCCATCCTTTCGGTGCAGTTTGCTATCTTTGCCCTGGGCACCAAATGACCTTGTCCTGGCACTGACTGTTTATATATACTGCTCAGCAGCACATTACCTGGTTGCTGCCACCAGTGAACCTTCCCTGCACAGATCTGCCTTCTGCTGGCTAGCAACAGAGTCCCTGTCACTCCTATGCGTCAACTCTTGCACTTTTCATTTCTCAGTAGCACATTGTCCATTTTACTTTTGACCATCTCTACTCCCTATATGCTGTATGCCCAGCAGCATTATATCTCTGTTACTGTTTTGTAATTTAACTTATGCCCAAATTCCTGCTCAGCGGCATATAATCCCTGTAGCTAATGCCTGCCAACACTCACCATAAAGACTGTATTTTCATCCACTGTTCAACATCAATGTCACTTATACTGCTGAGCATCAACACTCCCTATACATTGATATAAAATGCAGCTCCACAGGTGAAATAACATGTCATTGTTATCTATCACTTTTTCGGAGGCATATCTAACATTCCTTTGTTCAAAAGCACACATTCCTTGGTTTGCCATTCTGCTGTTTCTGAGCAATTTGTATGTGTGTTTAGAATTGTTCTGCTCAAGAGCACAATGTCCCCTCCACTTGTCTATTAACTTCTCCTATACAAATTGAGCATTTACTGCTCAGCAGCAAAGCACCAAGGTTGTCCTTGCAGAAGTGCTCAAAGCAATCACAGAAGCAAGTTAACTAATGGTTAAAAGAGAAAACAGCTGACATTTATAGAGCTCATATAAACCTTGCAATAAGAGACTGGAGAAAAAAGGGGAGAACCTTAACCTTCTCCATGTTGTTATATGTGTGTGAGTATACCTCTGCGCTACCCAATATGTAAATGAAACAAAAACAATACTATAATAATCAAAGTGAATAGTATACCGTATTTTTTGCTCCATAAGACGCACCTAGGTTTTAGAGGAGGAAAACAAGAACATAATATTCTGAACCAAATAGTGTACTAAAATATTTACCAGTGCCCATAAAATGCAGCCTGACCAGTGCTATGAAATGCAGCCTGACCTGTACCCATTAACAATGCAGCCTGACCTGTGCCCATTAACAATGCAGCCTGACCTGTGCCCATTAACAATGCAGCCTGACCTGTGTCCATTAACAATGCAGCCTGACCTGTGCTCATTAAGAATTCAGCCTGACCTGTGCCCTTTACCAATGCAGCCTGGCTGTTGCCCATTAAGAAATAAGCCTGACCTGTGCTCATTAAGAATAGAGCCTGCCCGGTGCCCAGTAAGAATATAGCCTGACCGGTGCCCAGTAAGAATGCAGCCTGACCTGTGTCCGGCGACTGGCGAGGACGTCATCATATCCGCCTGTCGCTCAGATAGAAGACAGAGCAGCAGGTGCGGCAGTACTACATTCGGCCACTGGGGCTGCTGTCTTCTGTGAGTGACAGGCTTAGTCATGAGATTGCAAGGCTTGCGGGAGATGGCCGCCCGCTATCGAGACATAGCGGCGGCAGCTAGCGACGGGGGGAGCCCTGGTCAGTATTCGCTCCATAAGACACAGTGACATTTTCCCCCATTTCTTGGGGGGGGGGTGCGTCTTATGGAGCGAAAAACACGGTAATTGCTGTGAAATAAATAAAAACAATGATGAATGAGCTGCTGCATCCACCTAATTGTGTTCCCACAAAGTAAAGACAGTATAAGGTGTGAAGGTTGGTGTTGCACAGAATCTTAAGGTGTATGAAGTGTATCACAAACGTGGTACTATATTACTTACCATTTAGAATGATATAAATTGTATGTACAAAATTATAAACACATAGTGCAGTCTATTGCAGAAAAATAACAAAGTCAGGTAAATAATAGTTTGTTCTGCAATTGTGATGTTTTAGTATCACTATTTTCCAAATACAGCGCTGTTTGTGAAGTGGGGGACTTCACAAGGAGAGGGGGAACTTCATATCCCTGATGAAGTCATGTGCTGTGACGTAACACGTATGGCATTACGGACAGGAATTGATGCAAGAGACAGGCAGGTCACTGTGCTAACACAGCACAGCGAGTAAAATTAGGGTAAACCCAGAAAAAGTTGCATTTTAGGTATTCACTACCACACTGTATACCAGTGGTGTCCAACCAGTGGCCCGGGTGCCACATGTGGCCCACAGAGCCCTCTGATGTGGCCCACGACCTCCTGTTCTGGGATAGCGTGTTGGCAAGCACAGATCGCAGGTTAGTGAATCAGAGTGAGAGTGGTGCCGGTGGTAGATGAAGCAAGCGGCTGCAGGGAAGAGCCGCATAAGCTGATGCTTCCTGTAAAGCGCTGCCTCCTGTCACAGGTGGAGTAATACTAAATGCTCTCTGCAGGTTTGGTGTGCTTTCAAAAAGTGCACTTCACCTGCAGGATATAATAAAAGTCTTAGGCCCCGTACAAACCAGAGGATATCCGCTGGAAACGGTCCGCCGGACCGTTCCCAGCGGATAAATCCTCTAGCGGATTTCGATCTGATGGCTGTACTCACCATCAGATCGAAATTTGCGCGGAATACATCCGCGGTGACGTGTCGAGCCGTTGCCGCGACGATGACGCGGCGACGTGCGCGACGCTGGAAGGTAATTACTTCCACGCATGCGTCGAATCATTACGACGCATGCGAGGGAGGAGAGCGGACGGATTGATCCGGTGAGTCTGTACAGACGACCGGATCAATCCACTGGACTGAATTCCAGCGGATAGATTTCTTAGCATGCTAAGAAATTTTTATCCGCTGGAAATCCGTCGGCTGGAGAAATCTCAGCCGAAAAATGTCCGCTCGGGCCTACACACGACCGGATTTGTCTGCTGGAACTGATCCGCGGATCAATTCCAGCGGATAGATCCGGTCGTGTGTACGAGGCCTAAGGCAAAGTGCAGCAAACCCAGGAAAGCCACAGGCGCACAGTGCTACATCCGCGGTGTCGGTAAACCACAGTGCATCAGTGTGAAAGCAGCCTTAGGCCCCTTTAACACAATGTGTCCAACGCAATAAGACCCTCCATTCACCTCTATGGAGCGGCAGACGTAAACTAACTTGTGTCCCCTCCACTCATTGTGGCCCACGTCTGGTTACCAAGTCGCTTACTTGGCCCTCGCTCTTCAAAAGGTTGGGCACCCCTGCTGTATACTCACAATTTACATACGTATATCATTTTTTCCCTTAATACATGTTTTTTAATGATTTAATTATTATATATATTGTTATTCTACTAATTAAAATGTATCCAATCAATTAACTTCAATTATCACACAATTGATCACATGATTTTGGATTTGTTTGTATATATCTGTAGCAAAATGCTGTGGTTGTATAGCTATGACTAAGCACTGTTAAAAGTGTGAAACGCGTCAGCTAACCTATTCTGTACCCTGCTGGGATTTGAACATTTGTTATTTTATACAATAAAGGTGTTTTTATTGGAGAGCGGCTGTCCAGAACTTCCCTCTTCTGATTGCTATATGCTTAGCCTGCACCTGTTGCTTTCCCCTTGTGGAGTGTGCCATTTCAATACATCTATCTGGAGAGGGTGATCCCTTCCCTAAATCAAAACATAATCAGACTCAATAACCAATATTTTGGAGGCAGGAAGAATTTTTTTTTAAGGTGACATAAACCATACTACAAGCACAGAGATACGGTAGGCTAAATAGGAAAAGTTAAACAAAAAATACTAATCACAACTATTTGCATGGCAGTGTAGATGCATCCTATAGTACAATAGTCTCCAAACTGCAGCCGGGAGCCAGATGTGGCCCTTTGCTTGCCTTTGTCTGGCCCTTGGGGCATTATTCCACCAACTGACACCAAACATGGGCTTCCCCTGACACCATCAATGGGGCACTATTTCTTCCATTAAAACCAATGATGGGGCACTGATGCTGGGGCATTTTCTATGCCCACTAGCCATAGTTCAGCCCCTCTGAAGCCTAATGCCGCGTACACACGGTCGTTTTTTGTCTTGTAAAAAAACTTTGTTTTTTCTCATGAAAACGACGTTGCCTACACACCATCGTTTTTTCAAAATGCTCTAGCAAAACGCGGTTACGTACAACACGTATGACGGCACTCTGTTCCATTCAAGCTCACGTCATAACTTGCTTCTGAGCATGCGCGGGTTTAAAAACATTGTTTTAAACGTCATTCTAGCCCACACACGATCATTTTTTATGACACAAAAAACGACATTTTGAAAAACGACATAAAAAATTCAAGCATGCGGATATCCTCTGGTTTGTACGGGGCCTAAGACTTTTATTATATCCTGCAGGTGAAGTGCACTTTTTGAAAGCACACCAAACCTGCAGAGAGCATTTAGTATTACTCCACCTGTGACAGGAGGCAGCGCTTTACAGGAAGCATCAGCTTATGCGGCTCTTCCCGTACACACGACCGAACATGTCCGATGAAAACTGGTCCGCGGACCAGTTTCAGCGGACATGTTCGGTCGTGTGTACGAGGCCTTAGTCTCCTGCCCTTAGCAGTACCTTGCTGCACTCATGACTATATATAGATTGTGATGTACAGTATCTAACTATTGCTTTTCTTTCTCTCTGCTGTTATATTTGTTGATAACATACAGAAAAGAATGGAGGCTATTTTGCTGTACTGTGTTCTGCGCTATCAGTGATGGCGTGTTAGCATTGGCAATAGGAATTGTCAAAAAAAAAAAAATAATCCTTAGGGAACAGTGAAGCAGATTTACTGTAGTGTCTGACACGTTTCCTGTCATAGGCTTTCCACCGCAGTTGTATAAAGAGCAAACATTTCTACAGGGAATATGAAAAAATAGTACGTCTTAAGCCCGATACTGTATATTTCAAGATTAGTTATATTTTGACTAGTTTTGCTGTCATCTTTTTTATTTTTATGATCATTTTACCTGCAATTCTTATGATTTAAACTGGGGGATTTGCTCTTCTTGTAATCTTTCAAAAGAGATCCTTCAGTTCCTGTCACAATATTGCAAATATGTGCAAATAATCTGAATTTGTTTTACAGTAAGTCATCCTAAACGTGTCTGGCAAAAAAATAAAACAAAAACATATCTAAAAAATACCAAGAGTTAGGAAATAAGGGTAGTTTTATTTCAATATGGACTTTGTTTAATTCCACATGGATAGAAGAAAATTGGCCCCATGATGTCACCACATATTGTGCAAGCAAAGCTTTCTATTTAAGGCTCCATGCACACAGGACGCTAAAAAAAGTAGTTCTGAACGTTGCTTTAAAAACTGTATTTTATCAGCGCTTTGCATTGCCGTCAATGCACGTTTAGCTTTTAGCCGTGTTTCTCTGCTTCTATTGGGAGCCCATTGATTTGAATGAAGTTGAACCAGAAGTCATATCATCATGATCTGACTTGCGGTGCAACTTGTGTGCTGAGGATGAAGGGGAACCCTGCCAAAATAAAAAAATAAAAAAATTGGCGAGGGGTTTCCCCTCGGACGATACCAGACCCTTAGGTCTGGTATGGATTTTAAGGGTAACCCCACGCCAATTTTTTTTTTCATTTTGGCGTGGGGTCCCTCCAAAATTCATACCAAACCCTTATACGAGCACGCAGCCGGCAGGTCAGGATGGGGGGGACGTGCGAGCGCCCCCCCTCCGGAACCAGACCACATACCCTCAACATGGAGGGGGTGGGTGCTTTGGGGCAGGGGGGCCCCTGCACCCCCCACCCAAAGCACCTTGTCCCCATGTTGATGAGGACAAGGGCCTCTTCCCAACAACCCTGGCCATTGGTTGTCGGGGTCTGTGGACGGGTGGCTTATTGGGATCTGGGGCCCCCTTATTAAACACAGGATTGTAGATTGACAAGGGGTGAGCAGGAGGGGAAGCTTCCCTGGGCACTGTGGTATCTTATGAAGTCAGGGGGCACCACAAAGAGATTGGGGGGAGTGGTGAATTTGGGGGGAAGCAGAGTGTAAGAATTGTTCTAGGAGGGGAAATTTGGGGGGTGTACTAGGAGTGGTGTTTTAGGAGGATTTGTGTTGGGGGGGTTTGTGCTAGAAGAGGTGATATGGGGGGGGATTGGTGCTAGTAGGAATGAATGGGTGGTCTTTGTGCTAAGAGGGGAAATTTTGGGGGTGCACTAGGAGTGGTGCTTTAGGAGGATTTCTGTTTGGGGGATTCGGGGGGTTTGTACTAGAAGAGGTGATATGGGGGATTGGTGCTAGTAGGAATGAATGGGTGGTCTTTGTGCTAAGAGGGGAAATTTGGGGTGTAAATTTGGGGGGGGGGTGTACTAGGAGTAGTGTTTTAGGAGGATATGTGTTTTGGGGGGTTTGTGCTAGAAGAGGTAATATGGGGGATTGGTGCTAGTAGGAATGAATGGATGATTGTTGTACTAGGAGGGGAAATTTGGGGGGAGGGGTGTACTAGGAATGGTCTTTTAGGAGGATTTGTGTTGGGGGGATTTGGGGGGTTTGAGCTAGAAGAGGTGATATGGGGGTATTGGTGCTAATAGGAACAAATGGGTGTTATTTGTGCTAGGAGGGGACATTTGTGCTAAGAGGAGGGTGTGGGGATTTTTGGTAGGAGGAGAAATTTGTGCTTTGAAGAGAATGGGGGAAATTTGTGCTGGGAGTGGGGATTTGGAGTGTGTGTGTGTGGGGGGGGGTGTACTCAGAGAGCAACTTTGAGGGACTTGAAGGGCAGAAGATGTGTGCTAGGGGGGGACATTTTTGCTGGGGGGTTTCAGCAGGGGTAGTGGATTTGTACTGGAAGAAGGGGGAATTTATGATTAGAGGGAAAGCATTAAGATTAGTGCTATTTTTTGTACTGTTGGGGGGGTTACTGACACATAATGCTCATACTTCTGGGGGGGGTATCACGATTTAGCATGCTCACCTTGGGCAGTAGATGACCTTTTTCCGGCTCTGTTTTATTTTATTTTTACTTTCATACTAACTAGGATGTTGGTTGAAATACAAAGAGTCTTTTTTAAGAAGAGAATAAACTTTCTCAGACTGGTTCTGTTGCAAACATATTTTTGGAAGAGAATTTAAGAAGTACTGATTGATAGTTGAAAAATGTCAGGATATATAGATGATATATTAAAAAACAAGACAGATAGACAAATATGAAAAAACAAATATTTCATCTACTGTTGAAAGATCTGACTCATTGAACACACAATATATTGGCTTGGTGCACCTGAATGCATCACTGCTCACAATGGATGCTGAAGCAATCAGACTTCAAGCTATCTTCACAATATTTGATTTGGCTTCTCTTTTGAAGTTGAATTTTGTCTGCCTCTTAGGAGGTTTATTTTTTTTTTGCCCTCTTCTTAAATTTAAAATGCACAGATGCATGTATTTATTTACATGTTTTTTTGAATCTGGATTAATTTGTTGCTTCTTATTTATTTCAGTTCTGTAAAGACTGGAATATAAAGTTGGCATGTTAGCCTAAACAAACAATTGCTATTTAATATAGATTACCAGATTTGGAAACTTTTATAATCATATGAGCCTGAAATATTACGTGGGCAGGGACAGCACCACCGCAGTGTGGATTGTGTGCCAAAATATCTGAACTTTTAGGGGTTTGGTTTGATAATGTAAGACCTTAGAGGAAATAGGGTAGTTAATTTACAGTAATTATAGTTCTCAAAAACAGTGTTGACTTGGTCCCATACAGTAAGCACCATTGCTTTAACTATGGACTTACATCAGCAAATGTGTCAACACCAGGGCTCAAGTCCTGCAGGAACGCGTGGGAATGGAGTTCCTGCACTTTTTTCACAGCAGGAACTCAGTTCCCTTTGCAGGACTAGAGCAGCCGAGAGCAGCCGAGCCACCCGAGCCAATTCTTCACTAAGCGGCGATGCCCAGCTCGAGTCACTGTCAGGGGCAGGCGAACCTTAGTAATCCTTTGTTACTGGCCGCTTCCTGTATATGGATTCATCAGGTAGTGTGCGGGTATTCCGTCACTTCCTCGAGGTCGCAATGTCTCCTGGGAGCTTTTGTCATTGTTCCCAGGAGACATTGCGGAGGTCTGCCGCGAGTTGTCGCGGGATTTAGAAAGAACTTGCTTCTTTTTAAATCCCGCGATAATTCACGGCAGACCTCCGCAATGTCTCCTGGGAACAATGACAAAAGCTCCCAGGAGACATTGCGGCATCGAGGAAGTGACGGAATACCCGCACACTACCCGATGAATCCATATACAGGAAGCAGGCAGTAACATAAAGGATTACTAAGGTACAATGGATCGGAAAAAAAAAAACATGCGGTTTAGTAATTATGCATATGAGCGTATAATTTTTTTTTTTTGGTGGGGGAGTGGATCTTGGGTAGGAGTTCCCACACTTTTTTCCCCAGGACTTGACCCCTGGTCAACACAGTGGCGATACTAAAAATGTGAGGGCAGCAAACGAGCAGTGTCATGGAAAAATTGGTTGTATGCAGAGCACGCCGCCATTTTGCCTTGTGCTATAAGCACACACTTCATCTAATTGAAATAATCCATCTTTAACCTAAAAGTTTCACTCACCATTCATTTGGTCTGCCATTCATTCAAATCAAGAGACATCAACACCAGTCTGTTATCATCATCATAGCTCCCAGCAAGCACTGGTCTGCCGACGCCCATACAGCGTCCTTTTATTATAATAAAAGCCTTCACAAACCACATCTGATTGGTGGAGGTCACAGCGTGTGACCATAGGAAGTGATGTCACAGCATGTGACCTCCTCCATGGGAAGCCAGGACACAGCATGGGGGCACCACACAGCAAATGCCCATATTTGGATGTGACAATATATGATAACCCTTCCGACAGGGATACTTAGATACATATAATACATGAATACAATATAATACAATAACAACATGATATGATACAATAACGATACAGTAATAATGCAATAACAATGAACACAGTTCCTGATGAGGGGAGCTTATCTGCAGGTGAATGCTCACGTCACAATACAGTGTTGATCAGACACCGAGAGATGACAAGACCATATAACCGCTAAACCGACAATGCGTTTGCAGAGTGGACGCATCCCACAGACGAATATCTGTGAATGACACAGGGGCCCTTTCGCCGGCCGACACCCCCAATCCACAAACACCCTTCTCCAAATCAGGAAGTTTATCTCAACCAGTCTCAGTCTGCCCCAGTCTGCTCTTTAGAGCGGGTTGCGGGAGAACCAACAATGGGTGACACTATGACAATACATATTAAATACATCTTCATTAAATTTCCACAACAGCTGTTATGAAGTGCATGGGTAACATACAATAGTGACAATAGTTGCTATACATGCCAGCTAATGAGCAATGGATTCACTTGATGGACCACATTTAGGCAATTGTGACAAAATGTAGACAACTAGTTGACAATGATGACTTAATATGGGCCACATATGGTCAATCATGATAATATGTACAGTGTCTTGAAAGGGTATTCATACACCTTAACATTTTCCACATTTAGTCATGTTACAACCAAAAGGCCCATGGTATTTCATTGGGATTTTATGTGATAGACCAGTGTTTCTCAACTCCAGTCCTCAAGGTAATGTTTTCAGCATTTCCCTTAAAGGAGTTGTAAACGTTCATGTTTTTTCACTTTAAGGCATTCTGGCCCAGATTCACAAAGGAGATACTCCGTCGTATCTCAGATACTCCGTCGTATCTCAGATACTCCGTCGTATCTCAGATACTCCGTCGTATCTCTCAGAGTATCTATAGGACTGATTCATAGAATCAGTTACGCATAGATATCCCTAAGATCCGACAGGTGTAATTGTTTTACACTGTCGGATCTTAGGATGCAGTACCGCGGCCGCCGCTGGGGGGAGTTCGCGTCGTAAACCAGCGTCGGGTATGCAAATTAGGAGTTACGGTGATCCACGACGGTTTTTCGCGTTCGATACGTCTAGTCTAGTCTAGTTTCCCGTCGCAAAGTTAGTCGTTGTTTTGGGTGCCTTAACTTTAGACAGCAAACGTATTGCTGTCTAAAGTTTGGCCGTCGTTCCCGCGTCGAAATTTAAAATTTCACGTCGTTTGCGTAACACGTCCGGGAATACGGAAGTACGCTACGCACATCGCCGATTGCAAAAATGACGTCAGTTCACGCAAAGCACGGCGGGAATTTCGAAACGGAGTACGCGGGAGCGCGCCTAATTTAAATGTTACCCGCCCATTCGATTTGGACCGCCTTGCGCCGGACGTATTTACGATACACCGCCGCAAGTTTCCAGGTAAGTGCTTTGTGGATCGGGCACTAAAACTGAAAACTTGCGGCGGTGTAACGTAAACGGCTTATGTTACACGGGCGCAATTGTACCTGAATCTGGCCCTCTATGCCTTAAGGTGAAAAAAACATCCAATGATTACAGAATCCCGGGCGCATGCACTGTATTTGTGCGTGGCTGGCACCAAGGGCTTATTCCTTGGGTGCATACTGCCTTAAATATTAGTGCCACCCCAGCCCCTTCCACCTGCAGCAGATTTTAACCTCTCTTATGCCACGTACACACGATCTGCTTTCCCGTCGGAAAAACCTTGGATGGTTTTTCCGTAGAAAATCCGCTCAAGCTTGTCTTGCATACACGCGGTCACACAAAAGTTCTCTGAACTTTCGAGTGTTAAGAACACAGTGACGTACAACACTATGACAAGCCGAGAAAAAGAAGTTCAATGCTTCCGAGCATGCATGTTTTTTCCTGTCTAAATTGCATACAGACGAGCGGGTTTTCCATCAGAAAAATAGAGACCCTGCTCTCAAACTTTTGCTGGCGGGAATTCCGACACACGGTCAGAATTTCCATTCAAAAGCTCACATCTGACTTTTTCCGACGGTAAAACCGATCGTGTGTACACGACATTAGAGTTTTCCGGGCTGTTGGCAGGGGGGGGGGGGGGGCTGAAAGGTGTGCCAGCACTTTCTGCCCACAGCTAAACACCAGAGCCTCATGCCCCCGTGATAAACTCTTGGTGTGCATGAGACCTAAAACAGTATTACAGGTGGAATATGTGTTTATCTGTAACTAGAACAAAGGGGTTCCACAACTTTCACACCTCCATCATGTTCTTGGACAATCAACATCTATGGCTAGATTCACAAAGAGTTACGCCGGCGTATCAGTAGATACGCCGTCGTAACTCCGAATCTAAGCCGTTGTATGTTTAAGTGTATGCTCAAACTGAGTTACACTTAAACCTAGCTGAGATGCGCCGTCGTATCTTAGCTGTCTAGTTCCGCCGGCCGCTAGGGGCGTGAACGCTGATTTAAGCCTTGAATGCGTAAATCAGCGAGATACGCCGATTCACAAACGTACGCATGCCTGTCGCAGTAAAGATACGCCGTTTACGTAAGGCGTTTTCCGGCGTAAAGTTAGTCGAACAAATAGCTTGACTAGTCAATTGTTAAGTATGGCCGTCGTTCCCGCGTCGAAATTTGAAAAATTTACGTTGTTTGCGTAAGTCGTCCGTAATGGGGCTGGACGTAATTTACGTTCACGTCGAAACCAATAGGTCCTTGCGGCGTACTTTGGAGCAATGCACACTGGGATATGTCCACGGACGGCGCATTCGCCGTTCGTAAAAAACGTCAATCACGTCGGGTCACGAGTAATTTACATAAAACACGCCCCCCTCATCCTCATTTGAATTAGGCGCGCTTACGCCGGCCCATTCACGCTACGCCGCCGTAACTTAGGAGGCAAGTGCTTGCCTCTCTGACTTACGGTGGTGTAGCGTATATGCGATACGCTACGCCGCCTCAAAAGTGAGCCGCCCTACCTGAATCCAGCCACTACTTTTCGGCGGGCGCTGTGCTACTGGTGTGAATATACTGTAAATGCTTGGCTATAGTTCCGACACTCATTACAACTAAAGAAACTGCTTGAATAAGCTGAAAGATTTCTTCAATATTACAGAACAAGTCCAGTTGAATGTGACTAACCAGTATTGGTTTTTCCATGATCTGGATAAACGAGAACCTTCACAGATGCTCGTGTTTTGCTTGATTGTTTTTTCTGTTTTTCTTTTTTTGTAGGAGCCCGGTAATAGAATAGAATGGCAGTTTACACTTGAATTACATTTTTGTTATACACTAGTATGTTGTCTGTAAAAAGCTGAAGGCTATTACCTTCACATAATGATACCCCGGCCATAGCTTTCTCTACTGTGCAGTTGTAGTATACAATGTTGGCTAAAGAAACATGCATATTAAAAGTATAGGGATAATGCTGCTATTGAATTGGTGAAAAGGAATATGTAATATAAGTAATAGGTCAATATTTTTCAGTGTCAACATGTGTAGATGTGCATTATTATTATTGGCATTGACATTTAATGTAAAGTGCTCTGTAACACACATTGAACAGGCACATCAATGTGCATTGACATTTAATGTAAAGTGCTCTGTAACACACATTGAACAGGCACATCAATGTGCATTGACGTATGTTTGGATATGCCTTCATTGATTTCAATGCTAAATGCATTCACTGGAAAAACGCATCAGTGTAATTTTCTCCTTGGAGGTTCCACCTGAAAAAAAAATTCCACCAGAAATGAAAAATAAAATAAAATGGAAAACATTTTTTTTTTACTTACCCTAAATAGCTGTTGCTATGCGGAAGTGCCGAATCTGCCTCTTCATCCTCTGCGGCGGATTCTCTTCCTCCTCCTACACTCAGTGTCTTCTTGTGAATAGGGCGCGCTGCATTCTGGGAACTGTGTTTGTCCCAGAAAGCAGCCAGCCCATTCACAAAGCGCTTGGAGCTGCCAGGATCGAGGATTGGACAGGTAAGTGTGCTTATTAAAAGTCAGCAGCTCCAGTGTTAGTAGCTGCTGACTTTTAATTTTTTTTTTAATGGAACCTCCGCTTTAATAATTTTCTGAAACTACCAAAGGCCTTCGCCTAGCTGAACATGGGGGGGGGGGTGGGGAGCAGCTTCAGTACTTCCAGGGGCATGTGTGTAAGACTGGAATCTATCATCAAGACTGAGCACTGTGAAGCCTTGTACACACAACCGTTTTCCTCGACAGAATCCATCAAGAAACTTGGTGGCAGAGCTTTTTTGCCGAGGAAAACGGTTGTGTGTATGTTTTTCGTCGAGAAAACTGTCTTGGAACTCGACGTCTCAATTTCCTCGTCGTGTTTCTCGTCGGGCTGGTTTACAATGAGAAACACGTTTGTGCGTATGCTTAGAAACCCGCGCATGATCAGAATAAAGTATGAGACGACAGCGCACCTTCAGTAAAAGTAGCGTTTGTAATGGAGATAGCACATTCATCACGCTGTAACAGACTGAAAAGCGTGAAACGTCTCTCACCAAACTTTTACTTAACACACAGTAACATGAGATTAGCAAAAGCAGCCCCAAGGGTGGCGCCAGTGGAATCAAACTTCCCCTTTATAGTGCTGTCGTACGTGTTGTACGTCACCACGTTTGAGAACGACGAGATTTGGTCTTGACAGTGTGTACGCAAAGAAAGCTTGTCAAGATTCTCGACAAGCCTGACAGAGAACTCTTCGAGGAAAACGATGTTTCATTTACGTTGAGTTCCTCTGTCGTGTGTATGAGGCCTGAGGCTTCTCCTAGCTGAAATCATTGTGCATGGGACCCGCCACACATTTTTTTGGGATTTGGGTGACAAATAAAAGGGCTTATTTGTTATATGTAATGCCAATTTTTTTATTTTATTTGGATGGAGCACACAGCCAGACACTTTCTTTCCATCCCAATGGGGAGATTATTTTTCACTTCTTGTTTTTGAAGAAAAATATTTAATTGGTTAGAAATTGGAACATAATATTAGAAAGTAGAGATAATGGGCACTAAAACTGGAAATAAAATTGTGTAGGAGTCTTTTTTTTCCAAATGTTTTCTTATTTTTTTATTTATTTTCTGCAATTTTTTATATTCAGAAAGGTGGTATGTAGACTTGTGCACAACGGAAAAATGTGTTTAGTTTCGTTTCTTTTCCATCCTGTTGATTCGTAATTTTGCTAAACTGGATTTTTCGTGTTTGGACTAATTCGTATTTTCACAAGCGTCATCTTTTGGAATGATCAGAATGATTCGTATTAATGTAAGCCTTTTTTTGTTGATTTATAATTCGTACTTTCGGTAGAGTACATTGTTTTTCGTTGAATCGTAACTTTTTTTTTGGTTCGTGGATTCGTAATTTTTCATGTCTCTCTCACAATGGCGGTGCCTAACGTGCTTTGAATGGATTTATACTTTTCTAAATACATTGCGGTTATTTGTAAGAATTTGAAATCTTGTATTTTACTTTCGTTTTTAAATGCGGCTATAGACTCTGCCCCTGTAGACCATTTTGAGAGGGAGTTCAGCACGGTGAAGGAGCAGAGCAGAGAGTGTTATTGTTGGATGTGTGGTTGGGATCACAACAAGTCGACATGCTGTTGAATTAGGCCGCATTAACGCAACAACGAATTATGCCGAAGGCATTCGGACATTCGCGATATAATTTATTTTGGATTTGGTTTTATTGGTAATTGCTTTGTTTGGAAATTCGAATGCTTCCAAACCTCCGAAAGTTGCTAAATTCGTCCGAATTTCGATTACTACTGGTATGCGTGTTTGCTAACGTGTGTGTCCTTATTGTGTATATATATATATATACTCTTGACGACCTTGTCACAAGGATATACATCGGCAGAATGATGCGGCTGGGCAAAGTGCCGCAAGCTCCGTGACCGTACCCGTGGGACCCATGGACTCGATGTCCACCGGTGTCATATGATCGGGTCACAGAGCTGCAGAACAGGGAGAAGCCAGTGTAAACAAGGCATCCCCCCATTCTGCCTAGTGACACTGACACTGATCGTCTGCTCCCTTTCATCAGGAGCAGCGATCAGTGACGTGTCACTGGTAGCCACACCCCCTAACAGTTAGAATCACTCCATAGGACACACTTAAACCCTTCTTTGGCCCCTACTGGTTAACCCCTTTCCAGCAGTAACATTTATACAAGTAATCAGTGCATTTTTATACCACTGATCGCTGTATAAATGTGAATGGTGCCTGTCTGAAGTAACTCTTATCTTCTGTCCCTCTCTAACAGGCAAAGAGGCAGCAGTGGAAGCCATTGGATACTGCTGCTGTCGATTAGTGAGGAGGGAGCAAGGGCTGGGCCGATCCACATTGGGTGTGTCTATGGACACACACACCTGACTTAGCAAGCAACCCATAGCAAGCTTCTTGTTAGGGGGCACACAATAAAGAGGAGTAGCCGAGAGTGCCAGCGGGGGACCCCAGAAAAGGAGGTTCAGGACGATCTGTGCACTACTATTGCACAGAGCAGGTAAATATAACATGTTTATTATTTTAGGGAAAAAAACCTTTACAATCACTTTAACATTTGACCATTGTCTTATGTTGTTCATTTAGACTGTGTCTATGTTCTGAGCTATAATAAAAATGTATTATATCACTACCCCCGATGAACCGCTTGGTAATTTAGGTTCTCTGTTATGCAACTTGACTTTAAGAGTAACCTAAGCCCCTCTGACACACCTGGTTGAATGAGGTTGAAAAAAGTTACTGCAAGCACTTATAAGAATATAAGTATAAATATCTTAAACTCTTCTATGGATTAGAACCAGGAAATAGACACAAGATCGTTTAGTGATAAATTCATCAATGTGTTGGGACAGGATAGAATAAATGGTGGTTTGAGCATCAATTAACACTCAGAAAGTCATTTCAGACACAGTCCGCTAGACAGTATAATCACTAGGCCAAGGTAACTTAGAATAGAGTTCTGTACCATTAGACTGGGATAAACTCATGAATCAGCAAAGTCAGCAATAAACAGTGCATATAAGTATTAACTGCAATGTGAATAATGATACTATAACTATAACCAACCCCACAAATCCACGTAGAAGATGCACCACTTATTAGGGATCCCATTGATATGCAATTGGAATTTCTTTCCAAAACCTTATGCGGCACCCACCAGTGTATGCTAGATGTAAGGTAGGTTTGTTAGTGTAGGAAAATTGAATTTTTCTCAGGGCTAAGCCTGAGCTGTGATTCTGGGTCAGGGTTCAATGAATCAGGACTGGATGACTCATTCTGGCAGCTTCTCTGGTGCCTCACCCTGGTCTGGGAGGTTGAAGAAACTTCTAGAGCTAGTGGGTGGAGGTTAGGAGGAGCTGTTTGGAATATTTATGAGGGCCTCAGAGCTGGCAGGTGGCAGGTTCACCTCATAGACAGCCATGAGCTATGCCTGCAAGGGCAGTCGGGTGGAAGATGGAGATATAGTGCTAGGGAGGCTTTCGGTGGCCCTCTGGGTTGCCCCTTGCCTGGGAATGGGTGACCTTGGGCTGGGGCTCAGGTGCTGGAAAGATCCTGCCACAACACATGGAGGAAGCCCTTCCTGAAAGCACAGGAGCACTACTGGGGCTTAAAAGGGGGAGACTGCCATACATAGCCAGTATGCCTGGGAGACAGCATTGTTCCATGTATTCATCCTTTTCTTGGAAGATCCCTGCAGAGGCAGCCGGTGGGCTTGTGTGTGTCAGTCCTGAGGATTGTGAAGGAAAGTTAGCCTGGTGGGCTAGTGAAAGGGGCAGCTGCAGCCAGGTGGGTTGGCAGTGCCTGAAGAGGTGGTGCTGGGACCAGTAGCCACAGAAAAGAGAGTGCAAGCTGATTACTGTGCACTGCTACACAACAAGGGATTTGAGGTTTCTGCCTGCAAAAGGTCCTTGCTAAAGCTGACTGTGTCTGTCAAATCCATTACAGTGATCCAGTCTGCAAGCAAGTAAAGTGCAGGAGAAGTGTCGAGGAGGCTGTACATAGACTGTATATAGACTGTGTTCAGAAAGATGTCCCTGATGATATTGCTAAAATGTTGTTGCTGAAGTCTAGTGGGCATCCCATAATTTCCCATCCCCATCCAAGTTATTTATCCTAAACCACAAAAACAAAGTCATGGACTTTTCTGTCTCTGGAGTGCCTGTGAAATCCGGTGTGCTTGGCTGTGCAGGGTGGGGGATCCCAGTTTAACTGCAGCTCCTTAGGGGGTGCGCTACACTTACATTTCTATTTCTGTTTATTACGTTTCTGTATCTGGCTCCTTTGCTCAAGGGCAAGAAAAGTTCATTTTGTTTCTCCCAGTCATCAACCTCCAAATCCAAATCCAAGCTGGGTGCCAATTTGAACTGCACATCTTGAGCCTTCAAATTCCCCAAATCTGCTGAGGCAACCTCACTCTGGAAAGTGGAGGGCATCTGTTAGCCTTTGAATGCCTGTGTACAGGGTGTCGTCTCCAGGGGTTACAAGTTAGAGTTTTGCTCTCTGCCTCCCCCCTTTAATGTCATCCAACCTACCAGAGTCTTCTACAGATCTTTTAGATCAGGGAGTAATTGCCCCAGTTCCTACAGTGGAAAGGTTCAAGGGTTCTACTCCAACCTTTTAACAGTTTCACATGGCAACCACCAGATCTGCCATAGCCAATAGGCGTGCGCACAGGGTGTGCCAGGGCACACCCTTATCACCCTGTGGAATGCAGATTCCCCTCTGCTTAACCCCCATGTCAGCTACAGAGAAAGGGACTGGGAAATCTCTGTCCTCGGGCACTTTCTCTGCTATTTCACCAGTGCCCCTCAATGGGGCTTCTAACACATTGTAAAATATATATATATATATATATATTTTTTTTTTTTGTTTATATTATTTTATTTCGTTATTTTTTTTCCATGTTTTTTTATATTTTTTCCATAATTAATTTTAAATTTGTTATGATAAAATTATTTTAAAATTATTGTAAAAAATAACAAAATAAAATAATAAAAACAAAAAACTTCTGACACCGATCTCATCCCTACTAACATCATCCACTGCTCTACTGCGCATGTGTGTTTGAACTTTGGGGTGCACACCCGAATGCAATAGGCTGCACACACCTATGCTAGGTTAGAAGCTCGTTGGTTTCTATGCAGAAGTGAGCCTGATTTTGCACTTTCCAGCTTTAGTAAATAAACCCCATTGTGTACTCACAAGTGGGGTATGCCTGTATAGGCTTACCTGTAGCATAAAGTGGTTGTAAACCCTTTAGAACCCTTACAAAGAAACACAAGGAATGCTACTTGCTACAAGGTCTACTATGGCACATGGAAATTAAACTTCACTTCTTACAAGGAAACGAGCTGTCGTCCCAGGATCTCAATGGGATAAATATGACCATTTTGCAATCAGGCCTGTATAGCATTTCCCCCTGAGTATCATATAGGGAAGAACCTCAGCAGTAATTATTTTATTTCAAAGACAGATAGCCATTCTTTCATTTAATCTTTTGTACAGACTGTGCCTCATGTTGTTCCCCCTATGCAATCACAGTTGACTCTGTGGGATTTGAATTTGGTTCTCTCAGCACTTCAAAAATTGCCTTTTGAACCCATCAGGGATATTCTATTTTCAGCCCTTACTCACAAGGTTGCTTTTCTTGTTGTCATTGTCACTGTGAGGTATGTATCTAAGCTGGTGACCTTGTCCTGTAAAGAGCCATTTCTGATCTTACACAGGGACTATGTGGTATTAAAACCCAGAGCCCCTTTCCTTCGTAAAGTTGTTTAGGTCGCCTTGTACCTCAATCAGCACATTTTTCTGCCACCCCTTTGCCCACCTACAATGTATCAAAAGGAGATTGCCTTTCATTTTCTGGATGTCATTTGGGCTGTGCATGTTTACCCTGCAACCACTGCTTCCATTAGAAAAGCTAATTCACTCTTGGTCATTTGTACAGAATATTTTTAAGAACTACTGTTTAACCTCAATGGCGGTATTCCCGAGTGAGGCTCGGGGGGGAATTTTTCACTACCAAAAGCGATAACTTCGAGCCAGACTCGGGATCGCATTGCAGGATCCAGGCATAGTTAACTACCTTGTCCCCTGGATCCTGCAATGTCTCCCTGCTGTGTCTGCAAGCTGTCTCCTCGCTCGATTCACAGTGCTGAGTGCCGATCTCCGTTTCCGAGCATTGCGACGCACGGGGACGGAGTTCGGCGCCAAATTCAAAAAGTGAAAAACACACAATACATACAGTACACTGTAATCTTACAGATTACAGTACTGTATCAAATAATAACACCTCCCCTTTGTCCCTAGTGGTCTGTCCAGTGCCCTGCATGCAGTTTTATAATATAAAAACTGTTCTTTCTGCCTGGAAACTGGAGAATGTCCATAGCAACCAAAAAGTGTCAGTTTACATCTAAAGTGCTTTTAGATAGTAGCGATAATAAATTAGAATCACTTGCAGAATTGAGCGATAGCGATTTGTGGGGAAATTCGTCATCAAACACTGAAAGTAACGACAGCGACAATTCTGCAACTGAGCAAATTTCAGTGTTTTTGATTTGATTACATTATTGAATAATTTGCATTATAATTATTATATAGGTAACAGTATTTGTTAGAATAATTTATAGTTATTTATTGTTACAGACAAAGATTGTCTGCATCTGTTCGTTTGGTTACTGGTAGGCCTTTGGTGTTCCCTTCTGAGTATCTGTTCAATTCTGTCAGTCAGAGTCACCGCTGTTATCTGCCCTTGACATGCGCATGGAGAATTCAAAGACACCAGTGAGACAGTTTGATGCTTAGAAATCTGATTGTATTATTCCAGTATACAGCATATATACACAAGGCATTCTATGAGGCGTATCATGGGGGTCAGATAGTTTGGCCAATCACATAAGAAAGAAACAAGTTACTCCTCTATATTAATGAGTAATCATCCGTGACATTTACCTAGATACAACATGTTGACTCGGCTCGTTTACTTAAGAGTGGTCAGTTACAAAATGTCATGATACCCTTGGAAATCCCCAAATCATTATCCCTTGAATCAATACATACTGTCAGCAGTATGAAAGTCTAATTCTAACTAATTCTGCCTCAGAACAGATTTAAGCTATCTTTTCTCTAAGATGGATGCTGTAAATCAAAATGGAGTAGGTATTGTTTAATTATAATCCCAACAATCCCTCCTTTTATCCCTGAAAAGGGATAAATTCTACAGTATAATCAATAGTCCAAGGTACTGTCCACAAGAACAAAATCTGTTAGACATCTTTGTCCTGTAGAGGGATGAAGCATCTTGAAGGCAACATCACCATTCCCCTGGATATGATTATTCGGTTATCGGTTGCAGTTCATATTCATGTCCGGCTGCTTGATTCCTTTTGTACCCGTTGATCATACAGAGAAGGCACTTGAAGATGAAATAGGCACTAAGAACAAACAACAGTCCCATCAGTATCACAACACCAACTTTCTTTATCCATAAAAACATTCCACTTAACCATCCTCCTGCACCTCCCATTCCCTTAAATGGGTTCCACCCTTCTTCTGCTATACTTCTCGCTTTCTGTTGTAATTCCTTTATTTTCTTTAAATGCTCACTTACTTTATCTCCAAACTGTGAAATCCACGTACAACATTCATTCCCTATGAATTGACAAAACCCTCCTTCTGAAGCTAAGAGATAGTCTAGAGCCATTTTCTCCTGTAGGGCCAATCTACTCAATTCCCTTAATTCTTCATTGATCAGATCAAGAGCACTGGTGGTCTCATTTAAAATCTCATCCATAATATTTGAGAAATTATTTAACCTCTGCATTACAATTACTCCCCACCCAGTGAAAGATGGAAATACAGACCAAACCATGTCCCCAGTATCAAACAATTCACGTTTGGTTTTCTCACTCCACACAGTTTTCAATTGGTAGCTCGCATCAATGTCATTTTCAGAGACATAAGTGGCGGGTACCAACGTGACCAGGGTACATACCCCCTTCGTTGCTAGGGCTTGTAAGTGAACTAAGTCAGTATCCTCTACAAGAGATGGTACCACAAATTTGGACATGAGGAAGTATGTGGGGCCCACTGGTTTAGTTGCAGCTTCTTTGGCAACCAAATCAGCTAACCTATTCCCCTGTGAAACCTTATCCTGTCCCGTTGTATGGGCTTGGCACTTAATGACAGCAATTTTTGCGGGGAGCATGATTGCTGTCAGAAGGTCCTGTATGAGATCAGAATGAGAAATCCCTTTTCCATCAGCTGTAACAAAACCACGTCTCTGCCAAATCCTTGCGAAATCATGGACCGCACTGAATGCGTATTTAGAGTCAGTGTAGATATTTACCTCCCTGTCTCTAAACAGCTGGCAGGCTCGTATCAAAGCAACTAGTTCAGCTGCTTGAGCTGATGGGTAGGGTAATGAGTGAGCTTCAATAATTTTGTCTGGCAACTGTACTACTGCGTACCCCGTGTGAAAAACATTGTCATTTGGTCTTGTCGAGGAACCATCCACAAAGACATCCTCTACTCCTGGTAAGGGTGTCTCTAGCAAGTCAGGTCTCGGTGTTGTGTCCTGCTGTATGACTTCCATACATTCATGTTCCTCAAGCGTGTGATCATCAGTGAGTGTGATCATGGCGTGTAGGAAAGCAATTGGACCTGAGTTTGGCGGAGAATATTTGATCTCCAAATTTGCTGATGAAGTAAGAATCACTTCATATCCAGAATTGCGCTGTGCAGTCATGTGCTGAGTGGTGTTGTTTCGGAGTACATGTATCACTTGATGTGTTGTATGCAAGATGGTGTGATGTGATAGTGTCAGTATTTGAGCACTTTCCACCGCTATTGCACAGGCTGCTACAGCTCTCAAGCATGCCGGCATACCTTGAACAGGTATGGGCAGCACTCTGGAGAGAAAAGCAGTTGGTCTCATAGCGCTGCCATGTTCCTGGGCCAGGACTGCCGCCATTACCGATCCCCCCTCTCTACAATACAAATGAAATGTCAAGTTGTAATTTGGGATGCCAAGACATGGTGATGCAACCAAAAGATTCTTTAGAGTCTTATATGATTTGTGCATATCATCAGTCCATTGTAACTTTGCAGGCTGATTCTGGGTGGTGGCTGCCCGAAGAATGGAATCATAGTGAGAACAGTCTGGTATCCATTGTCTGCAATAAGTGATCATGCCAAGAAAAGTCATCATTTCTGCTTTTGTAGAAGGTTTAGGCAGGGTGTTGATGGCGTGTACCCTGTCGGGAGAGAGCTGTCTTTGCCCATGGGAGAGGAGGAATCCCAAGTATTTCACTGTCTTCTGACAAAATTGTAGTTTGCTTTTAGAGGCTCTGTGTCCTGTATTGGCAAGATGCTGCATCAAAGAAATAGAGTCTGTTTGGCACCCCTTAAGGCTGTTAGACATAAGGACAAGGTCATCCACGTATTGTAGGAGAGTTGAGCTGCAAAGGGGAACCCAAGACCTCAGGGTTTCCTGAGCCACTCGAGAGTATACTGCAGGGGAGTCCACAAAGCCTTGTGGAAGTCTCACCCATGTCATTTGGACCTTTTTAAAAGTAAATGCCATAAGGGGTTGTGTCTCCTGATCGATGGGAATTGAAAAATAGGCATTACTCAGGTCAATTACCGTGAAATATTCTGCATTCGGTGGTATCGATGTTATTAATGAATTAATATCAGGTACCACAGGAGCAATAGGTTGGATGATGTTATTAATGGCCCTTAGATCCTGTGTGAACCTGTAACCTCCCTTGGGCTTAGGTACTGGTATGCTTGCAGGTCCTGCACTGTTGTTGGGACAGGGGCTACTATAGCTGAGGACAGGGCTGTGATCGGTAAAGGTATTGCTGCAGATGATGACTTTGCACTGTCAAAGCATCCCGCAATATCTTTCATTCGAATTTTATCTTCAAGCTCCTTTGGGGTATCCTTATGCCAACTGTCAATCATTTGTTTGATTAGTTGCCTTATTTCAGAGCGAAAACCACCCATTAATGCTTGACAATATAGCTTTGCATAACCATCAACTTGTCCCAATCCTCCTTCCTCTGCCCACACTCTTCTGAACCTCTTTATGAATGCCCCAACCTCTTCCCCTTCTTTCTGCTTGCATTCCAAAATAGAAGTGAGATCTTGGCTCTCTCCATGCTTTGCTACCCATACTTCTAAAATACTTGTCCACATCCTTGAAACAACTTCTGTATTTCTAAAAGGAAAATTGACTGCACTGTAAGTTTCCTCCAATTTATCCAGCTCAGGTATTTTAGACCAATCAAAATCAATTTCATCATCAAATCCCATAACACCTTGAAGGATAAGTTTATAATCCTCTCCTGTGTAGTTGAACCCTTTAGTCATTCTTTTGAGGTAGCTTAATGCAGCATGAGGATTTTTATCTGGGCCTGGACATCCTGATATAATCTCACTCAGTCTTTTTGGCTCCAAAGGCTTAATGATCAGTTGTTCTCCCACAGTCATGAATGGGGCTTGTAAAAGTGGAAATATTTTTGTCTCCACTTGTTCAGCCTTCTTCATTTCTTCCTCTCTAGCCTGAGCCCTTGTCTTCACCTGAGCATCAGGAATGGCTATTCTCTGCGTACCCCTTTCCATTATTTGTGAAGAGGTAGATGTCCCTTCTTCTGGCATATCCATCATGGGAGCATGCACAGCTCCTCCCTGGACTGGGGCAAATAAGGATCCTTGTGCGAGTGGAGTCTGCAGAGACATACCTTGTTCCTCCCCATTCTCTACTTCACTCTCATCTTCACTCACTATGTTCCTTCCTGCTTGCTGTTGCATTCTTAAAGATGCCACATACAAGCAGATCTCGTCCTCTTCATCATTACTCCTTGGCCTTGTACTAGAAAGGTTAGGATATAATGATGGTGCATAAGGAGGAGGAGCATTAGGAGGAGGGTTAGGCCTCCTTGGGAATGCACATTCTCGGCACTCACATGTTCCAAGAAATGGCATTGTACCTGGTTTCTGTATTCCATCATCTTGCCAGAGTTGAGTGATTAACTGCTGTCTGGTCAGATGAGATCCCATTTTTAACTTTCTGCGCTTACCCATGTCTCTAAGCTTGTCATCCGAATAGTCCCCATAGTATCCCTCTCTACTTTGCTGATAATCATCCATTCCCAACATTTGTGTGAGCTTCCTTTTCGTTGCCCCATCAGTATGCCATAAGCCTCTCTGCTTAGCCGTTTCTTTGAGCTGGCTAACAGGGACTTCCTCATAGCCTACAGTCTTAGCCAACAAAGCTTTGTTATCACTATCAGTTGTGGAAAGCCTATAGTAAGGGGCCAGTTTTATCCATGCTTCAGCACATTTGCGCATATATTTCTTGTTCCATTTATCATCCCCAGTATAATACGGGAAAGCATCTTCATCACCCAAACACAATCCCTTGATCATGTCGATGTGACATGGCAAAAAGGAACCTTGTTTTGGAAATGGCTCAAAACCAAATTTGTCTTGAGTATATTCAACTAAATGGTTCAAGAAAGGGACTATGTAGAAAGATCCTGCATATCTTTCAACAAAGTCTTTTGGTGTTTCATTTTCTGTGGCCTTTGGGGTAACCACTGCCCCTGGCCGTCTCCCTGCCGTATTAGGGACATGGACCTGAGTTTTATATTTTATCTTTGTTTTGGAAGCTGGATCCTTTTTCCATCGCTTGATCACATTACCCATGATGTACTTTTATACTTAATCAACCTCTATACAATAATCAATATTATTATCTTAATCAATATTTAGTACATATATTCTTAGCAAAAATAACCACAGAATAAACTGAGCAATACAGTCTTATGGCACTACTTAGCTCAGCAAGCCTCTTTTTAGAGAGATATATCAAAGGTTGAGTGACCCTTTTGAACCTTCTGGGCGTTCAGCCACTCTCTCTTATCTCTCTTCACAGATTACCACAGAATTCAGTACAATCCCATACCGTGTAATATATCACTCTTATCCCTTAATGCTCTTATATACTTGTAATTGTGCAGTCAACAATGATATAATCTTAATTATTTTAACATATGAGCTATATGTAACACTTAACACACAATCCCAGACAAACAATTATAGTTCAGATAACAGGGTGAATGACAGAAAAATACTACAGAGAAAAATTAAAAACAAAAAATGAGAGAAAAAATAAACCAAAAATTAGAAAAATGTAATGAATTCTTATGCGGCTTTCTCTTGGAAAGCCTGAGGCCTCTTTAGAATCACCAACCTGCTAACCATTAGCCAACCTGCTACCACAGCATTACACCTGTCTTGCTCCTTCAGCAAGACCACCCTTTACACCTTACCTACAAGCAACCAAGCCTATATCCTACAGCAGCGAGAGACGGACTGTTAAGCAATATAAGTTCTATACATCGTCCTGACCCACCGCTGTAGGATATCCCACTTCTGACACCACTCTGTTACAGACAAAGATTGTCTGCATCTGTTCGTTTGGTTACTGGTAGGCCTTTGGTGTTCCCTTCTGAGTATCTGTTCAATTCTGTCAGTCAGAGTCACCGTTGTTATCTGCCCTTGACATGCGCATGGAGAATTCAAAGACACCAGTGAGACAGTTTGATGCTTAGAAATCTGATTGTATTATTCCAGTATACAGCATATATACACAAGGCATTCTATGAGGCGTATCATGGGGGTCAGATAGTTTGGCCAATCACATAAGAAAGAAACAAGTTACTCCTCTATATTAATGAGTAATCATCCGTGACATTCTACCTAGATACAACATGTTGACTCGGCTCGTTTACTTAAGAGTGGTCAGTTACAAAATGTCATGCTACCCTTGGAAATCCCCAAATCATTATCCCTTGAATCAATACATACTGTCAGCAGTATGAAAGTCTAATTCTAACTAATTCTGCCTCAGAACAGATTTAAGCTATCTTTTCTCTAAGATGGATGCTGTAAATCAAAATGGAGTAGGTATTGTTTAATTATAATCCCAACATTTATTATATTATAATTTATGATATTGTGTTTCAAACTTTATCATACCCGGGATGTCTACTAGACTCTTGTTTGGACATATTTAAGTGAGTTATTTCTAAGAATTACAGGCCTACAGTATAAAACAACAAATTTCCATGAAAAATAATGGTAGCGCTTTCAGCACCTAAAATTTAACATAATCATACCGCCAGGGAGGTTAAGGGAACCAGCTTTTCATTCTACCATTCAGTGGCTCAGACAGATCTGATTTTTGTTAAGTTGACATATGCCTCGTTTCCACTGAACGGAACGTTCGGGTCAGTACAGTTTGGAACAGTTAGAATGGACCGGTCTATTCTGGTGAGCGTTTCCACTCCAAGTCGGACCGTCAGAGGCCATACATGGTTTAGAAAAAATGCCTAGGGTGTCCACCAATCAGTGGAATGTGTTGTAGGTCCGCCCTAACCGAACCGTTCCATTTTCTATGGCCCCACATCTGAAGCAGGACCCAGAATGGTGTGGTACGGTTCCGTTTTATGAGACACTTTCATAATGGTGTACCAAAATCGCGTACAGTACCGAACCGCACTGAACCGATCCGCTCAGTGGAAGCGAGGCATAAATGTTTGTTACTGTTGTCCACCCTTCAGCTGGACTACTTTTGGATTGTCTCAGTTTTGTAAGGGCAATCCTAGGTCAATATTGTCTACATTGTTCCTTCACTGAACAGAAAGAAAAAATAAATACATTGGGGCAGATCCACAAAAGAATTACGCCGGCGTATCAATACGCCGCGTAATTTTAAAGTTCCCGCGTCGTATCTTTGTTTTGTATCTACAAAACAAGATACGACTGCATCTGGGATCGATCCACGAACGTACGTACGTCCGGGGCATTTTTTTACGTCGTTTGCGTTCGGCTTTTTCCGGCGTATAGTTACCCCTGCTATTATGAGGCATACTCAATGTTAAGTATGGCCGTCGTTCCCGCGTCAAATTTTTATTTTTTTATGTTGTTTACGTAAGTCATTCGCGAATAGGGATTTGCGTAGAATGACGTCACCGTCGTAAACATTGGCTTCTTCCGGTTTAATTTCGAGCATGCGCAATGGGATACCCCCACGGACGGCGCATGCGCCGTTAAAAAAAAATGTTGTTTACGTCGGGTCACGACGTATTTACATAAAACACGCTCCCCATCACATCCATTTGAATTGCGCGCCCTTACGCCGCCAAAGATACACTACGCCGCCGTAACTTACGGCGCAAATTCTTTGAGGATTCGAAAAAAAAAGTAAGTTACGGCAACGTAGTGTATCTTAGTTACGCTACGCCCGGCTGAATAATGCGCCGCTGTACGTGGATCTGCCCCATTGTATTTACTGTAAAATCCATTTATTGTACTTCATTGACGGCCACAGGTCTTAACCCACACCCTTGCCTATGTTCTTGCTCCTAGTATTTTATTGGTCTCCTACTCTCCTAGGGTAAGCTTGACTTCTCCAATTATATGTTGTTTTTCCTAACATGTTGGTTATCTATCTATCTATCTATCTATCTATCTATCTATCTATCTATCTATCTATCTATCTATCTATCTATATACATATCTATATATATATATATATATATATATATATATATATATATATAATCAGATTACTTTATACATGTATTACGTCATATTTATACTCTTGTAGATATCTTGCTCTCTCAAATACTCCTGAGGAAGCGGAAAGAACCACAAAATATGTTGAGAAAATTGGTTAGACAAGCTGATTAGTACCAGCTTATATTTGTATCAGTCTAGTTATGAGAGAGTTTTAATGCCGCTTCTGGCATGATGTTGATATATGTTTTTATTCAATTGATGTAATAAAGTACTTAGATTTTAGCCTTATATATCTTGTAAGTCTATGGTGATACCATAAAAGTAAATATGGCCTCAAACACAAAAACTTTCTTCTCCATATAACACTTTTTGGATGTATGTACCTTTAAGGTTGCAATTATACCTTTTAGCACACCTCTTTTGCAGTGAAGGTTTGTGAATGTCATGTTCACTGATTTATAAATATGCCCCATGGATTAGGCTTTATACAGTTAGCTTTTAATAAATAAAGTGACTTTTTTTATCTAGTTCTAAAAGATGTACTGTTGCATAATAACTAATGCGATTAGAAATTTAATGCGTTCAAGACAGTGTTTAGGAAAATAAATGTTCAGGGATTTTAGGAAAACGCAATTGCTCCTTTTCTATGGCCTACCAAGCTATTTTTATCTTAAACATTAACATTTGCTAAATAAGTCTTTCTACAAAAAATATGAAGATAATAATAATAATTGGATTATACGAAATAAGAATTTTATATTAAAGGAGAAGTACAGTCAAAGCTTGTTTGGCTGTACTTCTCCTGTGGATCACTGGAGTACAGTTTGCTCTCTGCTGACATCACAGAGCCGGTCCAGGCTTGAGCAAGATCCTGGCAATGTAGTAGGGATCCACCCACATGCCTGGACCGCCACCCAGCTCAGCCTCTCAGCAAGAAAGCTGCATGCTCCACAGCCCAGCAGTCCAGTGAGCGTGGGGTAGCAGAGCTGAAGTCACCAGCTCTCTGCTCAGGGCCGATCCTAGGGTCACAGGTGCCTGGGTGCAGAAATATTTCTGGCGCCCCCACATGGGCGTGGTCATTTTTACTAACTCCTCCCCTTTACAAATGTTTCTATGGCAACGACTCAACCACAGAAATGCTCCCCCACAAAGTCTTCATTACCCTGGGATCCTTACATGATCTCTTAACAATAAACAAAATACAGGAAGAGAAGCAGAGTACTTTATTGGGACCTGGAGGGGGGGCTCTCTGATGGATACAGAGAGGGCTTCTGTTAGAAAGTCTGTTAGAAAGACCCCCAGACATACTACAGACATGATACAGGAGATGGTCAAAGACTGCAGACATAATACAGGAAATAGCCAGAGACTGCAGACATTATAAGGAGACAGTAAGAGACTGCAGACATGGTACAGAAGATGATCAAAGACTGAAGACATAGTACAGGAGACAGTCAGAGCCTATAGAACAGTGGTTGTTGTTTCTGCTTAATCTGCTGGCTCGATCACTGTATATGTAGATAGCAAGGCATGATTCTTCAGCAATCTGTGCAACTCTAGACCTAATATGGTCACCATGGACAGCCTATGGGGTAAGACACATTACAAACACAAATGGCTGTGTCTCCTAAGGAAGAAAACATTAATTAGACAAGTTTCTCCAACTTGCCCCCTATAAGCCCTAGTGTAAGGACAGTAGAAAGGGATAATACCCTTTGGCATCTTTGCATTGCGTGATGAAGGACCTTATATTGATAATGGTTACACAAGGACCACCAATAGCAGCCATCATGTCATTGTAAGTACAGGTTTCCTTTAACTGTTAGATAGAAAATAAAGGAAAATACTTTAGCTGTTAGACAGAAAATAAAGCAAAAAAGCAGTATGTTTACTTTTTTTCGTTAGAATTAGATGTCCTATAGGTCAACAAATTATTTTATTTTTTACAAACCAACTGTTGTAATAGTTACAATTTGCATATCAAATGTTTTTCATTCAATTTGCTAAAGAATAAAGTTTGATCAAAAAAAAGTCAAAAACTTTTAGATTAATACCATAACTTCTTCAAATATCTGTCAGTTGTAATTTCTTTTTCAGTTTTTTAATAAAAGGAAAATGCAAATTTGCCACTTTGCTTGTAAGCATATCATAAATAGATCAAAACGCAGATGTGAATGTCATGTTCAATAAACTGACATAATATAGAAGCTCCTTAATTCTCTCATCACTGTTAATCATTTCAAAGGAAAGAAACTTTATCTAGATTGATCAGTTTTCTGCAGCTAATGACTGTACATCAGTTGCATCATAAACACAAGGAAAATGTGTGAAACATTCAGTGTTGGTAACATTTTACATTAGTTCCTTCTTTTTCAGAGGTCATTGATACCTAGACGCTTAGGCCAAGGTTTATAGTGTCAGCACTGGTGTTTACCTTGACTAAACCGTTATGACTAATTTACATACGTAAACAACACCTTGATATATTTTTGTTTTATTATAAGCTGACAAAAAGTGCAAAAATTTAAAAAGGCATTTTTTTCTACTTTTTAACAGATTTTTTATTTTTAATAATGTAATTGTATCTAACAGTTACACTAGTAAATAGATAGAAATGCAGATCATATTGCAGCCTAAAGATGGCAGTGTGCAACTGCAGGGTGAAAGCTTATTTTATCAGAGAAGCCTCTAGCCTGCACATGATTACTAAGTCATAGCTGACCTAGTGATCACAGCAGGAGCAGATCAGCGATTCCCGAGGACCCGATCTCCGCCGGTACGCCGCTGATCATTTGTTACACAGACAGAATGCCAGTCTGTCTATGTAAATAAGTGTCTTCCACTAGTAAAATCACCTCCTCCGCTACACTAAAACACCAGCTAAGCACATATTTAAACCTTTGATTCAAGCAGAAAGTAACAAATATTTATTTTTATTTTTATTTTTTCAAAATTGGCTGCCGTTCTTCGTTTATAGCACAAAAAATAAAAACCGCAGAGGTGATCAAATACCACCAAAAGAAAGCTCTATTTGTGGGAAAAATTAACATACATTTAATTTGGGAAAAGTGTCGCATTACTGCGCAATTGTCAGTTAAAGTAACGCAGTGGCGTATTACAAAAAATGGCCTGGTTAGGAAGAGCGGTAAACCTTCTGGAGGTGAAGTGGTTAACTACCAGTATTTGACTTAATATTGACCTGTAATCGCCTGTATAACATTACTCACACTGAGACAAGGAGGAAAAGTGCCTGGGGCCAATCCAGAGTCTTACATCACAGGTCCCCAACCCAACTGGTGCCGGTGCATGGCCTAATGGGGGCCAGGGTGGGTGGTGAGTAATGCAACTTGCACTTCTATTCTACAACCACCAGAGGGCACCTGCTCCCCTTTTCCCAGCACCACGCACCACTACTCCCTTCCTCTTTCTGACACACTGCAACCTCCCCGCAAGGTGACAGGCTGCACCCCCCATACACATCTTGGAATCCGGTCCCTGGTGCTGGGGAATTTGCAGACCACTGTCTTACATGGACATGTGCATATAAGAATAACAGGCTGGGGGCAGGAACATGACCTAGCTGCGTTGCCCAACCGGTTAAGACCCGGACCAATATGCAGCAACATGCGACGTGACTCCCAAACAAAAATTGTGTCCTTATTTTCGCACAAATAGAGCTTTCTTTTGGTGGTATTTGATCACCTCTGCGGTTTTTATTTTTTGCACTATAAACAAAAATAGAGCGACAATTTTGAAAAAAAAACAATATTTTTTACTTTTTGCTATAATAAATATCCCCCAAAAATATATAAAAAAAAAAATTTCCCTCAGTTTAGGCCGTATTTATACGTATTCTTCTACATATTTTTCGTTAAAAAAAACGGCAATAAGCATTTATTGATTGGTTTGGGCAGAATTTATAGTGTTTACAAAATAGGGGATAGTTTTATGGCATAATGACGGCGATCAGAGATTTTTTTCGTGACTGCGACATTATGGTGGACACATCGGACACTTTTGACACATTTTTGGGACTATTGTCATTTTCACAACGAAAAGTGCTATAAAAATGCACTGATTACTGTGAACATGACAATGGTAGTGAAGGGGTTAACCACTAGGGGGTTCTAAAGGGCTTAACTAATGTACTAATGTGTTTTTTTCTAACTGTAGGGGGGCGTGGCTGGACGTGTGACGTCACTATGACAGGGAACAGACGATCAGTGACAAGCCACAGAGAAGAACGGGGAAGGTTTGTTTACACTCACCTCTCCCCGATCTTCTGCTCCTGTGACCCGATCGTGGGACACCGGCGGCGATCGGGTCCGCGGGCACGGTCACGGAGCTTCGGACCAGGTCGTGAGCGCGCACTTGCAGTGCACTTGTAGTGCACTTGTAGTGCAAAGTGGATTTGCCTTTAGTAAATAACCCCCTATGTGATTAGTATCGGTGGGCAGGAAATAGCAGAAAACTACTCCATTTTGGTTACACTTAAAGTGGTTGTAAACGCTTTACAACCACTTTATGCTACAGGTACGCCTATAATAAGGCTTACCTTTAGCTACCCAGGATATCTCCTAAACCTGCACCGTTTAGGAGATATCCCCTGTCCCCTGCATGTGCCAATGTCATTGGCACATGCACACTAAAGCAAAAATGTATGTCCTTTTTTTCAAACAAATAGAGCTTTCTTTTGGTGGTATTTGATCACCTCTGCAGTTTTTATTTGTTGCGCTATAAACTAAAAAAGAGCGACAATTAAGAAAAATACTTTTTTTACTTTTGCTGAAATAAATATCCCAAAACAATGTAAATAAACAAAGCAGTTTAGGCCAACATGTATTCTTCTACATATTTTTGGCAAAGAAAATCGCAATAAGCGTATATTTATTGGTTTGCGCAAAAGTTATATCGCCTACAAAATAGGAGATAGATTCATGGCATTTTTAATTATTATTTTTTTTTCACTAGTAATTGCGGTGATCTGCGATTTTGGGCGGGAATGCGACATTGTGGCAGACAGATCGGACACTTTTGACACATTTTTGGGACCATTGATATTTAAACAGCGATCAGTGCTATACAAATGCACTGATTACTGTGTAAATGTCACTGGTAGGGAAAGGGGGCGATCAAGGGATTAAATGTGTTCCCTCATGTGTGTTTCTAACTGTGGGGGATGTGACTAGAGGAGGAGACAGATCGCTGTTCCTGATTACTGTGAACAGATGATCTGTCTTTCCTCTCCTGTCAGAAAAGGGATTTGTGTGTTTACACAAATCCCCGTTCTGGCTCTCGCGCCTGCGATTGCAGGGGGCCGGCCGGTGGCCACACACAATGGGTTCCCCACTGTGCAGAACAAGCGCTTGCCTGCTATGGCTCTTAAAGGAGCTGACATACCAGTACATAGATTCGTGGGAACGAGCCGACCTGCAGCCGTATAATGACAGCGGCTGGTTGGCAAGTGGTTAAAGTTGCAGCCCAAGAAATTGCATACAAATGATCCAGCTTGGCACAATATATATATATATATAAATATCTCTTACCTGATGGGCCGCTGGGGAAACTAGAAATCACTGTAGTAGAGATCTTGTGGTTTTTGCTCGGGTTATGTGCAAGCGACTTCCCTGTCGGCAACTGGTGGTAAAAATGATGCCCCCCGCCCCGATCTCTCCACTTGCTGCCAGGGCACTTGCTCTCCTTTGAGCCAAACAGGAGGCAGGTCCTAAGACCTGTTCTAAGACTCCCAGCCAATCCGGTCTCAGGACCGGCTTCCTGATTGTCCGGGAGGAAAAGCAGGAAGACATTAGCTAATGTCACACAAGTGGGTGGGCTTAGGGCGCAGTACTCTGCGCCCCGAGCCAACCGTTTTTTGAAGCATATGTATTGTAATCCATGCGTCCGACGCCCCACATGTAGATTAGGGAGCCGGATGCATGGATTAGGGGGGTGGCACCCCTAATGGACGGGCCGCCACTGGTTGGACTAGATAAATTGTTGTCTTTTTTCAACCTAACTATGCAACTATGTACCATTGTTAGATGATTCCAGCATATCCCATGGTCGTATGGAACTGCCTTTGGCCTCCTTAGTCTCATGGATCAGCTGGGTGCTGAAGTCCAGGAGCCTACCCTCTCTTCACTGCACTTCAATTCAAGAAAGTGGGCTGAATGCTGATGGCATCTTGGAGAATCCAATTGGTTTTACTGAGCAAGCAAGTTGCTTTCACCTCTAGCTCTCTAAGGTGTGGCTATAGATAGAGGTACAGGCTTGCAGTATGCGCTCAAAGCTACCGTACTTACTTGCTCAAAAAAATAAAATTGGATTCTACAAGATGCCATCGGTGTGCAGCCAGTTTTCTTCAATTGATATGTAAAATTGTCACTCCATAACATACCGGTTCTAATTTAGATCTGTTTTCTCTAGACTTACCCTGATGAAGGGGCAGTGGGGTTGCTCTTTAAACATGCTGGGGTTTATTTACTAAACCTGCAGAGTGCAAAATCTGGTGCAGCTCTGCATAGAAACCAATCAGATTCCATTTTGTTTTGTCAAAGTCTAATTGAACAAGCTGAAGTTAGAAGCTGATTGGCTACCATGCACAACTGCACCACATTTTGCACTCTCCAGTTTTAGTAAATCAACCTCATTGGCTGTTTTTGTTTGACTTATTTACTAAAAAATATAATTATCTTAGATGATATCCCAAAATGATCTTAGATGGATCTTTCTTCTGATTTTGGCCTGACTCTGCTTTCTGTATTTCTATGGTTTTTAACATGCTATGTCTTAGCCGTGATTAAAAATAAATATAAAAAAAACTGCACAAAACTATAGTATTTACCATTATTAGGTTTAGAGAACTTGTATTACACTAGAAATACGCTCCTTTGTCTATTTTAAGACATACTGGGCCAGATTCACAGTCGAAATACGCCGGCGTATCTACTGATACTCCGGCGTATTTTCAAATTTGCCGCGTCCTATCTTAGTTTGAATTCTCAAACCAAGATACGACGGCTTCTGGCTTCGATCCGACAGGCGTACGGCTTTGTATGCCTTCGGATCGTAGGTGTAATACTTCGACGCCCGCTGGGTGGAGTTCGCGTCGTTTTCTGCGTCGGGTATGCTAATTAGCTGTTTACAGCGATCCACGAAGCTACGCGCGCTCGTCGCATTCTCTTACGTCGTCGCTAGTCGGCTTTTCCCATCGTAAAGTTACGGCTGCTATTTCATGGCTTATATTTAGACCAGCCATGTTAAAGTATGGCCGTCGTTCCCGCGTCAAATTTTGATTTCTTTTTTTTGCGTAAGTCGTCCGGGAATAGGAAAGGACGTAACGCACGTCGCCGTTCAAAAAATTACGTTGGTGCGACGTCATTTCGCGCAAAGCACGGCGGGAAATTACAAAACGGAGCATGCGCAGTACGTTCGGCGCGGGAACGCGCCTAATTTAAATGATACACGCCCCATTTGAATTAGGCGGGCTTGCGCCGGACGGATTTACGCTACGCCGCCGCAAGTTTACAGGCAAGTGCTTTGTGAATCAAGCACTTGCTCTGAAAACTTGCGGCGGTGTAACGTAAATGGGATACGTTACGCCGCCGGAATTGTACATGAATCTGGCCCACTATGCTTTGTCCTTATTAACTATATTGAAAAACAAAGGGGATGGTTTTCAGATTGAATCCAGAGACCAGTGTGTAGAATGACAATGACATTCAATACACTGGCAATATCGGGGTACCGACTCACCCGATGTGGGTGGCGCCTTTTCCGTTTGTCTTGAACTCAATTATCAAGTAGAAAAAAGGTTGGGAGAAGGGTAAAGACCCATAAAGTTCAGATAGTGACAAAAGGATGGGGCACACAGTGATTTCCTTTATTGCTTAAATATAATACCTTTATATTTAACTGGTTGCCGACCAGCCGCCGTCGTTTTACGGCGGCAGGTCGGCTCCCCTGCGCGAGAGCACATAGTATAACGTCGGCTCTTGTGCAGGCCACTAGACTCCCGTGCGCGTGCCCGGCGGGCGTGATCGCCGCTGGGCACACGCGATCGCTCGTTACAGAGCGAGGACCGGGAGCTGTGTGTGTAAACACACAGCTCCCGGTCCTGTCAGGGAGAGAAATGCTGATCTTCTGTTCATACAATGTATGAACAGAAGATCAGTCATTTCCCCTAGTGAGGCCACCCCCCCTACAGTTAGAACACACCCAGGCATACTTAACCCCTTCCCTGCCCCCCCTAGTGTTAACCCCTTCCCTGCCAGTGGCATTTTTATAGTAATCCAATGCATTTTTATAGCACTGATCGCTATAAAAATGCCAATGGTCCCAAAAATGTGTCAAAAGTATCCGAAGTGTCCGCCATAATGTCGCAGTACCGAAAAAAAATCGCTGATCGCCGCCATTAGTAAAAAAATAATATTAATAAAAATGCCATAAAACTATCCCCTATTTTGTAAACGCTATAACTTTTGCGCAAACCAATCAATAAACGCTTATTAATAAAAATAGAGCGACAATTTTGAAAAAAATGAATATTTTTTTACTTTTTGCTATAATAAATATCCCCCAAAAATATATATATAAAAAAAAAAAATGTTTCCCCAGTTTAGGCCGATAAATATTCTTTTACATATTTTTTGTAAAAAAAATGTAAAAGAATATTTATCGGCCTAAACTGGGGAAAAAAATGTTTTTTTTTATATATTTTTGGGGGAAATTTATTATAGCAAAAAGTAAAAAATATTCATTTTTTAAAAAATTGTCGCTCTATTTTTATTTATGGCGCAAAAACTAAAAACCGCAGCGGTGATCAAATACCACCAAAAGAAAGCTCTATTTGTGGGGAAAAAAGAACGCCAATTTTGTTTGGGAGCCACGTCGCACGACCGCGCAATTGTCAGTTAAAGCGACGCAGTGCCGAATCGCAAAAAGTGCTCTGGTCTTTGACCAGCAATATGGTCCGGGGGTTAAGTGGTTAAGCAATAAAGGACGTTTCTTATATAGGTGGAGATCCCTGTCTGCCCCATCCCTTTCTCACTATCTGAACTTTATGGGTCTTTACCCCTCTTATTAACTATATTGGTGGTTCTTGCATGCCATCGGACTATAGAACCATCATTATGATTAATATTTTAGTTTTAATCTTCATTTCAAAACCAACTGGGAAAATAAAATAACCAAAGGGAATCTTTGTTCATATACAGAAGGTGAACTTCCCTTCCAACTGTCTTTTGTCAGGGATGTTCAAACCAGAGACAGGACAACAAAGGAGCCTACAGAGAACAAAGAATATCAAATATAACTAGAGCTGCCAAATTATGTTTTTGCTTTGCACAACAGATTCCCTGTCTGTAATTATAGGACACTGTTTTCTGCCATATTTAGCCTGTCAGGCAGTCATAGAAGGTGAAAATGTACATTTATTCATTTAATTTGTACTATCATTTCTTCTTTTCTTCCCAGGTCAAATGGCTGGTGACCACACGAGACTGGAATTCCACAACATTGAAACTGGGATCATCACTGAGCGCCGTTACCTGACCGCTGTCCCTTCCAATTTCATTGGCCATCTGCAGAGCCTAACCTTCAACAGCATGCCCTACATTGACCTCTGCAAGAACGGAGATATTGATTATTGTGAACTAAATGCCCGCTTCGGGTTCAGGAACATCATTGCCGACCCGGTTACTTTTAAGACAAAAGCCAGCTATGTGGCCTTGGCCACTTTGCAGGCATATACCTCTATGCACCTCTTCTTTCAGTTCAAAACCACATCTCCAGATGGCCTCATTCTTTATAACAGCGGTGATGGCAATGACTTTATTGTTGTTGAACTGGTTAAAGGGTAAGTACAGAGGTGCTACATCATGGTCATTATTATTTAAGTGTTGCATTGCTGTGCTATTAAATGTCTGGTTTATTAAATGTTTGATGCAGTCTAGAACCACTTACAGGCACCAATGAGCCAAAAGATGTAACCTTATTTTCCCACCTAAGTTTTTTGGGCAGACTTGATCAGAAGATTCATGCAGATCAGAAGGTGGCAGTAAATAGATTTGTGCCTAACTACTGGAGTCCATCCAGGTACAAAATAAAAATAGATAGGTAGATTCAGGTAGATTGGAAAATCTTTAGGGCGGCCTAGCCTAGCCTGTTTAGGCTACATCGCCGTAAATTAGCTAGGCTAGTAGTGATTTTCAATCTACTTACCTGCTAATCTACAGCGGCGTAGCCTCAAACGAGCGGGCGTAATGGCGCCTAATTCAAATGACTTGGAGGGGGGCGTGTATCATGATAATGAGGCTTGACCTCACGTTTTTTTACGTTCCTTTACACTGCGCATGCGCCGGGCGCCTACACTTCCCAGGGCGCATTGCGGTTAAGTACGCCGTACGGGCCTATTGATTTTGACGTGGACGTAAACAACGTAACTCCCAATTCGCGGACGACTTACGCAAACAACGTAAAAAATTTGAAAACCTTGCGGTGGGAATGGCGGCCATACTTTAACATCGTTATTTCACCTCATAGGTGGAAAAATTTAGGCCGCCTAAGGCCTTACGGAAACAATGTAATTCGACTGCGGCGGGCTGGCGTACGTTCGGGAATCGGCGTACAAGCTCATTTACATAATCTACGCCGGCCGCAATGGAAGCGCCACCTAGCGGCCATCCGAAAAATTGCAAGCTAAGATAGAACGGCGCAAGCCGTCGTATCTTAGCTTTGTTTAAGCGTATCTCTGTTTGAGCATACGCTTAAACATACGACGGCGTAGATTCGGAGTTAGGTCGGCTTATCTACTGATAAGCCAGCCTAACTCTTTGTGAATCTACCTAAGAATGTGCCCTTTTCAGTTTTTCGGGACCTAAATGCAATGAGTTGGAGGGAGCCTAGTATAAATGGACACAAATGTAAGGGTCAGGGTTCAAGCTTGGAGACTTGTAGAAAGAGCAGTAAAGAGGCTCTCACTGAGGATGGTGCAGGCTCACTCGAGGTGCGGGGGTCTAAACGCTAAACGGTATTTACCAGAGTTCCTAATGGTGGAGATGGGTCTTGCTGCGCATTAGTACCTCAGGATAGCACCACCAGGAGGTGAGCAAGCCGGGGTCTAGTAGCAGATATAACAGGTAGGGCTCAAGCAGAAGTGTAGTCAGTTAATAAGCTAAAGGTTGATAACAAGTGATTGCAGGTTGGGATCAAGTAGAAGCATAGTCGAGGAACAAGCCAAATAATAAAAAAGGACTGTGCACTTTTCAGTTTTTCTGGACCTAAATGCAATGGGTTGGAGGTAGCCTGGTATAAATGGACACAAGTGTCATGGTCAGGGTTCAGGCTTGGAGACTAGTATCTATTGCAGCAGAGAGTCTCTCACCGTTCAGCAGGATGAGTACACAAGCAGGTCACCCTAGAGGATGACGCAGGCTCACCCGAGGTGCAGGGTCTAAGCACTAACCAGTATTTTCCAGAGCTCCTGATGGTGGAGATGAGTTTTGCTGCATGTTAGTACCAGGTCACAGTCCTCTGGTGTGCAGAACCAGGAGGTGAGCAAGCTGGGATCCAGTAGCAGATAGGGATCAAACAGAAGTGTAGTCAGTAAACAACCCAAGGTCAGTAACAAGTGGTTGCATCAAGTGGAAGCGTAGCCAGTGGAACAAACCAAAAGTCAATAACATATGGTAGTGGTGAGAAAGACAGTTGCTGGTATGCAAAAAGCAAGATATCAGCTGGAAAGAGCACAATAATCTGGCAAACAGGAGATGCAGATACATGGCTTAAATCAGGAAGTTTGTGGGAGGAGAAAAAAGTTCAAGGTTCACCAGAAACAAGAGACAAGGCAAGATTATCCTAAGAGATCTGACAGGGAGCTGTCCAGCATTTTAGTGAAAAAGAGCGACAACCAAAAACCACAGAGGTTGCAGGTTCACATTCGAGCCCTGACAATAAGTTTACCCATAGAGCCACCATGTGGCCACTCTTGTCCACTATAAAAATGCAAACACAACTGAATGGGCATGAATGTCCAAAAAATCAACATAAGTTCCGTTCAGCAGGGGATCTGTTAATAAATCCCTTTCTGAATGGAGCAGAGAAGGTCCTTCCTGTAAAATAAAGAAATATTTAGGGAATCCAGCTAAAGGGTGAGATGGTGGTATTACCATCTGTTGGGAAGCAAAGGTTGGGGGACATCAAAAAGTGAGGTGTCTAATTTTTATTTTTTTAGATCTTTAGCTATGTTGCTGAACATATCTTGATGGATTCATGGATTTTAAACCAATAGCAGACGTTGGGGATCTTACATTTAACTCTGTTCTTAGCTGATTAGTTTTACTTTATTTTTCCCCATTTTTAACAAAAATAACCCTTAAAAAAGCATTAAGGTCTCAATGAACCCCTGATAATAAATTATTTTTGATAAAAATAATAAATAACGTATTTATCGGCGTATACCGCACACTTTTTTGCCCTGAAAATCAGGGCAAAATCGTGGGTGCGCGATATACGCCGATACCCGCTTTCCCGCGCCGAGTTTGAATACTGCGCCGACATATTCCGAGCGCAGTACACTCGTGTATAGTTGGGCAGTCTCGGCTCCTCTCGCGCTGACGTCCTGGACATACAGGACGTCAGCGCGAGAGTACCCGAGCCATTCTCTGCACCGTCTGCATATTATTGGCATGGAGTGTGCACTACACATACTTGACCAATTGCTTGCTTTATGGATGCCTGCCACTGGAGCACACATGTGGTGAAGGGGTGCCCCCCCCCCATTGCTACACCTGGGGCATCTTCCCTCCTGCCCACCCCTTGCCTCGGCCCTGCCTGTTACTGTCCCATTTGCAGTGGGTCTGCATGTAAATGTGTAGAACAAATATAAATAAAGGCCTGTGTAGTAAAAAAAGGAATTCATATACAGTGGAACCTTGGATTACGAGCATAATCCCTTCCAGGAGAAGCATCCAAGGCACTCACATATCAAACCGAGTTTTCCCCATTGACGAACATAATTTTTTCCGCATTGACTTCAATGGCATGCAATACCGCATGTGGCCAGAGGTGGGGGGCACCAGAGAGCCTTGAAAACACACAGAAAGGCCCAGGGACGGCTCGACTGACCTCAGAAAACCTCAGAAAAAGGCTCCGGAACTGAGTATTTCTGAGTCTTTCCAAGCATTTTCAAACTGCGCCAATCGGCACAACACTCACAAACCGAGTCGGATTTTTTTAAATACAGTGCCCGTATTGCGAAACGTTCGTTAATCGCGTTACTCGCAATCCGAGATTCCACTGTATTCATTACAGATATTAGCTACATACAGTTACTAGAATATATATATATATATATATATATATATATATATAATTTTTTTTTACTTTAGCAGTTCTTTAAGTCCGATTATTCTTATGTTTTTTTAGATGAAATAGATCACTAAAGTCTACTGCAATGCCTTGTGTACATTACTAGGAGCAGTCAACAAGCGCTTTCAAGTTCTCTTAAGTTTTACCTCTATATGTCCACTAGATGTCCTCGGTGTACTATTATTTTTCTACTGCTACAGTATAATAGATTGCTGCAAGTGCAGTAGACCACAGATACCCATTTTTATTGTTGCTGCCAATAACCTGAATATAATGAAAAATCATTTCAACTTATTTAAAAGAGCAAAAGCGTGGTTGCATCAACAATCAGATTTCATCTTCCCCTGATCTAAAGTTTAATTTTCTTCTATGGATAACTGCACTTTACACATCCCCATTGCTCTCTCTGCATTGCTTTATGGAATATGTCTACATTAAATGATATTGTTTATTTTATTCTGGTTTATCCTTTTCCTTATAAAGCTGTTTTATTGAATTGCATTAAGCATGATTACTAGTAAGTCATTCAATTGCTCGACTGAGAAAATAATAGGAAAACAAGGAATAAAAAGTATTCTCGCGCAAATATTAAAACACACCCAAAAGGTCAGAAAAAGTGAAAAACAAGGACTAATCTTCTAATAATATAATGACAATGTGAATAAACAAAGTTCATCAATAATATCTGCGGATTTTCAATCAATTGTCACAGCCACTTACACATTATTGAATTCTATTCCCATTTTTTATAATATTTTTTCACTACACTTCATCTACTTATCACAGTTTGATTTACTTGGACACTGACACTGTGGCCCGGATTCACGTAGAACCGCGTATCTTTGTGCGGGCATAACGTATCCTATTTACGTTACGCCTCCGCGTAACTGGTAGATGTGGGCGTGTGTTATGTAAATTTAATGTGACCCAACGTAAATGACGCTTTTTACGAACGGCGCATGCGCCGTCCGTGAAAGTATCCCAGTGCGCATGCTCCAAATTAACCCGCAAGAAGCCAATGCTTTCGACGTGAACGTAAATGACGCCCAGCCCTATTCGCGAACGACTTACGCAAACGACATAAAATTTTCAAAAATCGACGCAGGAACAACGTCCATACTTAACATTGGTACGCCTCATGTAGCAGGGGTAACTTTACGCCGGGAAAAGCCTAACGTAAACGGCGTATCTGTACTGCGTCGGCCAGGCGTACGTTCGTGAATTGGCGTATCTAGCTGATTTACATATTTCTAGGCGTAAATCAGCGTACACGCCCCTAGCGGCCAGCGTAAATATGCAGTTAAGATACGACGGTGTAAGAGACTTACGCCGGTCGGATCTAATACAAATCTATGCGTAACTGATTCTAAGAATCAGGCGCATAGATACGACGGCTCGGACTCAGAGTTACAACGGCGTATCTGGAGATACGCCGGCGTAACTCGTACGAGAATCCGGGCCTGTGTGCACTGTGTGTCATTTATGAACTTTGTTTATTCTCATTGTCATTATATTATTAGAAGATTAGTCCTTGTTGTTCACTTTTTCTGACCTTTTGGGTGTGTTTTAGAATTTGCGCGAGAATACTTTTTATTCGTTTCATTTTTGTGTGCGTTGTAATCACCACTGGTTCTTGCTGCAATTTCATTGTTGTTACTTTTTGATATTTATTACTCGCAGTAGCGCGAAGGGCATCATGTATTCGATAGGAAAACGATAATATCTACGGTATACTTTTTTTCTCTTTTAGGTATCTACATTATGTGTTTGACTTAGGCAATGGTGCAAATCTCATTAAGGGGAGCTCTAACAAGCCCCTAAACGACCATCAGTGGCACAATGTAATGATTTCACGAGACACCAGCAACCTCCATACTGTAAAAATTGACACAAAAATCACTACACAGAGCACAGCCGGAGCAAGGAACCTTGACCTCAAAAGTAAGTGCAGTTTTAGTATATACTGTGTAATGTATAATATATAATATTTATTACATTGTGTGATGCATATCGATGTAGAGCGTCTTTTATGAATTTTTTTTTTTTTTGCAGTAAGAGCGTATATACTTACAGGTCTATTTATAAAACATTTGTTGGATGAATATCACACATATTCATGCAGGCTGCATGGATTTTGTCTGTGATTTCCCATGATTGTCAATTCCATCTAATGGCCAAAATAAGGTATATTTACACCTTGATTTCAGAAAACGACAGTGCCACTGGACCACTGGAGCTGACAATTATAGCAATTCATCTATTACAGAAATAAAGGCCAAAATTTGTGCAGCCTGTCTTTTACACCCACCACTAGGGGGCAGCCTGATTTAAACCTTGAAAATCCAGGTATACAGGTATGGGGCGTATTTATAAAAAAATTGCATTGCATTTCGCTCAGTGAAAGTGCATGTACATTCATGTTTTGCACACAGGGCAAAAATAAATGTTATTAGGTAATTTTCTGTGCTGCAAAATTATAGAGGAAAACTTGGACAGCCACACTCCAAAAAACGTTCCTTTTATTAAAACTGGTCACAAAAAAATACATGCCACAGCAAAAAATAGACCAGAAGCTGACATGTTTCACACTGGATCCCAGTGCTTAATCCTAGCTATGCCAGCATTGCTGGCTGAATGTTTTTCACGGGTTTAAAACTGGGGGAAAAAAACGCATTTGGCCACTAGATGGCACCAAGTACCATAAAATTATACTTATCACAAACTAGTATTTTCTGTTTCAAACAATCAATCAGCACAAGAAATAGCATATTAGCAAAGGATGCTAGGCAGCATGGAACTCGAGCCTCATAGAGTACATTGTTGCTGGGATGCAGGTAGGTCAATCTGCCTGATGCGCCTCATTGCTAGGATGCAGGTCTTGAGTCTACCTAGTATCCTTTGTTGTTAGAGTGTAGGCAACTCAAGCTGCCCAGTTTCCTTTGTTGCTAGGATGCAGGTGACTTGAGCCACCCAATGTCCTTAGTTGCTAGGAAGCAGGCAGCTCAAGCTGCCTAACATCCTTTGCATCTAGGATACAGGCAACCCAAGAAGCTTCGTTGCTAGGAATCAGATTTCTTGTGTCGCCTAGTGTCTTTTGTTGTTAGAATGGTGATGTAGTGAGTCGTATAGTGTCCTTTGTTTGCTAGGATGCAGACAGCTCGAGCCCCCTAAAGTCCTCCATTGCTAGTATGCAGGCGACTCGAGATGCCAAATGTTCTTAATTGCTAAGAGGCAGGTGGGTTGAATCTATTAGCGTCCTTCATTAAAAGAATGCAGGGGAGTCAAGCCACCTGGTGCTGTTCCTTTCTAGGATGCAGGCAGCTTACGTAGCCTTGCATCTTTCATTGCTAGGATGTAGGCGGTTCAGGTTGCCTATTGTCTTTAGTTGCTAGGATGCAGGTGGCTCCAGCGAAATAATGTCCTCCGTTACTAGGATGCAGCTGGCTCAAGCTGCCTAATGTCCTTCATTACTAGGATGCAGGTGGCTCAAGCTGCATATCACCATTCATTGCTAGGATGTAGGTGACTCACGACGCCTAGCTTTTTCCCTTCCAGGATGCAGGCAGCTTAAGCCACCTAGTGTCCTTCATTGCTAGGATGCAGGTGGCTCAAGCCTCCTATTGTCCTTAGTTGGTAGGATAAAAGTGGCTTGAGCTGCCTAATGTCCTTCACTACTAGGATGCAGATGGCTTAAGCTGCCTAATGTCCTTCACTACTAGGATGCAGATGGCTCAAGCTGCCTAATGTCTTTCATTACTAGGATGCAGGTGGCTCAAACTGCCTAATGTCCTTCACTACTAGGATGCAGGTGGTTTAAGCTGCCTAATGTCCTTCATTACTAGGATGCAGGTGGCTCAAGTTGCCTAATGTCCTTCTTTACTAGGATGCAGGTGGCTCAAGTTGCCTAATGTCCTTCGTTACTAGGATGCAGGTGGCTAAAGCTGCCTAATGTCCTTCAATACTAGGATGCAGGTGGCTTAAGCTGCCTAATGTCCTTCACTACTAGGATGCAGATGGCTCAAGATGCTAAATGTCCTTCATTACTAGGATGCAGGTGGCTCAAACTGCCTAATGTCCTTCACTACTAGGATGCAGGTGGTTTAAGCTGCCTAATGTCCTTCATTACTAGGATGCAGGTGGCTCAAGTTGCCTAATGTCCTTCGTTACTAGGATGCAGGTGGCTCAAGTTGCCTAATGTCCTTCGTTACTAGGATGCAGGTGGCTAAAGCTGCCTAATGTCCTTCAATACTAGGATGCAGGTGGCTTAAGCTGCCTAATGTCCTTAGTTGCTAGGATGCAAGTGGCTCAAGCTGCTTAATGTCCTTTGTAACCAGGATGCAGGTGGCTCCAGCGAAATAATGTCCTTCATTACTAGGATGCAAGTGGCTCAAGCTGCCTAATGTCCTTCATTTCCAGCATGCAGGAGGTTTGAGTCTCGTATCGCCGTTCATTGCTAGGATGTAGGTGACTCACGACGCCTAGCTTTTTCCCTTCTAGAATGCAGGCAGCTTAAGCCACCTAGTGTCCTTCATTGCTAGGATGCAGGTGGCTCAAGCCTCCTATTGTCCTTAGTTGGTAGGATAAAAGTGGCTTGAGCTGTCTAATGTCCTTCACTACTAGGATGCAGGTGGCTTAAGCTGCCTAATGTCCTTCATTACTAGGATGTAGATGGCTCAAGCTACCTAATGTCTTTCATTACTAGGATGCAGGTGGCTCAAGCTGCCTAATGTCTTTCATTACTAGGATTCAGATGGCTCAAGCTGCCGAATGTCTTTCGTTACTAGGATGCAGGTGGCTCAAGCTGCGTAATGTCCTTCGTTACTAGGATGCAGGTGGCTCAAGATGCTAAATGTCTATCGTTATTAGGATGCAGGTGGCTCAAGGTGCTAAATGTCTATCGTTACTAGGATGCAGGTGGCTCAAACTGCCAGGCATCGTTTTTTTTTGCGAAGATGCGGGCGGCATAAGCAACCTAGTTTCCTTGGTTGCTATAATGCAGGTTTCTTAACTCTCCTAGGTTTTTTGGTTGCTAGGATGCAGGTGGCTTAGGTCTCCTAGTGTCCTTCACTGCTCGGTTGTAGGTGGCTCAAGCACAGGTGGCTCTGCACATTTCCATACATCTGAGTGCAGAAGGCCAGACAACCAGTGAGGTATCTGACTATTCCCCTTCAAATCAATTGAGTGCTAAAACCAGAAACACATTCTTCCTGACTCAGCTGACTGTGGATTCCGCATATCTGTGATGAAAGTTTCATATCTTTCTCTGTGTAGAGTAGAATATAATCAGTATTGGCTTGCTCATATTTTCCTATATTTTTTAGTTATGCATGGCCACTATAAGAAAGGTCTACTTTTGTTAACTAGATGCTGCAAAAAAATGCCTTAGGGAAAAAAAAATGCCCCCAGGAGAGTCGGTGACAAGACAGGCAATTAGGATGCTAATCATGGCTTACCTCAGGTCTCCAGACACTTTATCGAGAAGTCACCTGTTCTAAAAAATAACATGTATTTCTTATCACTCTCCTCACTAATTAGGACATACTGGAAGAACCGTGAGGCTGTAAGCTGTTTTGTGGTTTGGCTTGGCAGTATAGGGGAAGTATATTAGGTTTTATTGAGCAATGAGATTGTAAGAAGGGCAATGACACATGGCAGCCCATCAGATCTGAACAACGGAAGATTGTGTCTGTCTGGTCCCCTTATGTATGTAATATCAATATTCCCATCTCACAAATTCCCTGGCAGCAGTGGCGGCTGGTGGTATATTTTATGCAATGCACCCACAGCTACCCCCCTGGTTGATTGCCAGGTCCCCAATAGCCAACCCCCCCCCCCCCGGTCTCATACTTACCCCATCTATGGTTGCGGCAGCTTCCCCTGCATCTCCTCCTCCCTTGCATAACGCTGTGCGTCTCCTTCCTCCTCTTCTCCATGTGTCTCCTCCCTCCACCTTCTAGGCGACCAATTGTATAGCCTCTCCTATGGCCAATCGGGTTGCGGGTCTCATGACCCTCTTCCTGATTGGCAAGGAAGAGAATCCATGTAACAATAGCGAATACTCATTTGCTATTGTCACACAAGTGGGTGTGCCCAGGTCGCAGTGCTCTGCGCCCCAAGCCCACCCTTTTGTGAAGCCTATTAGAGCCTTAGGCTCTAATCATGTGGTTAAAAAAAAAAAAACATTGGAATCCATGCGTCTGGCGCCCCGCATGTAGATTAGGGGCCAGGCGCACGTATAGACAGGCCGCCACTGCCTAGTAGACTAGAGCATACCAGGTGCTGAAGCAACAGCCAGCTTGAGACTGGAAACTTTGCAGACCAACATCATTTATATAATTGCCAGCACACCATGGATCTTCAAGTAAGATCCAAAGGTTTAATTCAAAATGATCACACCACAGTAGAAGTGTGCAACATTTCTGGGGCTAAGTAGGACCCCTTCATCAAGCATGGGATCATCCCATGCTTGACGAAGGGGTCCTGCACAGCCCCGAAACGTTGCACCTGTTGAAAATCTTGGGACTACTTATCCATTTATTCTTTGTGCTAGTACGCATGTGTGCCCCTGTATAATGATTGCCCAATACAGGGGGGGGGGGGGGGCCTGCTGCGATACGGTTGGAGCCTCAGCTTAGCTCTGTCCAAGCCACTCCCTCGGTGTAAAACAGGCATTTTTGTGCTCAAATGTGGATGAGGCCTTAGGCCTTCAATTTTGTTTGGGTACAACGTCGCAGGACTACGCAATTGTCAGTTGAAGCAACGCAGTGCAGTATCACAAAAAAATGCCCTGGTCATTAAGAGGGTAAATCCTTCCGGTCGTCTAGTGGTTAACCGGTTCCCGTCTGGCTCACGTGTATTTACGGGGGCAGAATGGCTCCCCCCTGCGCGAAACCCCATATGGGTATGGGGTTCCTTTAAGAGCCACCAGAGGGCGCACGCTCATAAGAACAAAAGATGAGCAGGACAGCCGCACTCCAATCCAACGTAACTTTAATGTAAAAAACTGGAAACAGGCACTACAAGTCACAGCAACGAAACCTAGGACAGCTAAAGCGTTTCACACTAACTTCAGTGTTTACTCACAGCTTGGATTGGATTGGATGTGCATTGCTAGCGCCCTCCGTTCCTGAGAAGAAGATTTGCACCCAACAAAACCTGCCTGGAGTGGCAATCTCTGTCTCTTTAGAGGGCGCACGCTTATCGCCAGAGGTGCACGCGCACCAGCTGCACAGCAGGGTACCCAATGCGCGAGCGCCAGCACGGGGTTTAGTGTGTGTAAACACACAAATCCCTGTGCTGTCAGAGGAGAGGAGACATGTCACCGCAAAGGTGATCAAATACCACCAAAAGAAAGCTCTATTTGTGGTTGAAAAAATACATACATTTAGGGCCAGATTCACAGCGGAGATACGCCGTCGTATCTCTCAGAGTATCTATGCGGCTGATTCATAGAATCAGTTACGCATAGATAGCCCTTAGATCCAACAGGTGTAATTGTTTTACACTGTCGGATCTTAGGATGCAATACCTCGGCCGCCGCTGGGGGGAGTTTGTGTCGTATTCCAGCGTCGGGTATGCAAATTAGCAGTTACGGCGATCCACGACGGATTTTCGCGTTCGGTACGTCGTCGCTAGTATAGTTTCCCGTCGCAATTTTAGGCGTCGTTTGACCTGCCCTAACTTTAGTCAGCACACGTATGTGCTGTTTAAAGTATGGCCGTCGTTTCCGCGTCAAAATTTAAAAATGTTTTTGTCTTGCGTAAAACGTCCGGGAATACGAAAGTACGCTACGCACGTCGCACGTCGTCGCCGTTCGAAAAAATGACGTCACTACGCGCAAAGCAAGGCAGGAATTTCAAAACGGAGCATGCGCAGTAGGTCCAGCGCGGGAGCGCGCCTAATTTAAATGGCACACGCCCCTTTGAATTACGCGGGCTTAAGCCGGAGGCTGCCAGCGTAAGTTTTCACGCAAGTGCTTGGTGAATCAGGCACTTGCGATGAAAACTTGCTGCGATGTAACATATCTACGATACGTTATGCCGCCGCAATTCTACGTGAATCTGGCCCTTAGTTTGGGTACAGCATTGCATGACCACGCAATTACCAGTTAATGCAGTGCCAAATTGTAAAAAGTGCTCCGGTCAGGAAGGGGGTAAAACCTTCCGGGGCTGAAAAAATAAAATAAATAAAGACTATTAGCTAGATTCAGAGAGGGCATCCTAACTTTGAGGCGGCGTAGCGTATCATGTTTACACTACGCCGCCGTAAGTTAGCGAGGCAAGTACATGATTCACAAAGTACTTGCCTGCTAAGTTACGGCGGCGTAGCGCAAATCAGGCGGGCGTAATGGCGCCTAATTCAAATTTAGCTAAGGGGGTGTGTTTTATGCTAATGGGGCTTGACCTGACGTGATTGACGTATTTTACGAACGGCGCATGCGCCGGCCGCCTACATATCCCAGTGTGCATTGCGGCAAAGTACGCCGCACGGTCCTATTGATTTCGACGTAGACGTAAATGACTTAAAACTCTATTCACGGACGATTCACTCAAACGACGTAAAATTTTAGAATTTCGACGCGGGAATGGCGGCCATACTTAACATTACTATTCCAGCTATTTGATGGAATAACTTTAGGCCTGATAATGCGTTACGTAAACGGCATATCTGTACTGCGTCAGCCGGGCGTACGTTCGTGAATCGGCGTATCTAGTGATTTACATATTCTACGCCGACCGCAATGGAAGCGCCACCTAGCGGTCAGTCTAAAAATTACACTTTAGGATACGACGGTGTAAGACACTTACGCCGCTCGTATCTGAGCCTAATTTAAGCGTATCTGGTGACCAGAATACGCTTAAATTAGCGCCGACGCAAATTCAGACTTAGGCTCTCTGGGCCAGATCCTCAAAAGGGATACGCCGGCGTATCTACTGATACGCCGTCGTATCCCTGTTTCTATCTTTGGAACTGATCCACAGAATCAGTTTCCAAGAGATAGACAGAAGATCCGGCAGGTGTAATAGTTTTACACTGCCGGATCTTAAGATGCAGTACCGCGACCGCCGCTGGGGGCATTCATCGTCGAAATTACGCGTCGGGTATGCTAATGAGGAGTTACGTCAATCCTCAAAGCTTTTTCGCGTTCGCTACGTCGCCGCTACGTTAGTTTCCCGTCGCTTAGTTACACTTTTGTAAACCAGAGCTACTTTTACACAGCAGGCGTACTGCTGTGTAAAGTATGGCCGTCCTTCACGCGTCGAATTTTTAAATTTTACGTCGATTGCGTAAGCCGTACGGGAATACGGAAATACGCTACGCACCGCGCCGATCAAAAAATGACGTCATGTCGCGCAAAGCACGTCTGGAAATTTGCGTCACAAGCATGCGCAGTACATCCGGCGCGGGAGCGCGCCTAATTTAAATGGGACTCGCCCCATTAGATTAGGAACGCCTTGCGCCGGACGGATTTGAGTTACACCGCCGCAAATTTCCAGGTAAGTGTGTTGTGGATCGATACCTAACTTAGGAAATTTGCGGCAGTGTAACTTAAATCTGTTAAGTTACGTTGCGCTGCGGGGCTGTGGATCTGGCCCTCTGAATCTAGCTATATAATTTAAAATGCTGTTTGTTCAAATTTTCACTTATTTATTTTTTATTTTTTTGTTCCAATTTTATTCCAAAAGTTGTTTTTTTTCCGATGTTCATAAATATTCATTTATTTTTATTCCTAGTATTTTTGTGCTTTTTATCCGCTCAGTAGGTGTTTGGGCAGTTTTTTTTTTTTTTTATTATTGTTGACACAGGATACAAATCAGCTGTTCTTCATTCTTTGCACAGTATTTATTATACCCAGAGAGCAGCTTTCCCGGTGTAAGTAGATGGCCAAAAAACACAGAAGGGAGCTCGAAGGAAAGGCAATGTGTTTAGCACAAGCTGTAAGAAACCTTGTACAAGCCAATACATTGAAGTCATCGGAAGATTGAATACCCTTCTTAAATGGTTTGAGCTGGCAGCTTTGTCAGGTCACCTTGTCCTACAGATGTCATAGCGTGGATGCCAACTATTCCCAAAATGGCGCGCTCATTTCCAACATTTGTATGTGTCACTTTTCTGTCCGATAAGTAGAACACACCAGCTGTTTGGCTGTAATAGACAGGTTACAAGCAGAGTATAGGTTGTCCTCTTTCAAGTGTATTCATTGCTTGGCTAATTTCCTTATCAGCTCCACAGGAATCGGCCAACTACTTTGTAGCGGATGCTTTCTAAAACTGTATTTTCAAGTGTAATTGCAGTACATGATTTGAGCAGCAGAGGGCAGACTGGGCAAAAAAATAACAGCTGACATCTATTGTTTGCGTTCATTAAAACAAACAGTTTTATTTTGGTTGACGATCAATGTGTTTACATGGAAATTAGACGAGTTTGCCATTTTTTTTTTTTTTTATAAAATACAACATTTCTCAATGGCTCAACGCGATTGGCACTGCGCTGATAAGCCATTCACCTCTGCAGCTAGGGGTTCGGTTCCCGGTCTCGGCTACATGTGAATTGAGTTTGGTGGTCTCAGCCCGGCTCCCGGTGGGTGTGCTATGCGAGGTAAGCCTGCGCTTAGTACGCCCACCCCCTCCCACAAAAACCACCACACCTACACACACTCGAAATTGGGTTAACACACACGCACTTTGACCACGCGGTCTCTAAAAGAGAGGCGAAGGACTAACGGGGCTGGTTGAGCTGGGAAAACCTCTCACTCCCTTATAGGGAGTCCCTCTGCCCCGTTGGGCTTCAAAGCGGAGCAGGTAGGGCGGGCTGTGTGGGAGGACCCCCTCACACACCCACCATTGCCACCCGGGGCATGGAGAAAGGTGGCAGATTGCCTCTGGGGGAGGCCTGCCTACTCCCAACTCCTGCAGTCCGGCTCCTCTCTCGAGTATACGCACAAAATACACTTTAAAAAAAATAAATAAAAAAAAATAGAAATATTTAGGAAATGTGGAAAGAAAAATATTTTCTGCTGCGTGTTGTCATTTTAATACACACGGTCAGAATTTCCGACAAGAAAAGTTGCTTTTGGTCAGAAATTCCGACCATGTGTAGGCTCCATTGGATTTTTCCTGTCGGAATTTCCAACAAGAAAAGTTTGACAGCTGGTTCTTAAATTTTCCGACAAGAAAAGTACTTGGAGGTAATTCCGATCGTCTGTATGCACAAAAAAAAACACGCATGCTCAGAATTAAGTCGACGCATGCTCGGAAGCATTGAACATTTTTCTCGGCACGTCGTAGTGTTGTACATCACCGTGCGGGGGGGGGGGCGCCGGAGAGCCTTGTAAAGGCTTGGGGACAGCTCGGTTTGAACTCGGAAAACCTCGGAAAGGCTCGGGAATGGAGTAAATCAAAGTATTTTTGATCGCCCTGGGGGGCCCCGCACCTCTAGCCAAATGCAGTACTGCACACCATCGTGGCTTGAGTTCTGCTCGTTTTTCAAAACAACACTTGCAAACCGAGTCAGGATTAAAAAAAATAAAAAATGCTCGTATTGCGAGACGCTCGTTAACTGTGTTACTCGCAATCCGAGGTTTCACTGTACGCTTAGTGGGATTTTTTTTAACAAAAATATGTAGCAAAATACAAATTGGCCTAAATTGATAAAGAAATTCAATTTGTTTTTACATGTTTACATTGGAAATGTTTTCTAACAGAAAATAACGAATATTTATTTATTTCTTTCAACATTATCGCTCCTTTTTTGTTTATAGCGCAAAAAATAAAAATCGCAGAGGTGATCAAATACCACCAAAAGAAAGTTCTATTTGTGGGGAAAAAAAGACATTGGCCCAGATTCACGTAGATAGGCATAAATATAAGAGGGCGTAGCGTATCGTAGTTACGCTACGCCGCCGCAACTTAGGCTCCATTCACACCTAGGCAGACAAATTCGCAGCGTTTTGTCGCCGCAAATCGCGGTACAAATATCGGCGTTTTGTACCGCGATTTGCGGCGACAAAACACCGGTATTGTCCGCCTAGATGTGCCCCAGATTGACCCCCTCTATGGAGATGGTTCCCATCTCCTACCCGAAAGCCGCCTGAAAAAAAGGTCTGGGACCCTTTTTCAGGCGGCAGGTGTCCGGCGTCCGGCATTCAGCGTGGAGATGTGAACCATCTCCATAGAGGGACATGTGTTTTCATCCCTCTGGCGGCAGCGGCATAGCGCAACAGGCGTAAAAACGCCTAGGTGTGAATGGGGGCTTAGAGAGGCAAGTGCTGTATTCACAAAGCACTTGTTTCTAAAGTTACGGCGGCGTAGTGTAAATGTGCCGGCGTAAGCGCGCCTAAATCAAATGAGGAACAGGGGGGCGTGTTTTATGTAAACTAAGCATGACCCCACGTAAATGACGCTTTTTTCGAACGGCGCATGCGCGCGCATGCTCAGTATCACTTCGAATTTTCTAATTAAATTACGCCCGCTCAATGCCTAGACGACGTGAACGTAACTTTCGCAAAGCCCTATTCGCGAACGTTTTACGCAAACAACGTAAACGATGGAAAATTTGACGCTGTCCCGACGTCCATACTTAACTTTGCGTACGCCTCACTATAGCAAGGGTAACTTTACGCCGGAAAAAGACACGTAAACGACGTAAAAAAATGCGCCGGGCGGACGTACGTTTCTGAATCGGTGTATCTACATAATTTGCATATTCCTCGTGTAAAATCTACGGAAGCGCCACCTAGCGGCCAGCGTAAATATGCAACTAAGATACGACGGCATAAGAGGTTTACGCCAGTCGGATCTTAGCAAAATTCCGGCGTATCTTGTTTTCTGAATACAGAAAAAAGATACGCCGGAGCATCCTAGAAGTTACGCGGCGTATCAATAGATACGCCAGCGTAACTTCTTTGTGGATCTGGCCCATACATTTTATGTGGATACAGTCACCCGGCCGCGCAATGGTCAGTTAAAGTGACGCAGTGCCGTATCACAAAAAATGTCCTGGTCAGGAAGGGGGTAAAACCTTCCGGGGCTGAAGTGGTTAATTAATATATATATTTTTTTTTCTATGGGACAGCTTGAATGGTTCTGGAAACACTTTCCCTGTGCTATATAGCATATCCTACAGCACTCTTCTACATTCCGTCAAGCGCGTCGGCTGTGCATGTGCCAAATCATACGCTACTTACACCATAATATAGGTAATATATACAAATACATTTTAAAGGAATAAATCTCACGCTGCGTGTTTTCATAAAACGTTATAAAATTTTATATTGAATGTAAAGGAAAGTGACATCTTTTACGGAATGAAATAGGCGGCATTTTGCTGCCTAAAAGAAAAAAAATATATATATATAAATAAAGAAAATAAAAGAAAATAAAACGCTTTCTTTCCATTAGAGGGCACTCTGGCTGTTTCAATGAGACGGTTTGCAGACGTCTTCTAAAAATACTATTACCAAGCAACAAACATGTCAACTTCAAGGGATTTTTATGTGAGGCTTAGTAATTTGGAGTCAGAGTCATTAAGGGTTTTGAAGGTCCTATGAAAACATATGGCCGGATTTTCGGACAAGTGAGTTGTTTGCCCAGGATTACGGGCAGACGCGGCACACAAGGTGCTGGGAAGACGCCGTTTACGTAGGGCAATGCATTATGCAGCAGTAGCGGCATCCAGAGCATAGAGAGAACGAGAAAGGAGAAAGAGGGGGTGTGAGAAACGTAGAGAGAGAGAGAGGAGATAGAGGAGAAGAGGACGGAGATATGGGGAAGGATGGGGAGTAATAAAGAAAGAATAAAGGGGGGGCAGGGGGGTGGCACGCTCATAAGCTGGACAGAGGGAAGGAAATATTAAGTAAGGAAAGATGAGCGCACAGCCAAGATTCCTCCGCATAATGCAGAGGGATCTGTGGCGAGATCCATTATAGAGCACTACATTGATAATGCAATGATAATGACAATCACTGCCAAGGTTTTCTAGCTATTTAAAGCCGAACAATAATTCACTTATCGCTGCATAAAATGTGCCCCCTGTCATATCGGGAGCATTCTTCGTACAATCGGCAGCATGTTTTAGTGATTGGAGGTTATGAACTCCTTCTACAAATGCATTTAGCATCTTCCTCTCTCTCTTGTATCTTTGTATCTTCTCCGAAGTGCCTCCACCACTCCCCAAATAACGAAATACCGTCAGATAGTCATTCTCTTTACTTACTACGTAAACATTTTAAGGCTTCTTTTCTTGTCTGTATCATTGTACCGTTTATCTCCAGTGTGCCCCACAGGGCAGCCATCCAAAGTTTTGGGGCCCCTCGCACAGCTTTAAGCCTAAAGGCCTGACCCCCCCCCCCCTGGCCTGACAACCAACATTGCCCAGGGCCTGCCCCCTGGCCGTTCCACCAAATCCGCCTGTTCTGTTCTCGCTACACGTTTGCCCCTGGCGTATATGTAGCTCAACATACAGCTTAAACCTTGCATCCTAAATAACCAGACTGGCCCAGATTCAGGTACGGACACGCACTGATACGGCGGCTCAGTGTATCGTTTTTACGCTACGCCTTCGTAAATTACTTGAGCTACGCTTCATTCACGAAGCATTTGCTCCGGAATTTGCAGTGGCGTATCGTAAAAGGGGCCGACGTAAGCGCGCGTAATTTAAATGATCCCGTAGGGGGCGTGGATCATTTAAATTAGGCGCGTTCCCGCATGCTCCGTCGGGAAAATTTCCCGACGTGCATTGCGGTAAATGACGTCGCAAGGACGTCATTTGCTTCGACGTGAACGTAAATGGCGTCCAGCGCCATTCACGATCCACTTACGCAAACGACGTAAATTTCGAAAATCGCGACGTGGGAACGACGTCCATACTTACCATTGGCTGCGCCTCCTAAAAAATAGGAGCAGCCTTACGACGAAAGCGACGAACGCAAACAACGTAAAATACGACCGCCGGGCACACGTACGTTTGTGAATCGGCGTAAGTATGCAATTTGCATACTCTACGCTGACAACTACGGGAACGCCACCTAGCGGCCAGCGTCAGAATGCACCCTAAGATACGACGGCATAAGAGCCTTATGCCAGTCGTATCTTAGGCTACAGTCGGCGTATCAAGCTTTCTGAATACAGAAAGTTGATACGCCGGCGCTACTTAGCAATTACGCTGCGTATCTATGGATACGCAGGCGTAAATTGCTACCTGAATCTACCCCCCTGTCTGTAACTTTGGATCTTTATTACGATGAACAGATGGTGGCCATATAACATGCGTATGAATAATGGTGAAACTAGAGATAAACAAATAAATGAACATATAAGAATTATATGAACACAAACAAATGTATACTAGGCATATAGATAAACAGTCTTTATCATACCAGCGATGCTGTCTTAAGAGGATCAAGACTTAGGAAACATGTGGTGCAGGCTTAGCTGACTCCATGTAGACTGTCCAGTGGAAAAAGATGAAAGAGTAGTGATAGGAAGTGAAGACAGTTTTCAATAACACAACAGGAAATGTACATTACCATAGAACATTGCCCATCAACAGTCCTTTGTAGTAACATCTAGTGGACAATATTTGAATTACTAGTCCAGAAGATATTACTGTATTTCCTTGTAGGCCAAAGCATGACACCGCCCACTGGCCAGCCCACTTAGTCCTTCGGTGCACTAACTTTTATTTTAACACTCTTACAGCTTAATATATAAAAATGAACCCACTCCAACAAATAGATGGCCCCATATATTTAGCAAATAGACATCTCAATTCAGAAAACAGACATCCCAATTCAGCAAAGAGACAACCCCATATATTCAGCAAAGCAACATTCCTTTGAGTGCATCGCTCATTCAACAACTCAGTTTTTTGGTAAGGGCCCCTCAGGACACCAGGGCTCCCTACATGTGTATGGGCTGTCCCCCCTGATTTTCATTTACCTTTCCTACTACCATACCTCCCAACATTTTGAGATGGAAATGAGGGACACCTACTAGCAAACGTATGTAGGCATAAGACACGCCCCTTGCCATACCTTCTTAAAGAAGAATTAACCAAAAAAAAGTTAATTAAATCCAGAAGGGCTTTTTTCTTACTGCTACAATTCCTTTATATTAGCTTTTAAAATGTACAAATGCAGCGATTTGGAAGTTGGATGAAAGGTTTAGCACTGGGGAGCACTTTTTAAAAGATAAATAGTGCATTTTATATACAACTATATAGATCACACAAAAATGAGGGACAAATGAGGGGGAAAGAGGGACATTGTTCCAAAAAAGGGACAGTCCCTTGAAATGAGGGACAGTTGGGAGCTTTGCTACTACACATGCATTTAGCACATTTTTTGATATAATCAGTGGGAGAGTGGTGGTATGCAGTTCCAGTACCTTCCGGACTGGATGTATGTGCTGGCAAGAAGTGCTGAGATGGACTGGGGTGTCTCTTGATCCCTGCATCTATTGTCACAGTGGGGCTGTAGTATTTCTGGGGGGGGGGGGTATTGTTGCTGGATGGATCTACTGTTGCTGAGGGGTATTGTTGCAGAAGGGGGTCTATTGTTGTGGGTAAGGGGCCTATTGTTGCTGGATGCAGGGGAGCTATTTTACTCCATACTCCATATTACTTAGCACCACAAGTAGGTGGGAGGTGGGTGGGGTGGAGGCAAGAAACAGTGCTTGGAGGTGGGTAGGGGTGGAGACAAGGATTGATTGTGGGGGGTAGAGGTAAGTACCCACACCTAATCTCTGAGATAAAAAGCCCTGATTATCATGATATCCTATATCCTCTATGGCAGGGATATGCAATTAGCGGACCTCCAGCTGTCTCTTATTTTCCTTTCCTTTCCCTTCCCTTTCCTTGCCTTCCCTTCCCTTCCCTTCCCTTTCCTTTCCTTTCCTTTCCTTTCCTTTCCTTTTCTTGCCTTTCCTTGCCTTTCCTTTCCCTTCATGTCCCTTCCTTTCCTTTCCTTATTATCTATCATTGTATTCTGCATCCTCTCTGGTGTGACCACTCCACAAATTAATCAATCATTTAGCATATTCTTCTCTATCATTGTGTCTTACGTGTACTTTTTTTTTCTTGAATTTATTTCAAGTTTTATATAGTGCTAACAATTTACATAGCGCTTTAACATACTGTACATTTACATCGGCAACTGCATTTAAGGAACTCACAATCTATCTTATCTTATCTCATATCCACCCTCACCCAGCCCAAGTGGTAAGCAAGTAAAAGCAGCCTCAGTCTCCATAATTGAAAATATTCCTAGTCTACTCTGCTTTAAAGGAACACATGGCTTCTGCCTTGAGGAACCTTTAGTAATATGCCTTGGGGTTGTGAGATAGAGAATGAGTTTGATTTACTAAAGGCAAACAGGCTGTTCCCCTTGCAAGGGAATTTGCCCCAGAGCTTAGTGAAAGAGGTGAAGTATATTTTAGTATATTTGGGGTATTTTTTGTAAAGTGAAGCTTCACCACATTCACTAAGCTCTGGAGAAAATTTCCCTTTAACGTTCAGCTCCCTATTCAAAGTGAACAGCCTACTTGCCTTTAGTAAATCAACCCCAGCGTGTTGTAATTGTAACAAACAAACCAAACTTATGTAACGTTACCCCCTATATATCTTTATTTGGATTCCATACATACACATAATAATGCCAAATTAGTGAGGAGCCAGTAAACCTACCGCCATGTCTTCAGAACTATGATAAAAGCTTGAGGGTCCATCAGGCTGTCAAAGTCCGGTTAGTTGGATGCCGCTGACCTCTGAGGGTGCAGGCTGAGGAAAGGTCCGTCCAGACCCAAAGCATAATGCAATCAGAAATAGATAACCCGACCGCCGCACACCACACCCAGCCCAAGTGGTAAGCAAGTAAAAGCATCCTCAGCTTGATTCATTCAGACCAAAACTCCAACATGCTTCACCCCGTCCTCTGGGCCTAATCATGGCCCCATGTCTTTGAAGTTTGGGAGGAAACTAGAGTACCTGTAGGAAACCAATGGGGTATATGGAGACCATGCAAAATCCATGCAGATAGTGTCTAAGCCAATAACCAAAGTGATACAAAGCAGAAGTGCTAACCACTAAGGCACCATGCTGTTCTCTTTGTTGTGCTCTACCACTCCCAAATTCCCAAAATACAGTTAGCTCATTTATAATCCTTCCCTTACTACATATGCATTTAGCATCTTCTTTCTTCTGTATCGTATCTTCTCTGGAGTGCCTCTACTAATCCCCAAACACTGTAATACACTTAGCTATTCATTCTCTTTCCTGGCTGCTGCTTTTTTTTTCCCTTTCTCTCGCTCTCTCTTTTTCCTCGGTCTCTCTCTCTCTCCTTTTCTCTTACCAGGCTAGCATTATGTCCTTGTATGTCCCCTCTCTTTATAATCAACCACTACCTTTTTTTTTCCTAACAACACTTTACCTCTCCCTCCTTGATTTGTTCTCGTTTATTCTCTCTTGTCCAAATAATGCCACCTGTCAATTCTATTCATTGTCTTTATTTTGCTGTTCCCAACCTTTGTCCTTTGTCAACTATCATATGCCTGTTATTCAATAGTTCTAATTTTTACATTGTGTGCATCGGCTCTTCATACCCGCCAGTCACTGGACTCACATCCTCCTGCCTATAAAAAGACAATGTCGCATTTACAAGTGAAAGGGAAGACTTTGAAGATATTAGGCTCAATTCACTAAGCTATTACACAAGGATGAGGATCTTTATTTTAGCATATCTTTAAAATCTCATTTGACTCAGCTTAAACTAACTGTCACTTTTTTTGAAAATAAGTATTCTTTTCCTCTTGTGTTAGCTCTGTGAATTAAAACTAGTCTATGGAGAGAAGTAAGTAACAGAGGTCAGGCAATACTGCATGTGTAGATTTAGTATATATATATATATATATATATATATATATATATATATATATATATATATATATATATATATATATTTCTCAACCAGGATTTTATTTATTACAGGTACTTATATAGCACCATCAATTTTACTCAGCAAATTACATACATATTGTACATTCACATCAGTCTCTGCCCTCAAGTAGCTTACTATCTACGGTTTCTACCTCACATTCATACATACATACTAGGGCCAATTTAGACAGGAGCCAATTAACCCATCATGTCTTTGAAGTGTGGGAGGAAACCCATGTGGGCACAGGAAGAACATGCAAACTCCAGGCAGGAGGTGCCGTGGTTGGGGTTTGAACCAACACCTCTAGTGCTGCTAGGTAGAGCCATGGTTGGGGTTTGAACCAACACCTCTAGTGCTGCTAGGTAGAGCCATTTTGGGGTTTGAACCAACGCCTCTAGTTCAGTTAGGTGGAGCCGTGGTTGGGGTTTGAACCAACGCTTCTAGTGCTGCTAGGTGGAGATGCTACCCAATTAGCCACTGTGCTGAATTCCATAGAGCTCTAGAATTTTACTAGAGGTTCCATGGGCAAGGAGCTATTTCTTCATCTTAGATAAGAATCAACTGACACCAATATTCTTTTTGAGCATCCATAAGGGTAGGATTTTTCACACTGACCAGAAATGCAATTCATTCCTCTGATCATCATGCTAATGTACTATGAGCTGTAAATATAGTAATTACTGTATTAGCAGTTTTTTTCTGAGATTAAGGTACTTTAAGGGTTGCACATTGAAAAAGGTTGAGATACACTGTTTATTTATTTATTGCAACTACTTATAAAAAAAGCTATACATTAATGCAGTGCTTTACATATATATTGTACATTCACATCAGTCCCTGTCCTCAACAAGCTTACTATCTAAGGTCCCTAACTCACACTCATACATACACATAATAGGGCCAAAATAAACAGGAGGCAATTAACCTTCCAGCATGTCTTGGAAGTGTGGGAGGAAAACAGAGTACCTGGAGGAAACCCACACAGGTACAGGGAGAACATGCAAATGCCAGGCAGGGAGTGCTGTGGTTGAAATTCAAACTGACGACCCTAGTGCTGCTAGATGGAAGTGATGACCACGTGGCCACTGTGCTATTTCATTCTTTGTAGTGAAGACCATAAACAACTATTTCCCCAAAAAATTAAAATCAAATAATCAGCCAGGGTTGAGTATGTTTTCGGACAATGGGGACTTCTTAAAGTGTATGTCATACTAAAAACGTTTTGATTTTGTTTTATATAGAATGGGGAAGGACAAGAACTGTGTTGGGTAGACAGATGTTTGCTCCCTTACCGTTAGGATCCTTTCACTCGGGTAAAAAAAAAAAAACAGCTGATTAGTGGGTTAACTGCTCCCCAACTATCCATCTAATGGCTACCATACAGTCAGAAGGGACCGTTAATATGCCATGACCATGATGCTTGGCATTGTCTACCACTAGCAGCCTCTAATGTACATCTTGCAGCTTCTTGAGGAGCCCTAGGATTTCACAAAACCCTGGTAGAGAAAGGCTGATCCAAAGCTTCTTCACCATGCCTGAAATCTAGTTTGCTGCTTGTGCCCTTTTGACAGTATTCCTTGTTGCATCAGACACCTGACAGGAAATAGGAAGCATGTCTTCACTTCCTGGTATTTTTATAAAAAAAATAGGAAAAATATCCCAGAGACACAAAAAATCAAATTGGAACAAATTGGCAAAGGTTCTCATTCTTCTGCCATGCTTTCTCCAAGACTTACAAAATGTTTGGGCTAGAGATGCGATTTAATACAAACCTGGGAGCATTTTTTCTTCCTTTGAGTTGAAGAGAGACTCCAGTGGGTTACTAAAGGGCGAGAGCTTCCCCCTCTTCTTGTGAAAGTGGGGAGAGCAAATCACTCCACACTCCACTCTGGGGGAGGCCGTAGTGGAGAAGGATCTGGGGGTATTGGTAGATCACAAGCTCAATAATAGCATGCAATGCCAAGCTGTGGTTTCCAAAGTGAGCACTGTATGTAACTATGTAACTCCAGAAAGAACTGCACATGAAAGAAGTCTCCATAATTAAAAATATTCTTAGTCTTCTCTGTATGAACGGAACACATGGCTTCTGCCTTGAGGAACCTTTAGTAATATGCCTTGGGTTGTGAGACAGAGAATGGGTTTAATTTACTAAAGGCAAATAGCCTGTTCCCCTTGCAAGGAAATTGTGCCTCATGGTTTAGTGAATGAGGTTATCATCCAATCATGTGCAAGGAAAAATGCTGTTTTATCTGGATTTTCCTTGCACATGATAGGGTATTTTGTGCAAAGTGAAGCTTCACCACATTCACTAAGCTCTGGAGAAAATTTCCTTGCAAAGTGCAGCTCCCTATTCAAAGTGAACAGCCTAAATCAACCCCAGTGTGTCGTAACGAACAAGCCAAACTTACGTAATGTTACCCCCTATATATCTTTATTTGGATTAAGACTTCCATTGAACTGGTCAGTATTATTTCAGACTTGACTGGACGACCGAGTAACCTCTGAACTCAATTACTATAATTGACTGCTGGTGCAATAAAAAAGTGTTTCTAATTACTTCAGTTCTTATTGATTTTGTCACTGCCAGGTAGAATACTAATTAGCAAAGTCCTGTTTCTCTTATGCGTCTCAGGCCTTGATAAATTAAATATCATTTTGACAAACATTTTAAAACTCAATTAGCAGTTTTCCAAATGTGTGAAGAAGAATGGATTTGGAAAAAAAGAAAAGGCACAGAAAAGACTTTCATCTGAATGCTGGAGGAAAATCTATTTAGAAGGCCTACTTTTTCTTATTTTTTTTTTATTTGTAAAAAAGTAAAAGAAAGTTGGACTGTCAACAATAATAACTAGATTTCAAGTGTTTTCTAAGGCCCCATTCACACTTGTGAATGAGGCCGTTAGCAATTACATGCCAGCCGGGGGTTCCCGGTGATTACCCGAGGGCGGAAGCCTCATTGAAAGCAATGGGAGGCTGACAGCCACTGGAGCTAAATGAGATACAAACTTCACTCAATGTCAGCCCACCTTGTGTATTGGACCCCTCTCCATACCATAAGGTGCAGGTCCAATTCACAGCCATAGATAAACTATATTACCAAAAGTATTGGGAAACCTGCCTTTATACGCATCCCAGTCTTAGTCCGTAGGGTTCAATATTGAGTTGGCCCACCCTTTGCAGCTATAACAGCTTCAACTCTTCTGGGAAGGCTGTCCACAAGGTTTAGGAGTGCCTATGAGAATGCTTGACCATTCTTCCAGAAGAGCATTTCTGAGTTTAGGCACTGAAGTGGAAGAGAAGGTCTGGCTCGCAGTCTCCACTTTAATTCATCCCAAAGGTGTTCTATCAGTTGAAGTGCAGGCCAGTCAAGTTCCTCCACTCCAAATTCACTCCACCATGAGAAAAGGGAATAGCTCCAGGTGGGAACCCAGATTAATATCCTCCGTTGCAGACAACTCAGGTGCAGGCAATGCACTTAGCAAAGCAGAGACAATCTTTGTTCCTGCTTCACTCCTCCATGACCTTGCTTTGAGGCATTTTGCACATCATTCTTGCTGTTTGCATTACGTAAAACTGAAGAAGCTTGTGTGTGAAATAAAGCATCATCTCTTCATCCCCTAGGGCTCCACCTCTTTGTCATTAAAAAACAGTAGACACATGCAATTTGTTTTGTCCCAAATTCGTTTTTTAATGAATTTCGACAAATTTTGTTAATTCTGAAACATTCGAATTAACGAAAACCTGTTTAACCAGTTTTTCCGAATATTCGTAAATTTTAATATTTGAAAATTCGTAAATTCGTAATAAAAAAATGCAAAACCCCCAAAATACAAAAATCTGAAATATTAACTAACAATAAAATTATAGGTATTGGAATTTCCTTTCAAATTTGGCTGTTAGTGAACGAATACAAATTCATCCGAAGTTACGAATTATCGGAAATAACAAATCCTGTATGTAAACAAATGGAATGAATTAATAATAATAAATAACAATAATAATAATAATAGAAACGTATTATTATTTATTATTAATTTGTTCCGTTTCATTTGTTTAGATGTTGCATTAGTTATTTCGGATAATTCTTAACTTTGGATAAATTTGTATTCATTATGTTCACTAACAGCCAAATTTCCAAAGGAAATTCCGATAATTATAATTTAATAGTAGTTATTATTAGTTAATTAGTTATTTTTTAGAATTTTGGATTTTCGTTCCTTTGAATTTTCAGATTTTATTTCTTATTTTCGGATTTTCGAGTTTACAAATCTTTGAATTTACAAATTTTTAAATTTCCGAGTTTATTATCATAACGAATGACCCCAAAAAAAAAGAATGGAACTAAAACGGACAGATTTCTCGGCAGTGCACATGACCGGAAAGCGGTACATCTAGGAGAGGTTGAAGGAGCATTACATGTGACTCTCACTGGTGTTGAGAAAAAGTGATTACAAGAAAGATGGATCTGGAGAGAGGAAATCAGAGTAAGAGACAAAGAGCTTGAAATAAGATAAAAAGAAATCATGGCAATGCTTTTTACAATGACAGGCACTTTTGATTTGAGAACCTGATAAAAGAAGAAATTGAGCTAAGGAGAGAAAAGTGGTGGTAGTGACAACAGTTGGAGATAAGATAGCAGCTCTCATATCACGGTCCTTGCTTGTGTTCTTTCTGTTGCACCCACTCTTTTCCCATCACCTCTACTCTACATCATTATTGAAGTCTCACCTAAGGGATGCTTCACATTGTGAGCAATTTCATAAATTTTATTGAAAATGTGTATACTTGAACTCCATTGCTATAAATACGTTTAGTTCACACCAACAAGTAAAAAACACAACCTGCTGCTGCATTTTGGGTTCATTGGCTTACTTTTTCTCTTTCAAAGATTTTTATTGGTTTTGTACAAAATGTACAGACTTTCCGCACTCGGAATGTAAGCCAAGTTAAGAAACAAACAATCATAGCTTGTGGAGTATAACATACAGCCTGTGACTGGCAGTAGAAATCAGGAGACTCCGTCTCACAACCATAACTTTGCATCCGGATAAAGGGAGAAAGGACCTCTGCCCCCCCCTATGAGATCACACTGTGCCTGGAGGGGTCCCCCCATGGTCCAAGAGGCAGACAATTGCCCAGTGGGTGGAGACAAAGTGTCTACCGGGGAGGAACTGATTGTCCATTGTCCAGCCTCGCCTAGAAGGGTCTGGAGTCCAGGACGTAGGGGGATGCCCACGTGCAGGGACCAAGGTTCCCAGATGGCCTCGAACGTCGGGATCGTGTCTGCTAGTATGCTAGCAAGTTTCTCCTGTGACATGATCCATGAGATCTTGCGTTTGGCTGCTAAGAGGGAGACCTCGGGCTGCTTCCAAGCTTTGGCTATGGTCATTTTGGCCCCCAGGAACATAAAGTGTGTTATTAATTTGAGGCCGGCCTTAGGTATTTTAGGGATGTTGGAGTTCAGGAGGGATATTGCTGGAGTTCATTGGCCTACTTTTTTGTAAGCGAGGTACTAGGGAGGTCCTTTTGTAAATTGGTGTCCAACTTTTTTTAAACTCAAGTTTCTGAAATACATACATTTTCTGCATCTTACAATACCATCTACAGTTATTAGTACAAACAGTATATGGATTCAAATATGAAGCATCTAGAGGTGAACATCATCTTATGCTTCCTCTTAGCCCCCGTACACACGACCGAGTTTCTCGGCAGAATTCAGCCAGAAACTCGGTCGGAGCTGGATTCTGCCGAGAAACTCGGTCGTGTGTACACTTTTCAGCGAGGAAGCCAACGAGGAACTCGTCGGGCCGAAAAGAGAACATGTTCTCTTTTTCCTCGTTGTTCAATGAGGAAAGTCACACTAAACTCGCCGAGGAACTCGATGTGTTTGGCACGTCGAGTTCCTCGGATGTGTGTACGGGCCTTAATGTTGATTTGTGAGAAAAAGTTCTTATCTAGAAGAATAAGAAGGGCTTGGACTTGAAGAGGGCTAAAGGTGCCCATAAACCTACGATAATTGATACTGGTCTGTCCATTTTCATTCACACTGTGAGCTGATCAAGCCTCATGACTGGTCAGTGTCAGAAAAATAATAATAACATTTTTGGAATTTTCTGGCCAAACATAGGCAAAAAGTGGGGGTGTATGCACAGGAGTTGCATTATGACGGATCCCAGGTTATCCCTTACCCTGGCCGCATAAAAAACACAGGAGAGTGATTAAAAAAAAATAATGAAAAAACAAGTAGTACATGTAAAATAATAGTTCTTTAGATTAGTTTTGAACATTCCTTCTGCTAGTTTAGGGTAATTTCCCTGTGTTTTTGTTATTAGCTTCATATTGCACACTGCCCTCCTGAACCTTTTTCACACCACTAATGTATTTAAAGGTTTCAGTCATGTCCCCCCTCTTCCAGATTAAGTTTTCCGAAATATCTCCTGATATGTTTTGCCACCCAGACCTTTCTCAATTTTTGTTGCCCATACTAACTATGTAACCACCCAGACCTTTCTCCATTTTTGTTGTCCGTCTCTGGACTCATTCTATCCTATCAAAAACTTTTTGGAAGTGAGTTCTCCAGAACTGGACACCGTATTCTAAATTAAGTCTAACAAAAGATCTGTATGGAGAAATAAGGACCTCCTTCATTTTGCTGGTGACCACACTAGTGATAACTAAAGATTTTTATGTAGGAGCATCAGGACCTCCTTCCATTAGCTGGTGATCCCTCTATTGATAACTAATGATATACATAGGAGAATTGGGACCTCCATCCTGTTGGTGACACCTCTAGTGATAATGAATGATATATATATATATATATATATATATATATATATATAGGAGAATCAGGACCTCCTTCCTCCTGTTGGTGACGCCTGTAGTGCTAACAAATGACCTCCATCCTGTTGGTGACACCTCTAGTGATAATGAATGATATATATAGATAGGAGAATCAGGATCTCCTTCCTCCTGTTGGTGACGCCTTTAGTGCTAACAAATGATCTATATAGGGAAATCAGGGCCTTCTTCCTCCTGTTGTGACTCCTCCAGTGATAACTATACAGGGAGTGCAGAATTATTAGGCAAATGAGTATTTTGACCACATCATCCTCTTTATGCATGTTGTCTTACTCCAAGCTGTATAGGCTCGAAAGCCTACTACCAATTAAGCATATTAGGTGATGTGCATCTCTGTAATGAGAAGGGGTGTGGTCTAATGACATCAACACCCTATATCGGGTGTGCATAATTATTAGGCAACTTCCTTTCCTTTGGCAAAATGGGTCAACAGAAGGACTTGACAGGCTCAGAAAAGTCAAAAATAGTGAGATATCTTGCAGAGGGATGCAGCACTCTTAAAATTGCAAAGCTTCTGAAGCGTGATCATCGAACAATCAAGCGTTTCATTAAAAATAGTCAACAGGGTCGCAAGAAGCGCGTGGAAAAAACAAGGCGCAAAATAACTGCCCATGAACTGTGAAAAGTCAAGCGTGCAGCTGCCAAGATGCCACGTGCCACCAGTTTGGCCATATTTCAGAGCTGCAACATCACTGGAGTGCCCAAAAGCACAAGGTGTGCAATACTCAGAGACATGGCCAAGGTAAGAAAGGCTGAAAGACGACCACCACTGAACAAGACACACAAGCTGAAACGTCAAGACTGGGCCAAGAAATATCTCAAGAATAATTTTTTATAAGGTTTTTTGGACTGCTGAAATGAGAGTCAGTCTTGATGGGCCAGATGGAAGAGCCCGTGGCTGGATTGGTAAAGGGCAGAGAGCTCCAGTCCGACTCAGACACCAGCAAGGTGGAGGTGGAGTACTGGTTTGGGCTGGTATCATCAAAGATGAGCTTGTGGGGCCTTTTCGGGTTGAGGATGGAGTCAAGCTCAACTCCCAGTCCTACTGCCAGTTTCTGGAAGACACCTTCTTCAAGCAGTGGTACAGGAAGAAGTCTGCATCCTTCAAGAAAAACATGATTTTCATGCAGGACAATGCTCCATCACACGCGTCCAAGTACTCCACAGCGTGGCTGGCAAGAAAGGGTATAAAATAAGAAAAACTAATGACATGGCCTCCTTGTTCACCTGATCTGAACCCCATTGAGAACCTGTGGTCCATCATCAAATGTGAGATTTACAATGAGGGAAAACAGTACACCTCTCTGAACAGTGTCTGGGAGGCTGTGGTTGCTGCTGCACGCAATGTTGATGGTGAACAGATCAAAACACTGACAGAATCCATGGATGGCAGGCTTTTGAGTGTCCTTGCAAAGAAAGGTGGCTATATTGGTCACCGATTTGTTTTTGTTTTGTTTTTGAATGTCAGAAATGTATATTTGTGAATGTTGAGATGTTATATTGGTTTCACTGGTAAAAATAAATAATTGAAATGGGTATATATTTTTTTTTTGTTAAGTTGCCTAATAATTATGCACAGTAATAGTCACCTGCACACACAGATATCCCCCTAAAATAGCTAAAACTAAAAACAAACTAAAAACTACTTCCAAAAATATTCAGCTTTGATATTAATGAGTTTTTTGGGTTCATTGAGAACATGGTTGTTGTTCAATAATAAAATTAATCCTCAAAAATACAACTTGCCTAATAATTCTGCACTCCCTGTATATACTGTATATAGGAGAAACAGGATCTCCTTTCTTGAGCTAGTGTGCCCTATATTGATAAATAACGATCTACATAGAAGAACCAGGAACTTCTGCCTCTTGTTGCTAACCCCTATATTGATAACTAAAGATCTATAAAGGATAATCAGGTCCTACTCTCCTGTTGGTGATGTCTGTAGTGATAACGAACAATCTATATATGGAAACCAGGGCCTTCTTCCTGCTGCTGTGACTCTCTAGTGCTAACTAAAGATCTATACAGGAGAATAAGACATTCATCTTCTTGTTGGTGACACTTCTAGTGATAACAGATGATCTACATAAAAGAATCAGGACCTTCTTCTTCCTGCTTGTGACCTTTCTATTGATAACTAAAGATCTATATAGGAAAATCAGGACCTCCTTCCTCCTGTTGGTAACACCTCTAGTAATAATGATTGATCTATATAGGGAAATCAGGACCTTGTTCGTCCTGCAGGTGATCCATATAGTGATTCACCTGAGAGATATATTTTCACACTGTCTGGAATAGCCTAGATAGGCAGAAAAGATACACTTGCTGCCCCGCTCACTCAACATCTAGACAGGCTTCCAAGTATCCAGCTATGGAGACAGAGGAATATAAGGAAAATGCACAAAGCTCTTGCCCTTTCTGCCTGGCTGTACCCAGGATTTCCATTCCCAGAGCCTCCAAAGACATCAAAACCGAGCCTACAATATGTGCTATATAGAACTGTGGTTCTGAAAATACACAGACCTATATCCATAACTTTGGATTGTTCTCGTAAACAAACATCTAATGCTAAGATTTGCCAACTGTCATCTTTTATTTATTCACGCTTAAAAACAGACAACGGGAAGACAACAAATGTCACAACAAACATATAAAATAATAGTCTGAATATACATTCAGTTATTTTTTTCATCGAGCCGCCAGTGCTCCGTTCTTCCCTTCTTTTCATTGCTAAGATGTAAGCCATTACCATCACCAATGGACTCCAATCGTTTTTGGAGCACATTAAAGAGGATGTTAGCTTGACAAATACTGATGGGGAAAGAAAAGAGTTTTGGTGACTCTTTGAAAAAAAATTACTTGAATATAGATGGCACCAGCAGTCATAAACCATATACCGATAACAAAACTGTCAGGTGCGTACATATATTGCTATTAACTAAATTAATGAGACCACACCTAAATTAGAGTACAAATGGCCATAGCTGCCTTTTTATTAACAATAACAACTTATCAGCCTGTTGGTCTTATGACGGCACCCAGAATTCCAACTTGTTAAGCCCTGTACACATGATCGGTCCAACCGATGAGAACGGTCTGATGGACCGTTTTCTTCGGTTAACCGATTAAGCTGACTGATGGTCAGTCGTGCCTTCACACCATCGGTTAAAAAAAGCGATCGTGTCAGAACGCGGTGATGTAAAACACAACGACGTGCTGAAAAAAACTAAGTTCAATGCTTCCAAGCATGCGTCGACTTGATTCTGAGAATGCTTGGATTTTTAACTGATGGTTGTGCCTACTATCGGTTAGGAATCCATCGGTTCAATTTAAAACAAGTTGGCTTTTTTTTAACCGATGGATAAATAACCGAATGCACCCTCACATGATCGGTTTGGACCGATGAAAACGGTCCATCAAACCGTTCTCATCGGTTTAACCGATCGTGTGTACGCGGCCTAACAATGCAGGACCTTTTACCACACCAGGCCTCCAGTCGTGATACACCAGCTTGGAGACAACCTGCAGTGCAACCATTACCGTATTCCAGCTAACCTTAGTAACTGGAATACACCAGAGGGGCACATACCACCGTTGAGCCCCCGACACTTCCATCTCAACTGTATTTTCTATCACTGTCAAAAGACTGCTCTGCTGTCCAGGAGACCTCATCTATTCCTTAACTAACTACCACAAACCCCTCCTCATCCTGTTGCTCCAACCAATCCACCTCTCCCTCATTCTCCACCTACAATCATTAACCCCATAATTGCTTCCCCTTCTCACACTATCATGCCAGCCCTGCACTATCTTTCATTTTATATTCTCTCGCTCCGGGCCTTACTTTCGAAATGTGTCATTAAACACAAATGACTATAATAAGTTCAAACATCATAAAGACATTCAAACATGTTACTTTAAATTTTACATGGTTGCCCCTTCGAAAAAACAGGCTTTTAATGGTTGTTCTAGCCCATTAATATTTAATAAAAAAAAAAAAATGTTAGTACAGCCCACTTGTTAACTGCTTTTCATGGCAGACTCCAGGTGGCCTGATTATGTCCACCAGGTGATTATAATAATCCAAGCCGTGTACTGTATGCTGTGCATGCCTTCACTTGGCCAGGCATACTTTCTAATTTAAACCATAGCTGTTCAAGCACAAAACGTTCAAACCTTTACATCTAATGAGATGCATTTAATTTTCTGCATTTGCTCATGTTCCTGGTAAGAGCATTGACTGCTAATAACAACAGATTAAGAATGTGTGTGTCTCCAGCAGGACCCACACACAAGCACAAGGTGATACTTTAGGCTGCCGGTGAAAAGGCTTTTGTTAGTCAGTCTTGTCTAGTTTAAGGGACGGGATGTCTTTTTACCCATTGAATGGAACCTTTTGTAGTTCTACTTGTGGTAACCCATGCCATGTTATTTTAAGAACATTACCAAGAAAAAAAAACGAACTGTGTCACAGAAAATCAAGTCTATTCTTTCAGACGGCAGGTGTCCCTTTAGGGGCGATTTAACATTGTTAACGTAGGTTTATGCAGTGTTTTGTCCTTTGCATTTACATGTATTTCTATGTGCATTTTGCATCTCAGTATGAGACAATAAAGTGGAAAGTCCAGTGGAAATAATAAAAAAAAAACACGTGTAAGACGGGCATGACTAAACATTTGATCTAAGGGTAATTTTTGTTTACCGTAAACCGGAATTTTAGTTTTTAACCACTTGCTGACCACCTAACTATAAATGTACATCGTGTTTTTGATGTTAATTACCGGGGTTATGGCAGCAGCTAGCTCACCAGTATCTTTCCGATAAATGTGTTTCCAGTGGTGGATTCACCTCAAGACCTCTTTTATAGGCAGGGAGTGAGGTGCCCCCCCTACCACTGCTTCTCGGTTGTTGGATGCGATCCGGTCCAGCCAATGGCTTGTCAGGAAGTCAAGGGAGGGCAAGATGGCCCTCACTTGGTTCTATGCCGTTTGGAGGACTGGAACGACCCTTGACGTCACTCCCAGTGTTTCATAAGATATGGTGACCTGTCAGAATTGGTAACGGAAGTGACGTTCCGTCGCCGCCATCTTGCTACACCTCGCACTCCTCCATTGTAAGAGTACTCTGAGAAGGGGAAAGCAGACATTTTGTAACACCCACCGGAGTTTTGCATTTTACACTTAAATTTAAAAAATAAAATTAGTTTATATACTAAAATCCAGTACTTAGAACTCCATCTGACTGTTATGATGTTGAATTTTAAAAGCAGCGGCAAGCCTGCTAATCTCACAGGTTTTCTAATCTGACAGAAGATCGTTGCTTTTAAAATTCAATATCTAACCAGTCAGACTGACTTGTAAGCACTGTATTTCACTATATAAACTCACTTTACTGTTAAAAATAACTGTAAAAAGGAAAAATCCGGTGGGTGTAACAAGATGTCCGCTTTCCCCCTTCTCAGAGTATCCTTACTATGGAGGAGTGTGGGGTGTAGCAAGATGGTGGCAACAGAACGTCACTTCTGTTACCAATTCTGACGGTCACCAAATCTGCCGAAACACCGGTTCGCTGCCATTTTTTTTACTTTTGCTCTCAAAGGTAAATGAGAGATCTGGGGTCTTTTTGACCCCAGATCTCTTAATAAAGATGGCTTGTCATGCTTCTTTATATTACAAGGGATGCTTATATTCCTTGTAATAGGAATAAAAGTGATTAAAAAAATAACGGAACAGTGTAAAAATAAAAAGTAAACTACATTTTAAAAAAAGTGCTATAAGGTGTTGGGGCTTAACGAATAATAATAATAGTAATTACGTTAGTTATTTATTTACTTGGCGTAACATCATCTTTCACATTAAAAATGGGGCTTAACGCTATTCAAAAGACGCAGCTGAAGGCACGTTTATAGCGCTGCTTATTCCTGACAACAGTGCTGCCATTTTTAAATGTCCTATGTGCATGAGCCCTGAGTCCTCTGGACCCATAAATCAGCTTCTGCTGCTGCTGCTGCGTGTGCGCCCCCTGCAGGCAGGAACTCAGAATCATGTATATATATGTGATTCTGCCCACAGCTGCCGCTCTGTAGCAGTAAAAGTGCTATACAGTGTTGGGGCTTAATGAATAATAATAATAATAACAATAATAAAAAATAAAATGAAGAAAAAAAAACCTTAAAGGGGTTATAAAGGTAAAAAATGTTTTCCCTAAATAGCTTCCTTTACCTTAGTGTAGTCCTCCTTCACTTACCTCATCCTTCCATTTTGCTTTTAAATGGCCTTATCTCTTCTGATAAATCCTCACTTCCTGTTCTTCTGTCTGTAACTACACACCGTAATGTGAGGCTTTCTCCCTGGTGTGAAGAAAGCCTCTTGAGGGAGGAGGGGGCGAGCAGGAGGGTCAGGACGCTCTCTGCTTTGCAGATAGAGAATAGAGCTGTGTGTTAGTGGGCGTCCTCACACTCCTGATCGCCCCCTCCCCCCTCAAGGGGCTTTCTCCACACCAAGGGGGAAAGCCTTGCATTACTGTGTGGAGTTACAGACAGAAGAACAGGAAGTGAGGATTTCTCATAAGAAATAAGGACATTTAAAATGGAAGGATGAGGTAAGTGAAGGAGGACTGCACTAAGGTAAAGGAAGGTACTTAGGGATTTTTTTTTACCTTTACAACCCCTTTAAAGCACCGCATCCCTCCATGCTCGAGTGCAGAAGTAAATGAATACGTAAGTCACACCCGCATACGTAAACGGTGTCCAAACCACACATGTGACTTATCGCTACGATAATTAGAGCGAGAGCAATAATTCTAGTGATAGACCTCCTCTGTACAATTAATTTGTTCATTTTCTTGTCATAAGATTCCCAAGAGTTATCACTGAAAGTATAATATTTGTTACCATATTTGAAGCACTGTAGATTTAGAAATAAGAAGAGTGTAAAAACTGACGCACTTTGACAGAATGACAGCTGCGTGAAATCAGAAGTACAATCCTCTGTCCTCCGCGGTAACATTATATGTTCTAGAGCGCTGTCACTTACACCTTAATGTACTGTTAGGCCTCTTAGGTCTGAAATGATCTGTGCCTATACATAGAGTCCTAATAGCTTTATAAAAAAAAAACGACTGATAACTTATTTTGATGAAAACTAAGAATAGCACAGTGCACCATTAAGATCTTATAAAAACGCATACATTATTAATGCCACTGTACAGTAACAATGACAAAGAACAAAGAAGTCCGATCATTGAGATTTAAAAGGAAGATAGGTGTCTGAAAATATGTTTGAAGCTTGATGCCAAGGGATTAATTTAAAGACGCAACAACCTTATTTTTCCCTAATTAATTGTGTCAAGTTCAGAGAAATATTCATACTGAAAAGAGACTTGCATTATCTTTTTCTCAGGATGAGCGGAACAAGCAAAGTTCAGCTTGGGGGAAGTCTGGTGAACCCAAAATATGCTAAACCCAAACATAGCGCCAAACATTACCAAATTCTACGGGAGAAATCCCCTATATCTTAACCACTTTCATACAGGGCATTTTCACCCTCTTCCTGCCCAGATCAATTTTTAGTTTTTGCATTTTGAATGACAATTGCGTGGTCGTGCGACGTGGCTCCCAAACAAAATTGACGCCCTTTTTTTCCCACAAATAGAGCTTTCTTTTGGTGGTATTTGATCACCTCTGTGGTTTTTATTTTTTGCGTTATAAACAAAAGAAGAGCAACAATTTAGAAAAAAAAAAAAACACAATATCTTTTACTTTTTGATTTAATAAATATCATAATTTAAAAAAATAAATAAAAATTTCTTCCTCATTTTAGAGGATTTAACATATTTTTGGTAAAAAAAAAATCACAATTAGTGTATTTGATCTGTTAGCGCAAAAGTTCTAGCATCTACAAAATAGGGAATAGAATTATTGCATTTTTATTTTTTTTATTTTTTTTACTAGTAATGTCGGCGATCTGCGATTTTTATTGTGACCGTGACATTGCGGCGGACATATCGGACACTTTTGACACATTTTTTGGACCATTCACATTTACACAGCGATTAGTGCTATAAAACTGCACTGATTACTGTGGCAGGGAAGGGGTTTACACTAGGGGGGACTGAAGGGGTTAAATATGTTTCCTACGCGCACCGGATCCCGAGCAATGCGGCGGGGGCTCGCGCGCGCCGCCGCCCCCTAGCGGCCCGGGAATGCAGGTACGTCATATGACGTCAACTCTGAAGGAGGAAGGGTTCCCGCCGACGTCATTTTACAATGACTCAGTAGGGAAGGTGTTAATTCTGGCTTTGTAAATTGCCTGAAATAAATAAGGTTTTGCTCCCGTGAAATGGGTGTCAGCACACCACGGATCATCAAGTTGAGTCCAAGAGTTTTTTTTTTTTTTTTGAAAGCATGATTACATCACAATAAAGACAACAGGACAGGACTGCCTGATGAAGGGGACCTGTGTGGCTCGGAAACGTTGCACTGTCTTTATTGTAACGTGATCATGCTTCCATAAAAACGGCTTGAACTCAACTTGAAGATCCCTTGTGTCCTGGCAAATATCTTCATTATTAGCTTTCTGATCCAGTCTCCAGCTGGTGGTTGCTACAGCACCCAAAACTCTAGAGCTCTCTCCAGGATCGTGTGCAATAAGAATGTGGAGTATTATTTTTGCAAAGCCAGTTCGCAGGCTTTTGTTAAAACACTGGCATTGGTAGCTGGACACTGCCATGGTGGATATGTATCCATGCAAAAAACATTTTTGTCGAGTGTCTTTTAATTAGGCTGAAAGGGCAACACTGAAGGATTTACCCCCTTCCTGACCATTTTTTGCGATACGGCACTGCGTCGATTTAACTGACAACGATTTAACTGTCCGACGCTGTACCCAAATAAAATTGACGTCTTTTTTTCCCACAAACATAGCTTTCTTTTGGTGGTATTTGATCACCTCTGTGGTCTATATTTTTTGCGCTATAAACAAAAGAAGAGCGACAATTTAAAAAAAATAACAATATATTTTTTACTTTCTGCTATAATACAAATACAAAAAAAATACTTTATTCATCAGTTTAGGCCAATATGTATTCTGCTACATATTTTTGATAAAAAAAAAAAAACAATAAGTATTGCACAAAAGTTATAGCATCTACAAAAATGAGGGGAACGTTTTAGGGACTTTTATTTTTTTGTATTTTTACTAGTAATGGCGGCAATCTGCGATTTTTTGTAGAAAAAATTCAAACCACCTCAGAGGTGATCAAATACCACCAAAAGAAAGATCTATTTAGGCATTTTTTTGGGGGGGGAACAGCGTCGCACAGCTGCATAATTGTCAGTTAAAGTAACGCAGTGCTGTATCGCAAAACATGTCCTGGTCATGAAGAGGGTAAATCTTCTGGAGCGATTAAGTGGTTAATCGTCCAATCATGTGCAAGGAAATTTTTATTTATTTTTTGGTTTTGTTTTTTTCTTTTCTTTGCATTATCGGATATTCTTTCCTATGTAAATTTTCATTTTGTTTTACTAAGATACCGTATATACTCAAGTATAAGTCGAGTTTTTCAGCAGATTTATTGGCACTGAAAATGCCCCCCTTTATACTCGAGTCACCTTTTTGCGCCTGATCTCCCGGACTTTGTGGACCCGGTACCGGCCGTAGATCCCCTTGGCACACATGTAACCCCAGTTCTCCTCTACAAGTGTACAAAGTTTGCTGTCTGGGAGACCTACGGCCGGGGACCACTAATTTTTCAAACCTGGGCACCCCTTCTAAATACTCCCATGTTAAATATAAGTTTGGTCATGGGCACAGTGAGGCATGGGCACAGTGAGGCATGGACACAGTGAGGCACAGTGAGGCATGGGCACAGTGAGGCATGGGCACAGTGAGGCATGGGCACAGTGAGGCATGGACACAGTGAGGCATGGGCACAGTGAGGCATGGACACAGTGAGGCATAGACACAGTGAGGCATGGACACCGTGAGGCATGGGCACAGTGAGGTATGGGCACAGTGAGGTATGGGCACAGTGAGGCATGGGCACAGTGAGGCATGGACACAGTGAGGCATGGGCACAGTGAGGCATGGACACAGTGAGGCATGCACATAGACACAGTGAGGCAAAGTGAGGCACAGTGAGGCATGCAGATGGACACCCTAGGCTTATACCTGAGTCAATACGTTTTCCCATTTTTTTGTGGTAAAATTAGGTGCCTCGGCTTATATTCAGGTCGGCTTATACTCGAGTATATACGGTAAGTGAAATCTCACGTTGAAAGTAAACATGCCTCACTCGCTCAGTAAATTTTGTAAACTTGCCAACTTGCTGGTGGTTTAACCACTTAAAGACCGCCTCCTGCACATATACGTCGGCAGAATGGCACGGCTGGGCACATGCACGTACAGGTACGTCCTGTACTAGTACCCAGGCGTGGGTCGCGGGCGCGCGCCCGCGGCGTGCTCCCGCGACCCGTTCCGAAGCTCCGGGACCGCGGGTCCCGCGGACCCGATCGCCGCTGGCGATCGGTCCCTGGAGCTGAAGAACGGGGAGAGTCATGTGTAAACACGGCTTCCCCGTTCTTCACTGTGGCGGCTGCATCGATCGAGTGATCCCTTTTATAGGGAGACACGATTGATGACGTCAGACCTACAGCCACACCCCCCTACAGTTGTAAACACACACTAGGTGAAACAAAACTCCTTCAACGCCCCCTGTGGTTAACTCCCAAACTGCAACTGTCATTTTCACAATAAACAATGCAATTTAAATGCATTTTTTTGCTGTGAAAATGACAATGGTCCCAAAAATGTGTCAAAATTGTCCAAAGTGTCCGCCATAATGTCGCAGTCACGAAAAAAATCGCTGATCGCCGCCATAAGTAGTACAATTTTTTTTTATAAAAATGCAATAAAACTATCCCCTATTTTGTAAACGCTATAAATTTTGCGCAAACCAACCGATAAACGCTTATTGCGATTTTTTTTACCAAAAATAGGTAGAAGAATATGTATCGGCCTAAACTGAGGAAAAAAAATGTTTTTTTATATATTTTTGGAGGATATTTATTATAGCAAAAAGTAAAAAATATTGCATTTTTTTCAAAATTGTCGCTCTATTTTATTTTATAGCGCAAAAAATTAAAACCGCAGAGGTGATCAAATACCACCAAAAGAAAGCTCTATTTGTGGGAGAAAAAGAACGCCAATTTTGTTTGGGACGTCGCACGACCGCGCAATTGTCTGTTAAAGCGACACAGTTCCGAATCGCAAAAAGGGGCAAGGTCCTTTAGCAGCATTTTGGTTCGGGTCTTAAGTGGTTAAATAGTGCTATGAAGTACATTTTACCCCTGAAGGATATGTTAGATAACCAATCGAGACCAATGCCCTTCAGCCAGAAAACGCTTTTCTCATAAACCTGGCATACTGCTCATTTGGGGTGCATGACAATACTTCAATTTAAAATTCTATTTGTCAGTGTCCATGCTCTTCTGGACTCCACGAACGTCGGTGTGCAGCCAATTTCTTTCCTTATCCATGCTCTTCTCACAGGAACATCTGCTGGGTTTAATTATTTAGTACCATCAGAATTATATACAGGTTGGCAACTGTTCGTATAATACAATAAATCCAGGTCAGGCACACAGTAGTCCCAGATGCCGGTTGTAAACCAGGATTATAGTGGTTTCCCCACAGGCAACCAAATTCCCGATGTAAACTCCCAAAGGATATTTGGGATGTGTGTTTGGGTCATCTGCTACAAAGCGCTAAAAATTGAATTATTCAGCAGGATTGGATTCAGCGAGGAAGCCCATATCAGTCATTTATTGTCAATAAACCTTTCAATGGGCATTCTCCTTTGCTGGTCTTTAGGGCCTTTATGTTTACTTTGCAATCATTTAAACAGACATAGGGTAACAATTCAATTATCAATATCTTGTTAGGCAATCTGATAGTGAAAGAGACTTCCAATAGAGACATTATACCATGAGCTGGCTCATCACAAGTCTTCACCCCATGGATCCAGTTTACTGAAAATCCAGGTCTCTGAAACTTCCTACCACTCAAATACAAGATAACTTAGGCATGTTTTTTTTATTAACGTCTAATTCTATATTTTTCAGTTTTTCCTTATAAGAAATAAACCTAAAGTGCCCAAAAAAAAGTTTACTTTCTTGACCCAATTGAAGTCCCCAAAGGACATAGCTGAATCTTCAGCTATTGCTATTAACCACTTGCCGACCGCCATTCTGCCGATATATGATGGCATGAATGGCATGGGCAGGCAAATGGGCGTACCTGTACTTCCCTTTAAATTTGCCGCCCAGCGGGTGCACGTGCTTACTCGTGAATGCGCCCGCGGGTCCCGGGAACTCGATGTTCCCAGGGGGCCCACGGTTTTGGTCAGCAAAGGCAGAGCAGGGGGATGCCTTTGTAAACAAGGCATTCCCCTGTTCTGCCTAGTGACATGTCAGGGATCTACTGTTCCCTGTCATCGGGAACAGCGATCAGTGACGTGTCACTGGTAGCTCCTCCTCCTAACAGTTAGAGTCACTCCCTAGGACACACTTAACCCCTTCAGCGCCACCTAGTGGTTAACCCCTTCACAGCCAGTGTCATTTTTTACAGTAAGCAGTGCATTTTTATGGCACTGTCGCTGTATAAATGACAATAGCCACAAAAATGTGTCAAAAGTGTTCGATGTGTCTGCCATAATGTTGCAGTCACAATAAAAATCGCAGATTGCCGCCATAACTAGTAAAAAAATATAAATAAAATGCCATAAAACCACCCCCTATTTTGTAGACGCTATAACTTTTGCGTAAACCAATCAATAAACGCTTATTACGATTTTTTTTACCAAAAAAATGTAGAAGAATACGTATCGGCCTAAACTGAGAAAAATATATTTTTTTTAAAAAAAAATTGTGGATATTTATTATAGCAAAAAGTACAAAATATTGCTTTTCTTTAAAATTGTCGCTATATAAAAACAACGCAAAAAATAAAAACCGCAAAGGTGATCAAATACCACCAAAAGAAAACTCTGTGGGGAAAAAATGACGTCAATTTGGTTTGGGAGCCACGTCGCACGACCGCGCAAATTATCAGTTTAATCGATGCAGTGCCGAATTGCAAAAAGTGCTCTGGTCTTTGGCCAGCCAAATGATCCGGGGCTGGAGTAGTTAATTTCTCAAACTTCAAAGCCGATTTGTAGTCTTAATTTATTTTTTTAAAACAAAGTTTATTGAGGTTTATGAGATATAGATACAACCGTGAATAAGACGGGAAGACAAACATATAGAATCCTCAATATAACACAAAACAACCATTTCTGATCATACATAACACAACACGGTATATATAAGACATATGTGAAGCCTCGTACACACGACCGAGAAACTCGACGGGCGAAACACATCGTTTTCCTCACCGAGTTCCTTGTTAGGCTGTCGAGAAACTCGACGAGCCAATTTTCTCCATTCCCGTCAAAGAAATAGAGAACATGCTCTCTTTTTGGCTCGTTGAGTTTCTCGACAGTTTCCTCGAAAAAAATGTACACACGACCGGTTTCCTCGGCAAAAAATATCTCTCAGCAAGTTTCTTGCTGGTTTTTGCCGAGAAACTCGGTCGTGTGTACGAGGCCTAAGACAAATGAAATTCTGAAGACAGATGCAGCAGAAGCTGACCGACAAAATATCTTTTGGAGTAGGCTTGATGGACCACTTTTTTTTTCTGGATATATTTCTTAGGAAATTACCTTGTTCGGGTGGTTGCCTTGTAGTAGTCAACAAACAAGAATGCAGTGTCAACCCGAAATTCCACTAATACATTATGGTAGGAAAAAAGTACCCTGTAAATAGAGGTAAGGGAAGACTAGGGTAAAAAGACGAGGTGGGTTAGTGGGAAGGGGTCACAGCCAATTTGGATAATATTAGTGCTACAAATTGGATGATAATAAGAAAAAAAAATAGAAATGTGAAGAGTTATATTTATACATTATTGTATCATGAAATTATTCTTCTTTAGGCATTCTAGGAAAGGAATAAAAAACAGAATCCAATATCTTTTGAAATCTGGAAAACGGTTTTACGCCTAAGTTTAAGCAACCTCAATTATTTCTTCTTCCATGTTGTAGAAATGGTTCTGACTTCTCCTGCAGTGCTTTTCGATTCATATGTGCATAGCTGGAACTTTGTAAACACACTGACCCTGAGAAGCCATATGGTGTGAAGACATCAATAGCAATAACATATTGATCTTAGATGAAAGAATAAATAAAAAAATCAATAAAGTCTTCAACCTGTAGTCCTAAAATCAAAATTTATGGCGCGATCGAGTTAAAAGTCTGGAAAGATGTCACTCGAGGGAATTAACCAGGTAGTTCTAGTTGACTGAAAATTAACCTTAAATTGGTTACAGCTGACAACGTCTAAGGGGATTTTATGGCTTTGGGTATGCTGAGCCATCATAGTTTTACTAAAGCACTAGATACATGTTTTCTTACCAAAATGCCTGAGTATGAAGAGGTGGCAGAGATCAGAGTGCCTGGAGTTTTACCAACCTGCACGATCTTCATAATATTGAAGGTCTTCTATCTTTAAAGCTAAATAATTTTATTGGTTATTGGCATCAAGAGGAATATGAGAAGCTCATGTGTTATAATAACGTTTTGTGTCCCTGCTCATTCAATAGTGTCCATTCATTTTAGATTGTGCTCTAAACCAAGCACAGTCATGCATAACTGCATTGATATGACAGGGTTGGTAATGATAGCTGCAATTACGGTAAATGGTAGACCGAAATATTTTGTTTTAGGAATTTCGTTTTCATCCGAAAAATACATTTATTTAGTTACTCCCGAAATCCGCTTTTATTTATTTTGTTTCGTTTTGTTAAAAAATGCATCCAAATTAATTAAGGTCGAATCTGTCAATTGAAGGCTTATGGTGTCCGTTGAATGTTCTAAGAAGATTCAACGAAGCAGCTAAACTGTACGACGCCGCAACCGTACATTTCCAGTCGAATGCTCCACCCACAAGCTATAGTAGAATTCTAATATTGTATGACTAGTAATAATTATATTTATTAATTATTATTACTAGTCAACCAAAATTAGAATTCTTCTATAGCCTATGGTTGGAGCATTTGACTATAAATGACCATTTGTGGAGATCGTGGGGGAGATTCAGATAGAGATACGACGGCGTATCTCCTGATACACCGTCGTATCTCTGAGATCCGACGGTCAGATCTATGTGGCTGATTCATAGAATCAGGTTCCGCATAGATCTGCCTTAGATCCGACAGGTATAAGTGACTTACACCGTCGGATCTTAGGCTGCAATTCCCCACCGGCCGCTAGGTGGCGATTCGTTTTTTTACGCGATGAATTTGCAAATGCCGATTTCCGCCGATTCAGAAACGAACGCCCGCCCGTTGCTTTTTTTTTACGTCGCTTGCGTTCGGCTTTTTCCGGCGTATAGTTACCCCTGCTATGTGAGGCGTATCCTATGTTAAGTATGGCCGTCGTTCCCGCGCCGAGTTTTGAATTTTTACGCCGTTTGCGTAAGTCGATTCAAAAAAGTGCTGGATGCAAGTTACGCTCACGCCAAAACCAATGACGTCCTAGCGACGTCATTGGGAGCAATGCACGCCGGGAAAATTCGCGGATGGCGCATGCGCAGTTAAATCGGTGCGGGGACGATCTGCCGGCGCAAGTTTCAAGGTAAGTGCTTTCTGAATACTGCACTAGCCTCTCAAACTTGTGCCGGCTGATCGTAAATCAGATACATTACGCGGAACTAAAGATCCGCTAATCTATCTGAATCTACCCCCATATGTTTTTAGCTGTCTCTATAATGTCGAATCTTTTCTCTCTATGTCGAATCTTTTCTCTCTATGTCGAATCTTCATGTCTCTATAATGTCGAATCTTTCCTCTCTATGTCAAATCTTTTCTCTCTATGTCAAATATTTTCTCTCTATGTAGAATAATCTTGGACTAATAGAGTTAGGTTAGGCACATTTGACCGCAGGTTCGATAGGCACAGATCGCTTTTGTCACCGTCATGTCGAATCATCTATCTATATCAAACTGTTGTCGCAATGAAACAAAAATAACGCATTTTTTATGTCGGATCTTTCGGATTTCGGATTCTGCACATTCGTTATCGTTTGTTAAAACGAACACGAAAATCCCTTAGATTCAGACAAAAACGGATGCACATGTCTAGTAAATGGGGTTTGAAGCAAATGTCAGGGACAGTGATCAACATGGAAGCTTTACCAATGATATCTACCCCTCTATGGGCCAGATTCACAGCAGAGATACGACGGAGTATCTCTCCGAGTATCTATGCGACTGATTCATAGAATCAGTTACGCATAGATAGCCCTTAGATCCGACAGGTGTAATTGTTTTACACTGTCGGATCTTAGGATGCAATACCACGGCCGCCACTGGGTGGAGTTTGCGTCGTATTCCAGCGTCGGGTATGCAAATTAGCAGTTACGGCAATCCACTACGGTTTTTCGCGTTCGCTACGTCGTCGCTAGTCTAGTTTCCCGTCACAATTTTAGTCGTCGTTTGACCTGCCCTAACTTTACACAGCACACGTATGTGCTGTATGAAGTATGGCCGTCGTTCCCATGTCGAAATTAAAAAATCAACGTCGTTTGCGTAAGATGTCCGGGAATACGAAAGTACGCTACGCACATCGCCGTTCGAAAAAATGACGTCACTTCGCGCAAAGCACGGCGGTAATTTCAAAACAGAGCATGCGCAGTAGGTCCGGCGCGGGAGCGCGCCTAATTTAAATGGCACACGCCCCTTTGAATTATGCGGGCTTACGACGGAGGCCGCCGGTGTAAATTTTCACGCAAGTGCTTGGTGAATCAGGCACTTGCGATGAAAACTTGTGGCGGTGTAACGTATCTACGATACGTTACGCCGCCGCAGTTCTTTGTCAATCTGGCCCTATGTTCTTTTTTTTGTGAGAGGGTACTGTATCTGATATCTTATCACAACATTTATTAAAGCAGGTGGCACACTGTAAAAGAAAAGGTTGATTGCCTACCTGCCTACCTGTCCGGTGGATGGGGAGTACATTCTTTGCTGTTTTGCAGAGCTACGAGCACTATCTAATGCCACGTACACACGATCGGTTCATCCGATGAAAACGGACTGATGGATTTTTTCATCAGATATCCGATGAAGCTGACTTTCATCAGTCTTGCCTACACACCATCAGTTAAAAATCCGTTTGTGTCAGAACGCGGTGACGTAAAACACAACGACGTGCTGAGAAAAATGAAGTTCAATGCATCCGAGCATGCGTCGACTTTATTCTGAGCATGCATGGATTTTTAACCAATGGACTTGCCCACAGACGATCGTTTTTTTCTATCGTTTTTTTAACCATCAGATAATTTTAAAACAGATTCTACGTTTTTTCACCAATGGGAAAAAAAAACGATGGGGCCCACACACGATCGGTTCGTCCAATGAAAACGGTCCGTTTTCATCAGACGAACCGATCGTGTGTACGCGGCATAAGACTTCCAGGTGTGTCTGATAACATGTTCCTTCCATCATCTCTCATATCACTGTTGTGTCCTCTAGTGATGTAGAGACTGGCAGGAGGAACCACATGCACCCAGTGAGGGACAAACTATCCGACACACCCAGAAGTGTTGAATAGCAATGGTGCTTGTAGCTTTGCAAGTGGGCTAAGGTTGGACTCACCACTCACCAAACAGCTAAGTATTCAGTAACTTATTTTACTTATTAGTGTGTTGAAGAGGGCCCAGAAAAAAAGTTCATAACGCTTCAGACAATTAAGAAATAAATATATAAGTATTTTACAGGAAAAATAGGACAAGCATGAAAATGAGATGAAAGAATCATGATAGAAACTATGACGTGTTTATGACACATTTACCATTAAATATTCGCTTAGATAGGGTTGCAACTTTTTTTTTTTTTCACAAGAAAAGGGTTGCAACTTTTTAGGTGACAACAGACTGTCTTTCTCCTGTGTTCTTTTTTTTGCTAGCAATTGTAACCCTTACATTAAATACCTCCTCAGAAGTGTCTTTCTCTAAAACTGCAATTCCTGATCATGTCAAAGTTATGGAAAGTGTGGGGCATTTGCCAAAGCATTTCCATAGAATATTAGTACAGTATTTATCATCAATCTTTGAAGTATTACAAATAAATCGGCAAAAAGCCACTGATAATCAAGAAGTAGCCTCCTCAGTATAATGTGATCCTGAGACTTGGCCAGAAGCCCCGGGACTCATGCCGCGTACACACGACGTACAAACAACATTTTTCTCGACGTGATTTGTCGTGATTCCTCTCAAGCCTGCCTTGCATACACACGATCGTGAAGAAAAATGCTCGAGCAAAGCGCGGTGACGTACAACGCGTATGACGGCACTATAAAGGGGCAGTGCTATTCGAATGGCGCAACCCTTTGGGCTGCTTTTGCTAATTTCTCCGTCTCATAACTTGCTTCTGAGCATGCGTGTTTTTTCCCCCCTTGTTAAAGCCTACACACGACCATTTTTCACAACCTGAAAAAGAACGACGTGAAAAACGGCGAGAAAAAATAGAGCAGGTTCTAAAATAAAATCGCCCATTTTTCTCGTCTAGAAAAGTGCTCTGGGGCATACACACGACCGTTTTTCACGACCAATTAAAAAAATTGCATTTTTCTCGTCATGAAAAACGGTCGTGTGTACGCGGCATAAGGTGTGCCTACAAGCCTTGCATCTCCCAGTCAATTACTATACAAAAAAAAATGCTTGAGCAAAGCGCGGTGACATACAACACGTACGACGGCACTATAAAGGGGCAGTGCCATTCGAATGGCGCCACCCTTTGGGCTGCTTTTGCTAATTTCCCCGTCTCATAACTTGCTTCTGAGCATGCACATTTTTCCCCCCCTCGTTAAAGCCTACACACGACCGTTTTTCACAGTGTGAAAAAGAACGACGTGAAAAACGACGAGAAAAAATAGAGCAGGTTCTAAAAAAAAATCGCCCATTTTTCTCGTCTAGAAAAGTGCTCTGGAGCATATACACGACCGTTTTTTCGCGACCAATTAAAAAAATTGCATTTTTCTCGTCATGAAAAACGGTCGTGTGTACGCGGCATGAGGTGTGCCTACAAGCCTTGCATCTCCAAGTAAATTACTATACAAAAAAAAAGATCTGAGCCCGAGTTAATAACTTGTCTTCAAACTAATGTTAAATCAATAAGGGCACGACAGTTACAAAAGTAGCTGAGCACTTCCTCATGGAACAATCACTTTTTCAATAGAATAACACGTAACTTTCCAACAACACAGCAAAACTGGGAAATGCTCGGAGAAACTGGAGCTTTGCCAGCCAAAGTCTGTCAAGACGGTGGCAAAGTCACTGAAAAATAACTTTACTAAGTTTAGCGAAAATAAATGGAACACTAGGGAACAAAACATATAGAAAGAATTGAAGCCGAGAGGAAGTGATGGAATGAAGAAAGGAGACCAAGAGAGAAATTGTATTTTATGACTCTAGTAGCTCTCATTTATCATAGTGTCTGAAATAAGAACTGTCCGTGTTGCTGAATCAAATCAAATGAACTTGGTCATGTACAGGTAAATGATTGACAGGGAAAGCAAGATTCTGATGTGCTGCTGACAGAGTTGCCAACCCATACTTTGAATATTAAAGTCATATATATATATATACATTGACACTGTAGTTTACCAACCTTTTGAATTCATTAAAGTTTTACTAAACACAGAACAGTAAAATCAGTCTGTATATGCTGTAAAGCATGCTTGTTATACTCACTGTGGAACCTAAGGCCCCATACACACGGTTGGTTTGGTCCGATGAGAATGAACCGAAGTTCATTTTCATCTGACCAAACCGACCGTGTGTATAGGCTACCAGTCTGGTTTCCTTCGGTCCAAAATTTCTAAACATGCTTCAAAACCGAACCGATGGACCACAGCCCGATCGGGCCAAACCGATGGTTAGTACAGAAAAGCATTGGTTCAAAACCCGCGCATGCTCAGAATCAAGTCAACGCATGCTTGGGAGCATTGAACTTCGTTTTTTTCAGCACGTTGTGTGTTTTACGTCACCGCGTTCTGACCCGATCGGATTTTGAACTGATGGTGTGTACACACATCAGGCCATCAGGCCACTTCTGCGGTAACCCGATGAAAACGGTCCGTCGGACCATTCTCATCGGTTCGGTGTGTACGGGGCCTTAGGGGTTAATCCTCTGCATTGTGTAAAAAGACTGTTTGAGCCTGTGATCTCTTACCCTCCCCTTCTTCCACTGTCCCTAATCCATCGCCTGATAGAACAGAGCCTTGGGGGGCACTCTGCACATGCTCAGTTTGGTGTGTATTGCTAGAGAGTTTTTTTCTTTTTCTTGGGAGGGTGCATGTGATCAGCACAGGGCCAATCAGCACTGTCCAGACAGAGGGTCAGGGGTCCTGCAGCCTTCTATATAAGGCTGATGAGAAAAGGTATTTAGAAGTTTTTATTAAAATAATTAAATTCCCCTGTTCTGTGTACTGTGGGAGACCAGATATAGTGAATGCAGGGTCCTGGGTTTAGTAACACTTTAACGCTTTTTTTGTTATCTTTTTTTTTAACCATTTATTTTTTTGGTGTAGTACCAATGGACTACCAATTTATTATTATTATTATTATTATTATTATTTTTATTATTATTATTATTCAAAAAAGGAAGTAACATAGTTACATAGTTAGTCAGGTTGAAAAAAGACACAAGTCCATCTAGTTCAAACATTAAAAAAAAAAAAAAAAAAAAAAAATATCATACAATCCCATATACCCAATTCTATACCCACAGTTGATCCAGAGCACCAACGGTTTGCACAGCACTTTACAAAGGAAGACAGTACAGCACAGCCAATAAATGGCTCAATGTTGCCTAATACATAAAGACCTCCCCTTATTCATATATTGAAAAAAAGGCTGTTACAGTAGCCACAATTGTACCTGTAAACTCCAATGCGTTTTAATTGCAACATCGGGGGTAGTCAGCGGTCAATATAAAAGCTGATATAACATCAACACTCATCAGCCAGCCAATGTAATGTGTCCATATGTTATCGGTTACCCCCCACAATGTATACCCCAGGGAGCACAAAAGTCGTTGGGAACCTCCCCACACTAGGAGACACACCATATAGTTACAAATCAGCAGACCCACAAATGCCCTATACACTCCAGAGCCAAACCATATGAAGCGGAACCCCCTTTTTTTCTTATTACAAAAAAGGGGGTAATCAATAAAGGTGCACAAAGCACACAAAATATGTAATGAGTAAAGGGCAAATACAGAAGTAGACATGTGCGATTAGATTCTTTCTGAATTAAAATTCGGACAAAGCTTTCATTATTTGAAAATTCTGATGTATGTTTCTTTTTTCCACTGTACTGGATCCAGTGCGTTTTTGATGTGTTCCGGATTGTTCCTATGCGTTTTTGATGTGTTCCGGATTGTTCCTATGCGGTTTTGATGTGTTTGACTGCATTTCAGTACAATTCTGTGCATGTTCTATTTTTTTTTCTGGAACTGGATCACACCAGAACTGCAAGCACTGGTGTGAACTATGCCATTGAAAACAATGTAACCTGCTTTATATACTGTAAACATTGGGGGTTTAACTCAATGGTAAATGCATTTTTTTAGCGAGTCCACAGCAGTCAGATGTTAGGTTTGAGGGCATGGCAGCCCATTTTTATTTAAAAGGCAAAAATAAACAGTTCACACACAGGATTCCCACGCAGGGGTTCTTCTCCAGTAATGTTCATAGAAAGAAAAATACCAAGCCTCCTGGCTCCCAGGCTCACTCAGCCTTGCAGTACCTGCTATACCTGGCCCACTCCTGGCCTCAACAGGATTCTCCAGCTTACTGTCTCCCAGACTTCCGGACTTCCTCCAGCCCCCTTGGACTCGCTAGCCACCTCAGGTCTACCAGCCTTCCCAGTCCGCCAGGCACAAAGTCCCCCCACATCAGGGATGTAGTCTTCCAGGGCAGACAGCTTTCCACACACACTGTGTTGAACCAGCTGCACACACTCCCCCTTCCTCTCCACTCTGTTCTCACCAGTACCTGATTATATTGGTTTTCACCTGAGCACCCAACCTGCTGGCTATTCCCAAGACCTGGACACAGGGCCGGAGATCCCATCCCGCCCAAGTCTCTGCAGGATCTCCAGACCACACAGCCCCATTCAAACTTAGCAAAACCCGGAGAAAGCTGCCTAAACAGTTTTCCCCGTTTTAAAGTTATGCTGTGAAGTTCTGCAGTCCACTGACATGCAGACTCTGTGTCCGTTTTTGCTGCGTTTTTATGGTGACCGGGACCCTGACTATTACAATACATTGTGGATGCAGAAAAAAAAGCACTGGAATGCATGTGATGTAAACTATCCCTAAGGCCCCTTTCACACCTACGGACCGTATGTCCGCTTTTTCATCCATCTGTGTGCGGATGAAAAATCGGACATACATTGGTCCCTATGAGATCGCGGGTGTCAGCAGATGAACATCCTCTGACACCCAATCTCGCCCGCCTCCGCATTCCTCCGATTCTGCAGAAGGGGGAAAACCCTATTTTTCCTTCCGTCTGCAGATCGGATCCGTGTTCATCCAATCCCCCCATAGAGGAGAGCGGAGAAAAGACAGGGCGGTCCCCCACACAGTGTGCGGGGACCGCCCTGTCATCCGCCGGCTCAGCGGGGATCAACTGAGCGATCCCTGAGGGGCCTGAGGCTAATTTCACACAGAATGCACCCGGCATTAGCGGTAAAGTGCTGCTAGTTTTAGTGGCGATTTACCATCATTTTAGTGCTGCTTTTCGGCCCCTAGTGGGGCACTTTTAACAAAGGGTTAAAAGTGTCCACATTGCGACGCTGCGGAAGCGCTTTCCAGGGGCTTCATCAGCGTTGCCCATTAATTTCAATGGCCTGGGCATTTTGGGAGCGGTGTAGACTTTTTTTCCTGTCTTGTAAGCGTGCTGCCCTAGTGTGAACGCACTCAGGCGTTCACACTGGGGAGGCATGAGAGGCGCTTTTCAGGTGCTTTACAGGTGCGATTCTTATCGCTAAACCACCTGAAAAGTGCCCCAGTGTGAAAGAGGTCTTATGTCCTATGCACACTAGCGGAATTTCCGCCAGCAAAAGTCTGATGTGAGCTTTTCATCGGAAATTCCGACCGTGTGTAGGCTCCATCAGACTTTTGCTGTCGAATTTCCGCCAGCAAAAGTTTGAGAGCAGGTACTCAATTTTTCCGACTGAAAAAATTCCTATCGGAAAATTTGTTTGTCTGTATGGAATTCCGAAGGAAAAAAAAACACGCATGCTCTGAAACAATTCAACGCCTGTTTGGAAGCATTCAACTTCTTTTGTTTGCCTTGTCGTAGTGTTGTACGTCACTGCATTCTTAACGCAGAAAAGTTCAGAGAACTTTTGTATGACCGTGTGTATGCAAGACAAGCTTGAGCGGAATTCCGTCGGAAAAACCATCCAACTTTTTTCCGATGAAAATTCTGCTCATTGTGTACAGGGCATAAGAGTTTTCAGGAATCATCTAAACGTGGACAGAGTAGGAGATATCCAGAAAGACTGGGATAGGGAGTTTCAGAGCATGAGGGAGGTTCTGGATGTAAAAATGGAAGGAGATGAAGCAGGAGCTATAAAAGCAGGAGGTCCTAGAAGGAGTGGAGAGGACGGCGTGGGTAGGGTGACCACGTGTCCCGGATTGCCCGGGACAGTCCCGCATTTTGCAGCTCTGTCCCGGGCACCTTCATTCCAGGACAATACAGTGTCCCGGAATGAAACTGACACAGCCACCCCCCAGGCCAATCTGATGACCCCAAAAAAGGCCACCACATCACCGCTTTACTCACTGACAGTACTTGTCCTGGCTGGGAATGCCGGGAGGAGCACAATCCCGCCCCCTGCTTGTGATTGGAGAAATCATAAATCCCACCTCTTGTGTCCAATCACTGCGCTGTGATTCGTTACAGCACAAACTGAGGGGAGGGTGTCCCTGAATGGTAGTGTGGAAATGTGGTCACCCTAGGCGTGGGTGATATGTGTAGACAAGGATGGTCGTGTAGCTTGGGGCAAAGCACAGTCAGGCATGTAGGCAGTATCAGAAGGAGGACAGCACCAGCAGAGGCAGCATTGTCTATGATTCATATTTCATCAGTTTTTATTAGTTTGTTTTTACTTTTTTTTTAAAGCAAACATTTCCGTATTGGCACTTTATGACAACTGCTAAACAGGCGATAATTTATTGTTTTTAATCAGACACATTTGTGTGACTAGAACAATTTGTACGAATATATCTGCTTTTTGAATGACTATTCCCTAACATTTAAAAAAAAATTGCATTATTTCACACTCAGTAAAATCATGAAATAATTAGTAACAAATATGAGATTGTTTTGTGTATAATGTGTTAGGAATTAATGAAAAAAAATGTTGGGTATTTAAAGCCATAAATACTGATTGCTGGTGCAGTGCAACCTGGGCAGATGAAGATTAAAGTCTGAGGCCCCGTACACACGACCGAGTTTCTCGGCAGAATTCAGCCAGAAACTCGGTCGGAGCTGTATTCTGCCGAGAAACCCGGCTGTGTGTACACTTTCGGCCGAGGAAACCGACGAGAATCTCGTCGTGCCAAATAGAGAACATGTTCTCTATTTCCTCGTTGTTCAATGAGGAAATTTGGCTCGCCGAGATCCTCGGCGGTTTCACAAGAAACTCGACGAGCAAAACGATGTGTTTTGCCCGTCGAGTTTCTCGGACGTGTGTACAGGGCCTAATCCTTCATGCACACTTGGCCGTGATGTACCGCGTTCACTGGAAAATGTGCACCGCTATTATACACAAATCCTCTAGCTGCTGATTTTGAATATGAGGACACTTACCTGTCCAGGAGTCCAGCAATGTTCTCACTCGAGCCAGTTCTTCAATCGGCAATGGCATCTTAAAGTGGTTACTAGCATACTGTATACTAGCTCATTATACCTTTGTCGTGCAGGTCTTTTTTCAATGTGGGTTTACAACCTCTTTAAAGCGATATAGTCTTGTTTTTTTTCTAAAATAACAAACATGTTATACTTACCTGCTCTGTGCAGTGGTTTTTGCACAGAGCAGCCTGGATCCTCTTCTTGGCAGATCCCACATTGGCTCTCCTGCCCCTTCCATCCTGCCAGGTGCCCCCACAGCAAGCAGCTTGCTGTGGGGACACCCAAACAGGCCACACTCCAGAGCCATGGCTCTGTGTGTCCATTCACACATGGAGCCATGGCTCAGCCAAGCCCCCTCCATCTCCTGCTTGCCTCAGTAGCTGTGATTGACAGCAGCGGAAACAATGGCTCCTGCTGCTTCCAAAATCTAAACAGGAGCGCGAGTCCCCAGAGAGCCAAGGCTTTTTACCATCATGCATTGTATGAAGGTAAAAAACCTTGTGCATTTACAACCACTTTAAGAAAAGGAAACTGGCAGGGAAGCCATCTGGTCTCCTATTGTGCATGTGCGAAGCACGCTGCGCTTTGTGAATGGTCCGGCAGTCTTCTGCGACCTGTGATGTGTCCCAGAAGGCTTCAGACGAAGGACTTCTGGATAAGATCGCCACGGCGCATCTGACCAGAAGTGGGTACCTGCCAAATCCAGGTATCCACTCCCCCAAAAAGTGCCAAATGTGGCAGTGGTGGATGCAAACAAGCAGAACTTCCCCTTTTGGGTGAAATTCCGCTTCATAATCCAATGATATCTTCAAATCTCGACCACTAAATTGTTCAATTTGGATAATATAGTTTGTCCAAAGAAAACTTTACAGAAGATTGTAGGTTAATAATCAAAAAGACAACAAAAACAGGACACACATCCTATAAAACTTGTTTTTTTCTGGTTCTTTAAAAATAATAAATTGCACTTGTTTAACAGCACTTAGCAAACCACAGTATTACTATTATTGGATTACAAAGGTCCTTAATTCCTAAAATAAATACAAATTCAATAGGAGTTAAAGATTTTTTAAAACAGAGTGTGGCCAATAGTTACATGGGTCAATGCAAAGACATCCGTAAAGTTCTTATACAAAAGAAGCAATGGAAGGAAAGGTTGAATACTATGATTTTGGAAAATGTCATAGAAGATTAAGGGGAAATGGCTTTGTGGTTTTCGGAAAATGTAAAAAGGGATGATAAAAAAATAATTTGAAAGAGCTTGCCTTTGAAAACTGCGGGAATTACATGCCCCTAAACTTTAATTCCTTAACTTTTTTTTTTTTAGTTGAGGAAAGTAGAAAGATAGTGCTGGAGCCATTGGTTTATTTTACTGTTGTTATTTTAGGGTATTAATGTTGGTGTAAATGATCTGGTTCCTAGGAAGGTGGCTGCTACACCCCAGAGGATCAACATAGTCTCCTTGACTTGTAGTGTAATATAAGAAGGGTTGAAATGTAACCCCTTGGTGCCTGTTGCCACTGGCCCTTTAAGTGGTTTGCTATGCCGGAAGGCGGGGGGGGGGGTGGCTTATGTCCACGTCACGTGACTGCTGTGATTGGCTCACCAGGATCTCCAAAATTGGGTCCAAAACTTTAATCACATAGTATCAAAAAATAAAAGCAACGTTTCTGACCCCTTCATTAGGTCCAAGGGAGGGGAAGAGGAACTGGCCAGTGCAGACAGTAATTAGACCCATAAATGTGAGAAGAGAGCTAGGATGCCGGAATCTGTGGTTGTGTTAGAAAGAAAACACATTGACAAGTGAATAAAATCTGAATTATGGAAGGTTAAAAAGCTGCCATTAAACACTTCAAAAACCTATTATTTACTGATAGGTTCTTTATTCCTGGGTCAGGCCTTTATTTGAACCCAGAACCTCTGCTGTGTCTCTTCATGCTGAGCTACCTGCAATAAATGACAGTTCCCTGGACAATTCCTTAACTGATCCTATCTTAAACCTTGTTTGTTTAGAACCTCCCTCTTTGCCCCTCCCATGAACTTGATTTAAGCCATGTCTCTGCACTACCTGTTTGCCAGATGTTTGTGCTCTCTCCAGCCAATATCGCGATCCTGTCTTCCCTGCTGTTGTCCATATTTTGCTACCACACATTATCAACCCTTGTTCCTCGACTACCTGCAACTCATTATCAATCTTTGGCTTGTTTACTGACTAGGCTTCTGTTTGATCCCTACCTGTTCATCTGCTACTGGACCCTGACTTGCTCACCTCCAGGTGGGGCGATCCTGAGGACCGCTATCTGGTACTTAGACGCAGCAAAGCCCATCTCCACCATTAGGTGCTCTGGTGAACACTGATTAGTACTTAGACCCCACATCTCAGGTGGATCTCTCATCAGGGTGACTGCTTGTGTAACTCCTGCTGGTTGGTGGTAGTTCTGCTGCTGCTATAGCAACTGATCTTGGAGCCGACCCCTGGTGGTACTTTAGCTACTGAGAGTGTTAGCAATGTTGTGATCTATTTGTTTCTGCCCAGGAGTACCTGTTATGATGGCGGATATATACTGTATTTATTGGCGTATAACACTTTTTTTTTTACCCTGCAAATCGGTTGCAAATATCGCATGAGTGTTATATGGCGATACTGCAATTTGGGCTGCCTCGGAGAGAACGGGGAGGGGGGCGGGACGAGTGCTGTCAGATTACATACAGCGAGAATCTCCTGTTTACTCAACAGCCTCTGTAATAGGAAGTCCCGTCTCCTGGGCTGGCATTGGACCAGTGTTCTGTCTATCATAGAAGCCAGTCCAGGAGGCGGGACTTTGTATTAAAGAGGCCACCGAGTAAACAGGAGATTCTTGCTGTATGTAATCTGACGGCACTCATCCTGCCCTCCTCCCTGAGATGGGCATTGATAAGACAGCATTGATGGGCAATTGTGAGGCTACAGATGGGCATTAATTAGGATGCATTGATGGGCAATGGTGAGGCTGCAGATGAGCATTGATCAAACTGCATTGATGGGAAATTGTGAGGCTGTGGATGAGCATTGATCAAACTGCATTGATGGGAAATTGTGAGGCTGTGGATGGGCATTGATCAAGCTGCATTGATGGACAATTGTGAGGCTGTGGATGGGCATTGATCAAGCTGCATTGATGGGCAATTTTGAGACTGCAGATGGGCATTGATCAGGCTGCATTGATGGGCACTGACCCTTATTTTGCTTCAAATTTCTTTAATTAAAATATACGTTTTTCTTTCCTGAAACTTCCCTCTTAAAATGAAGGTGCGTGTTATACGCCTGTGCGTGTTATATGCCGATAGATACAGTAAATACTAGAGAACCTTGGGATGCCTATAGTATAAAAAAAAAAAAATCACTAAAATGTGGTTCAGAGTTTCTCAAAATACACATGTATGTAAAAAAAAAAAAATATATATATATATATATATATTTATATATATATATATATATATATAAATTATTTAAACAACAAAAAAAAAGTTAAATGGCAAGATGCCTTTTAGTTATCCATGCTGACCATTAATATGTATAGAACATGAAGTGTTGTAGATTTAATAGTTCTGGTCACCAGCTGTGAATCTTGTTGCGGTACACAGATAATAAACCTACGTTGTTTATTATCACGGACCTTGAGACCATTTTCCAAGTGTAAGGATAACTAAATGTATCAAGCTCAGTGGATGAAGGTCAGCCGAGATCTTCCCTAAATAGGCATGCACTGTTTATTCAAGCGCTGACTGCTCAAGCATATAATAAAGTTTTGGTGATTTGAAACCTGCTGCATCAGCTGATGCTCGACTAAGATGTCTCTTTACAGCCGCTTACTCTGAATTTTTTTTTTCTAGCCTTCACAAAATCACTAGATATTTATATTCTTCTCAGTTTGATATATTTTTTTACGACTTTCACAGCATATTTGTCTCTTAAACATGAAAACAGTCCTAGAATCCAGAAATTCTGCTTACACTAAAAAATGTAAAATATAATTTTCATAAAAGTGTATCATTGGCAAGTATGTGAATAAGGAAGAAGGAAAAAAAACAAGCCTAGAGACAGAATTTATAGAGGGAGCTCTTTTTTTTTTCTTGTGGGGTGCTGACCCTTGTTTGGCATTTATTGACAGTAAAGGTTGCAAGTTTTGAGAGGTCTTGAATGTTACATTTTACACTCTGCTGACTCTTTGGAAGGTTCCTTTTACTAAGGAAGGTCCCAAAGATTACAAGCCAGCGTCTTGATAACCCATGGGGTTCTATGACTAATGATCATGCATGACCCTTCCTTAACGGTTCCTTCACAGGATTTGGTTTGATATGTAACGGATATTTAAGGCGTCTCTGAAACAATTATGAATATATATATATATATATATATATATATATATATATATATATATATATATATATATATATAATTGTTTTTTTTAAAGGGGGCTTAGTGAAGATACAGTGAGTTGAGAATCCCTGTACACTGACCAAGAGTTCAATCTGTATACACCAGGGGTCTCCAGCTGTTGCGAAACTACAAGTCCCATGAGGCATTGCAAGGCTGACAGTTACAATCATGACTCCCAGAGGCAGAGGCATGATGGGACTTGTAGTTTTGCAACAGCTGGAGGGCCGCCAGTCTGAGACCCCCGGTATACACTGACCAAGAGAAAATCCAATGTGATGGCTCACTGTGTAGATTATTTCCACTTAAGAGAAGCACTCTTTGGAGATTGATTTATTTGAAAAGACTCATTTGATGCACCTAAGGCCGCGTACACACAGTCGGTCCAAACCGATGAAAACGGCCTGAAGTCCAGTTTCATCGGTCCTTCAGGAAATTAGAGAACTTGCTTTAAAATCGAACCGATGGATGGCTGACCATCGGTCCAAACTGATGGTTAGTACACAAAAGCATCGGTTCAAAACCCGCGCATGCTCAGAATCAAGTCGACGCATGCTTGGAAGCATTGAACTTCGTTTTTTTCAGCACGTCGTGTGTTTTACGTCACCGCGTTCTGACCCGATCGGTTTTTGAACTGATGGTGTGTACGCACATCAGACCATCAGTCTGCTTCAGCGGCGAACCGATGAAAATGGTCCGTCGGACCATTCTCATCGGATGGACCGGTCGTGTGTACGCGGCCTTAGACACTTAATTAATTTGCATATTATTTATTTAATTATTGATTCATATGCATTCATGACATTGATTTTATCTATTTGTAGGACTCCCGGAATTCAGCGTTTGTCACTTTAATGTTTCGGTGGACCATTGTGTATATTATATATACAATTCAATGAGAGCACTAAACAAAAATCCAAGGGGGTTATCCACAAAGCCGCGGCGCAACGTAACTTTTCGGATTTAAGTTACTTCGCCGCAAAATTCCCAAGTTAGGTGCCGATCCACAAAGCACTTACCTGGAATTTTGCGGCGCTGTAACTTAAATCCGTCCGGCGCAAGGCGTTCCTATTCAAATGGGCGAGTCCCATTTAAATTAGGCGCGCTCCCGCACCGGACGTACTGCGCATGCTCCGTCGGGTAATTACCCGACGTGCATTGCGCTAACTGACGTCGCTCCGACGTCATTTGCTTAGACGTTAACGTAAATGGTGTCCAGCGCCATTCTCGGACGTCTTACGCAAACGACGTAGAATTTAAAATTCGACGCGGGAACGACGGCCATACTTAACATGGCTTAAGACAACTAGGGCTTAGCCCTAGTTTTACGCGGCGGAACTCGACGTAAATGACGTAGATTTAGAGCGACGGGCCCGTCGGAGCGTTCGTGGATCGCCGTAACTGGTCATTTGCATATTCTACGCCGGCCGCAATGGCCTCGCCACCTAGCGGCCGGCCTAGAATTGCATCCTTAAGATCCGACAGTGTAATTCAATTACACATGTCGGATCTTCGTCCTAACTATGGGAAACTGAGTCTGTGGATCAGTTCCATAGTTAGGACCAGGGATACGACGGAGTAACAGCAGTTACTCCGCCGTATCTCTTTTGAGGATCTGGCCCCAAGAGTCCAAGGTTTTTAATGATAAAATTGATCCATAGCAGAAAAAATCCAGTGTGTTTTGGGGCCAACCACATTCCCCCTTCAGCAGGGCTTAGGAATTCTGAGCTTAGAACTTCCAGGGCCGCGCACGTCGCCGCGTCATCGTCGCGGCGTCGGTGCGGCCTCGTCACCGCGTATCGTGTACGCGCGGATTTCTGTACAGCCATCATACAGAAATCTCTGGGCGGGCATGTCCGCTGAAAACGGTCCGGCGGACCGTTTTCATCATACATGTTTGCCCGTGTGTACGAGGCATTACATGCAATAATCCAACCAGTATAGGTGTAGATAAACCCGTGTTTTTGGTTGCTCCAGTTATTTATTTTCTTTGTCAATTCCACTATCCTGGCACATTTAGTTGTGGCACCAGTTACTAATTTACTTTATGGTTGTCAGAGACATGTACTGTATCCAGCAGCACTCGTAGATCTCTTTTACCAATAATTTACTTTAATTCTTAGTTTAAAAAACAATGTTCTTTTCCTTACAAAGAACTGAGGAAAAAAGTAGAACTCCCTTGTTTACACTCAATAGTCAGCTCCTTAGGCCCCATACTCACGACCAAACATGTCTGCTGAAACTGGTCCGCAGGCCAGTTTCAGCAGACATGTTTGGTCGTGTGTGGGCGCGAGCGGGCCGAATTCCAGCAAACATTTGCCCGCCGGGCCTTTTCCCAGCAGACAAATATTCCTGGACTAGTTTTAAAACAGTCCGCTGGAATTCTGCCCGCTCGGACATGTACGGTCGTCAGTACAGACCTACCGTACATGTCCAGGCGCCCGCCGTCCCTCGCATGCGTCGAATGACTTCGACGCATGCGTGGAAGCATTTTAAAGGCGGGCCGCCCACGTCGCCGCGTCATTGTCGCGGCGACACCGCGTCATCGACGCGGCGACACCGCGGACACGCCCGCGTATTGTTTACGCGCGGACTTCTGTACGATGGTGTGTACAACCATCGTACAGAAGCCCTCTGGCAGACATGTATGGTGAAAACGGTCCGACGGACCGCTTTCACCATACATGTTTGGTCGTGAGTACCCGGCCTAAGAGTCCGAAAAAGACAACTTTTTATCCTTGACGTTTGGTGACTCACAGAATTTCTGCTTGACCCCTTGTTTGATTAGGTGTGTTAAAAGCTTTGCTACTGGATCTTTTCTAAAAGGTATCTTGTCTTTCGCAATGTGTGTTTCAGCAGGTAGAAGTACATTTATCACAATCTTGCTGTGCTCATGACTACATTGATCTCATCTTGACCTCTGGCTTTTGGACATATATCGGAAAATAGTCATTGCTTGTTTATTTCCTCCTTGTAACCAACAATTTTTCGAGTTTTTTTCTTTTTCTATTAATTTACATGTGATGGAAGATAAACAAATGGGAATATAATAAGGCCAAATTTGTGTTTTCCTTTTTTTTAAGAGTCAATAGACACAAAAGCGATACTTTGGTTAGAGGTGATTCCTGGTAAAAAGAAGTAGACCCTGGTTTCTTATATGTCTGAGATACAAGATAAGTGAGATTCTTCAGCTATAAATCTGGACTTCGTTCTTGTTGACCTGAGAGTTTTGGATGTTCTCACCCAGATATGTATGTTCCAACATTTCCTGTTCCATTCTTTAAAATAGGGAGAAGTTTATTTACTAAAACCGGAGAGTTCAAAATCTGGTGCAGCTCTGCATAGAAACCAATCAGCTTCCATTTTTTTTTTTTGCATTTATGAAAGCTTAATTGAACAAGCTGAAGTTAGAAACTGATTGGCTACTATACACAGCTGCACCAGATTTTGCGTGCTCTAGTTTCAGACAACCATAGAGGTTTTTATTTGCCACGAGTGCAGGAATCTACCCAATTGAGTCTTTAAAAAACAACTCACTTTTATATCGCCAGTATCTACCAGAAATAAAAATATCCTTTTTTGGTGCACAGACCCTTTGGTATACCGGTACTTTTCTTAAAAATCTCAAGATATACTAGGTATTGTATTACATTTGACTTCTGATTCTACTGTATTGGGGTGTCTTTGTGTGTATGTGGGGTGGGGTGGATCTGATGTGGAGCTAAACTCTCTCAATAAACATTACCTATGTTTCATTTTTATGCTGCTAATAGATAGGAAGGTATATTATATAATGTTTGTTTAAAGTGGAGTTCCTAATAAAATTAAAATATTAAAAGTCAGCAGCTGCAAATACTGCAGCTGCTGACTTTTAATAATCAGTCACTTATCTGTCCCAGGGTCCAGCAATACAGGGGAATGAAGCCCCGCTTGTCTCCCCCTCCTCTGTGCGGCGCCGGCTCCACTACTGTGGGTGCCCAGCTGTGGGTGTCAAGCTGCGTACCGCGATTGGCCGGGCAATCATATGGGACCTGTGACGTGTCCCAGATGATTGCCAAGAGGGAGGGGAGAGAGGTGACCGCGGTGCCAAGGGAGGAAGAGGGAGTTGAAACCCCCCCCAAAAAAAAATTACATGCCAAATGTGGCATGTCAGGGGGTCACCTTCCATTAAAGCGGAAGTTCCATTTTTGGGTGGAACTCTGCTTTAACTTTGTTTTTTGTTTTTACATGTTTTCAGTTGCTTCCTAGTTTCTGTCTTAGGTCAAAATTATGTCATACATCCCAGGAGTCTTCATGGGCATTTTATTTTTATTTTTACCTGGAGGAGGTGAGGACCATGAAGACTCCTGGGATGTAAAACTCCTCATCTAAGCACACCCTCCTGTCTGCATGCCTGAGTTAAGGGCCGATGGGTTACAGGAAGTAAATGCTACATGAATCATCTGCCCTTACTCAAGATGGCTGTGGCTAGAAATGCTAGGGGTGGGGTTTTTTAAAGGGATTTCTAAACAAAATCAAGCATGGAGACATGGATGGATAAGCAAGTTTGCTTTGAACGTTAAAAATGTAATAAATAATAATGATGTTTGTGATGCTCAGATACAGTTTAGTTCCACTTTAAGTGAATAGGAATAAGAGATGAGATGGTAAAAAAATAAAAAATAAATCAGGAACACTGATATAAATATTGTATTTATGTTGTGTACGTTGTGCTAAATGTCATATACTTTTGAAATGCTAAAAACTTTTGAAGTGCCATTATTCTTAACAGATTTAGAACTAATTTATCATACATTTGTTATTGCTACAAACTCTTTGTCTTTTCTTTCTGCAAGGTGACCTATTCATCGGAGGTGTTGCCAAAGAAATGTACAAAACACTGCCAAAGCTTGTACACGCCAAGGAAGGATTCCAAGGCTGCCTTGCTTCTGTTGATCTGAATGGACGTCTTCCAGACTTGATCTCAGATGCTCTTTTGTGTAATGGACAAATAGAAAGAGGATGTGAAGGTACAGGAAGTTTTAATCAAAGTAGTTATATAGACAATAGTTTTCTCACTGGTAAAACATCATCTGTTTCATTTTCCGTGTTTACGTTAAAACATCTCATGTTTATTTTTCTTACGTATTTTTTACCTATTTGTATTTGATAAAATATTTTGTTCTATGTAAAGGTAACTGATATTTTTTTATATACATGATTTAACATAATTTAGAACCAACAAACAACTATACAAGTAATTGCACAAGATCATATTGATATTTTAATTTTATTTTATTTTTTTACTGTCATATACTACAGTAAATTAGGATAGTTTGGATTTTTTTTTCTTTATATTTTCGTAAAATCATAACAGTGTTCATAAAAAAATTTGATTTTATGTTGTTTTTTTATTTATTTTTTATCATTGCCATATCATTTGTTATTTTATTTTTTATTTTTTTATAAATAAATTTGTGTTTCATTTGTCTGAGGCTTTGTTTTTATTTTTGATGAAAAGACTATTACATGTTTTAAAATTGCATAAAATTGCAGAGTAACAAAATCCATTGGATGTTCTATCTTTAAACAAAAATATAAACATAGGGAAAAGTAGCAAGATTCCTTGCAGCTCTGTAATGATCTACTGTATCTGCTCTTTCTGTGTGTGATCTCTATTTGTAGCTTTTACAGTCCTACATGAGCTATAAACATATACTAGATAGACTCCTCTCTAGCCGAGAAAATTCACATGTGGGGATGGTTAAAATGAATGCAATAAAGATAACGATCATAGCCAAAAATGGTCATGAGTTGCTTAAGACAAAGAACATAAGCCATTATAAGAGTTCCTGATCTCAAATACTGTTTCCCAGCTCCTGAGAGTGCTTAGCGCCGGCAAACTAAACACAGTAATACAGTAAGAGGAATGTAAATGAGTATGTGTAGTTTTACACTGTTATGTGTGAAATTAGTCCATGGAGTATAAATTGTTGTGTAGTACTCACTCACCTGCTGATTTGGTCCCAATTTTTTTCCCCAGTTAGTGTACTAGTAGACAGGCAAGCAGTCGCAGTCACTCTTCTGGCTTGGTTAACAATCTAGGGGTATACGTTTTCTGATGCTTCATTAAACTTGAACTTGGATGGGTGTGGGATAACTATGGGATATTACAGCAACGTTAAGTAGTAATTTTTAGGACACTTGTCTCCTTCTTAAGCTTTCTAGCACAGAACCTCTATAGGGTTGCGGTGTGAAAGCACCACCAACACCCAAAGAACATTTTTGTTTTACTTTTTGACCCAGGCATCAAATTATTATTTTTTTACAGCAAGGCCAATTCTTGCTTTCATCTAGAGTATCTCTATAGGGTTAAGGTGTGAAGGCACCATCAACACCCAAAGACCAATTTTTCCACAACTGTGTGACCCGGGCATCAAATTTCTATTTTTTATGGCAAGGCAAATCCTTGCTTTCATCAAGAGTATCTCTATAGGGTTATGGTGTTAAGGCACCACCAACACCCAAAGACTAATTTTTCTGCAACTGTTTGACTGGGCATAAAATTAAATTTTTTGAAAAAAAGGCCAATTCTTGCTTCCATTTAGAGTACCTATTTCGTTTTACGGTGTTAAGGCACCACCAACACCCGCAGACCATTTTTTCTGTAACTGTTTAACTGGGAATTAAATTTAAATTTTTTTACAGCAAAGCCAATTCTTTCTTTCATCAAAAGTACCTATATAGGGTCACGGTGTGAAGGCACCACTAACACCCAAAGACCAATTTTTACGCAACTGTTTGACCAGGGCATCAAATTTCTATTTTTTACAGCAAGGCCAATTCTTGCTCTCAAGAGTACCTCTGTAGGGTTATGGTTTGAAGGCACCACCAACACCCAAAGACCATTTTTTCTGCAACTGTTTGATCAAGCGTATAATTATTAAATTTTTTACAGCAAGGCCAATTCTTGCTATCAAGAGTACCTTTATAGGATTACAGTGTGAAGGAATCACCAACACCCAAAGACCAATTTTTCTGCAACTGTTTGAGCAGTCATATAATTATTTATTTTTTACAGCAAGGCTAATAGACAATCCTTACAGTAGCAAATGATAGACTGAACTATACAGGGGCACCACTAGAAATGACCACTTTTAAGCACAGGCTGGCTCTGATGCAAGAAGGATAGTAGCAGAACATGGTCACTGGGATCTCGCTTACCGGTCTGTACACACAAATGCCAGACTCTTATGAACATTCCAGATCAGATTCCCAAGAAGAAATCCCTAAATCAGCTCCAGCAGAATTCAGTAAAATAACCCCCAGATAGCACATCTGGGACATCAATGAGCAAATGCAGAAGTACAGGTGGACTGCCCAGAAGCTGGGATCTTATCCTCCTGGACAAGAACATCTCTGCCCCAGGCCTTAAACTATTTATGCACTCTCCCAATACTCTCCCAATATTCAGGATGCCTATTTGACTCTCCAGGTCCGCTACATTCCAGAACCCTCCAGAAGACAGAGGGAAGCAGTCAATCCTGCAAGCAGTGAGACACAGAACAGCACAAAATAATCAAAAGCTGCTCAACTGATTACAGTAGAACTAGCTAACAGCCTAACTAGGAGGGTGCTACAGTTGCAACTGCTGAAGTAGGCATGAGCCAACAAAATCATTTGGAATGAGCATTGGAGGAGAGCAGACTGAGTTCCCATCATAGCTAGAGAACTGACCACACTGGAAAGGATTTGCTTCTATACCTAGTGTGGTCATTTTGAAATAAAAAAGCAGGGGGACTGGCAGGTACACCAGGGATTTCACACAAAGGAAGCAGTACAAAGAGAACAGGATACATTTTCATGCAAGTACCCACACTTGTTACTTTGTTTTTCATTTAACTTTCTTTATTGTGATCACAAGGAGGCTAACAGGCCCCCTATGGGACGCCTGCCTTTACACGCACATGAACTTTATTGGCATTTCAGTCTTAGTCCGTAAGGTTCAATATTGAGTTGGCCCACCCTTTGCAGCTATAACAGCTTCAACTCTTCTGGGAAGGCTGTCCACAAGGTTTAGGAGTGTGTCTATTGGAATGTTTGATCATTCTTCCAGAAGCGCATTTGTGAGGCCATGCACTGATGTGGATGAAAAGGCCTGGTTCGCATTTTCTCCTCTAATTCATCGCAAAGGTGTTCCATCAAGTTGAGTTCAGGACTGTCAAGTTTCTCCACCCCAAACTCCCTTAATCCGTGTCTTTATGGAGCATGAAATTGTCAAAACTGTCTTGGTATGCTAAGGCCTTAAGAGTTCCCTTCACTTGAACTAAGCGGTCAAGCCCAACCCCTGAAAAACAACCCCACACCATAATCCCCCTCCACAAAGCAAGGTCCCTGCTTAAAGCAAGGTCCATAAAAACATGGATGGGCAAGTTTGGGGTGGAGGAACTTGACTGGCCTGCACAGAGTCCTCAACCCAATAAGAGTCCTCAATCCAAATAAATGCCTTTGCGATAAATTAGTGCAGAGACTGCAAGCCAGGCCAGTGGCAGCATCATGCTGTGGGGGTGTTTTTCAGCTGCAGGGATAGGACAACTGGTTGCAATCAAGGGAAAGATGAATGCGGCCAAGTACAGGGATATCCTGGACGAAAACCTTCTCCAGAATGCTCAGGACCTCAGACTGGGCCAAAGGTTTACCTTCCAACAAGACAATGACCCTAAGCACACAGCTAAAATAACGAAGGAGTGGCTTCACAACAACTCCGTGACTGTTCTTGAATGGCCTAGCCAGAGCCCTCACTTAAACCCAATTGAGCATCTCTGGAGAGACCTAAAAATGTCTGTCCACCAACATTTACCATCCAACCTGACAAAACTGGAGAGGATCTGCAAGGAGGAATGGCAGAGAATCCCCAAATCCAGGTGTGAAAAACGTGTTGCATCTTTCTCAAATAGACTCATGGCTGTATTAGATCAAAAGGGGCTTCTACTAAATACTGAGCAAAGGGTCTGAATACTTAGGACCATGTGATATTTCAGTTTTTCTTTTTTAATAAATCTGCAAAAATGTCAACAATTCTGTGTTTTTCTGCCAATATGGGGTGCTGTGTGGACATTAATGAGGAAGAAAATGAACTTAAATGATTTTAGCAAATGGCTGCAATATAACAAAGAGTGAAAAATTTAAGGGTCTGAATACTTTCCGTACCCACTGTATATATATATACACAGTGGTAAACAAGTGGTTAAAAAACAACCCTCAGTTAGATATATGTATGATTTGGTCACGCTAGATTTAGAATATGTGTTTTTGTGTAGACCTCAATACATGTAGGAGCAGTCCCACCATGCATTACGTATGAACCTAAGATAATGTCGGGTTATCGTAATTACACTGATCCTTAGTATCTGCAGTGTAGTGCAATGTCTTAGAAATCTAACAGTTTGCTGTTCTTAGGGTGGATTATCAGATCTCCTCAGAATTACTAGCAGTGAGGCTCCCGTAACAAAGAGGTGTGAATATGCTTCAGTGAATTGTGCTTGCTGTCTGTAGATGGACTACATTGGTAAGATGTCTCAATTCACACATTCATCCTGCAAATAATCCAATCCATTCCTGTAGCACAGACTTGTGGGTACGCCATTTACATAAGTCCGTTCAATCGACTGAGTCTGTGCCCCAGAGATAGAGTGACTTATTTGCAGTATACATGAGGAAACCTTATCCAGCTGTAACCAACAGAACAGCCTTTATTAATTGAAGTAAGGAAAAGAGCAATGGTGTGCAATACCCTTATAGCAGCCAACCCGGTTTCATCTTTCAGGTCGGGGTAATTAGAACAATAACTAATGATGGTTACAGCACTGTCCTCCTTCCTGTTTGCTTGAGCAAATTGAAATGTCTTCCTTTAATGCATAAAATGCCAGTAATACCCGATACTGTCTTGCGTCCAAAATGAGTTTAATTGTTGTAGAAATAAACGTAAGGTTTCCTTTAAAAAGGAAATATGTTAATAGTTCTTCAAGTTTTGTCTTATGTTGAGCTAAAATAAAGTGAATCAAATTAGGTAGTTGGCTAAATATGTTATGTGCTTAAAGTGGTCCTGTTTTTTCACCTTAATGCATCCTATGCATTGAGGTGAAAAAACATTGGATACTTACTGGCCCCCCAGCCCCCCCGGTTTACTTACTTGAGCCCTCGAAAGTCCCGCGTCTGGCTTCTTGGCTCTTCTTGGCCCCGGAATTCTCTGCTCTTTATTGGATAGATTCATAGCAGCACAGCCCTTGGCTCCCGTTGCTGTCAATCAAATCCAATGATGTGGGTGCCGGGGGCATGTCTATGGATGCAAATGCTGGACTCAAGAGTGCGCCCACAAGGTAACCCCCTTGGGAAACGCTTCCCAGAGGGGGTTATCTGATACGGGGAGGAGCTGAGACAGCCACCGAGGGACCCCAGAAGACAAGGTTTTATGGCGGCAGGTTGGCTCTCCTGCGCGAGAGCCCGTAGCTCTACGTCGGCTCTCTCGCAGGCCACTAGGGGCGCGCTCGTTACAGAGCGGGGACCGGGAGCTGTGTGTGTAAACACACAGCTCTCGGTCCTGTCAGGGGGGGGAAATGCTGATCCTCTGGTTATACAATGTATGAACAGAAGATCAGTGATTTCCCCTAGTGAGGCCACCCCCCCTTCAGTTAGAACACACCCAGGGACATACTTAACCCCTTCCCCGCCCCTAGTGTTAACCCCTTCACTGCCAGTGGCATTTTTATAGTAATCCAATGCATTTTTATAGCACTGATCGCTATAAAAATGCCAATGGTCCCAAAAATGTGTCAAAAGTGTCCGTAGTGTCCGCCATAATGTCGCAGTACTAAAAAAATCACTGATCGCCGCCATTACTAGTAAAAAAAAATATTAATAAAAATGCCATAAAAATACCCCCTATTTTGTAAATGCTATAACTTTTGCGCAAAACAATCAATAAACGCTTACTGAGATTTTTTTTACGAAAAATATGTAGAAGAATAAGTATCGGACTAAACTAAGGAAAAAAAACGTTTTTTTTATATATTTTTGGGGGATATTTATTACAGTAAAAAATATATATTTTTTTCAAAATTGTCGCTCTATTTTTGTTTATAGCGCAAAAACTAAAAACCGCAGAGGTGATCAAATACCACCAAAAGAAATCTCTATTTGTGAGAAAAAAAGGACGCCAATTTTGTCTGGGAGCCACGTCGCAACGACCGTGCAATTGTCAGTTAAAGCGACGCAGTGCCGAATCGCAAAAAGTGCTCTGGTCTTTGGGCAGCAATATGGTTAAGTGGTTAATAACTTAAAATATTTTAAAAAATTATATTTATTTTCCCCTTAAACATAGGGAGAAACAGCAGATTATATCCCTTATGTACTTTTTTCATCAACAGGGATTTCCCAAGACAATTATTTATTTAGCTTGCCATGATCAAAATTCACACCATCGATAAAAAAGGTAGTGACTCCAATGAGCGGTTTAAAGATTTATTTCCCACTGACATTTAATAAATTATATATTCTTCCCAGGTTCACGCGTTTGCTTCCTCCGAGTTTCATGGTTCAATGACCAATATTACCAATCAATATGATTAAATAACAGAAATAAATTGGAAAATCCACCACTTGCATGATTTACAATTGATTTTTCCTTTATTTTATTTTTTACCGAACCCTTACAAGAACCAAAAGCTTTGATTTTAACATTATGTTTGTTCCACTTTCCCATCTAATGAAGATTAGACGGAGGGGAACATATTGCCACCTAGTACAGGAGCACACATTAATTGGATCTTGTGCTAGATTAGAACTTCACTCGTCAATTTTCTTCAAACTGCAAACTCCATTCGCTAAATTCAATAATGACTTTTTCTTGGATCAAATGGGCACTGCTTTGGAATTTGATTCAATTCCATCAAACTTCTCATTCTCTTTCCCTCATGATACTGATCTCTATCACTACCCTTCTTTTTCTTTCTTTTTTTTTAATGCTTTTTTTAATTCACTTGTTATCCTATCATTTAACCAATTTCTTCAGGCCTTTCCATGAGATATTTAAGCTTCAGTTGATGGGGATAACTCCCTGCAAAATGTATGTAATGTAGTTAACATCAATCACACGTATTATTAAGAATATGCAGTGACTTAGAGGTATTTTGGGCCAGATTCAGGTACATCTGCGGCCGCGTAACGTATCGCATTTAAGTTAAGCCAGCGCAAGTTTTGCGGGCAAGTGCTTGATTCACAAAGCACTTGCCTGTAAAGTTGCGGCGGCGTAGAGTAAATCCCTCCGGCGCAAGCCCGCCTAATTCAAATGATCCGGGTAGGGGGCGTGGATAATCTAAATTAGGCGCGTTCCCACGCCGAACGTACTGCGCATGCTCCGTTTTTAAATTTCCCGCCGTGCTTTGCGCGAAATGACGTCGCACCGACGTCATTTTTTGAACGGCGATGTGAGTTACGTCCTTTCCTATTCACGGACGACTTACGCAAAAAAAATAATTCAAAATTTGATGCGGGAACGACGGCCATACTTTAACATGGCAGGTCTATCTATACACCACGAAATAGCAGCTTTAACTATATGCCTGGGAAAGCTGACTAGCGACGACGTAAGAGAATGCGACGGCCGCATGTACCTTCGTGAATCGCCGGAAAAAGCTAATTAGCATACCCGATGCGGAAAACGACGCAAACTCCACCCAGCGGGCGCCGAAGTATTGCACCTACGATCCGAAGGCGTACGAAGCCGTACGCCTGTCGGATCGAAGCCAGAAGCCGTCGTATCTTGGTTTGAGGATTCAAACTAAAGATACGACGCGGCAAATTTGAAAGTACGCCGGTGTATCAGTAGATACGCCGGCGTACTTCTTCTGTGAATCTGGCCCTTAGTGCTTTACAGAAGTAAATGACAAAGCTTTCAAATAATAATGTGGAATTAGTTAGCCACTGCCCCTTCACGCCGATATACGTCGGCAGAATGGCACGGCTGGGCACAGGCACGTAACTTTAAGCCCAGCCGTGGTGTCACGAGCGCGCCGCCGATCCGAAGCTCCATGACCACGCCCACGGGACCGGCGGTCCCGATCGCCGCCGGTGTCCCCGCGATCGGTTACCGGAGCTGAAGAAGGGGTAGAGGTGTGTGTAAACCTTCCCCGTTCTTTATTGTGGCAGTCTCAGTGATCGTGTGTTCCCTGATATAGGGAAATAAGATCACTGACGTCACACGTCCGCCCCCCTGCAGTTAGAAACACATATGAGGTCACACTTAACCCCTTCAGCGCCCCCTAGTGGTTAACTCCTAAACTGCAATTGTCATTTTCACAGTAAACAGTGCATTTGTATAGCACTTTTTGCTGTGAAAATGACAATGGTCCCAAAAATGTGTCAAAATTGTCCGATGTGTCCGCCATAATGTCGCAGTCATGAAAAAAAATCGCTAGTCAGTAAAAAAAAATATCAATAAAAATGCAATCAAACTATCCCCTATTTTGTAAACACTAAAAAAAAATGCGCAAACCAATCGATAAACGATTATTCCGATTTTTTTTACCAAAAATAGGTAGAAGAATACGTATCGGCCTAAACTGAGGAAAATAAACATTTTTTTATATATTTTTGGGGGATATTTATTATAGCAAAAAGTACAAAATATTGCATTTTTTTCTAAATTGTCGCTCTATTTTTTGTTAATAGTGCAAAAAATTAAAACCGCAGAGGTGATCAAATACCACCAAAAGAAAGCTCTATTTGTGGGAAAAAAAGGACACCAATTTTGTTTGGGAGCCACGTCACACGACCGCGCAATTGGCAGTTAAAGCGACGCAGTGCCGAATCGCAAAAAGGGGCAAGGTCCTTAACCTGCATAATGGTCCGGGTCTTAAGTGGTTAAATTATACATTTAGAATTATTATCTATTATTATTATTTAGAAAAATATCTAAAACACATTAGGAAAAAAAAAAGTAATTATCCTAAATGCTTGGTACCTTTACATTTTATAAATTTCAGTCTTTTTGTATTTGGGAGTAGATGGTCAAAAATTCTGTGTAGTGACAAGTAATGAGAAAATAAAATTGTCCAAACCCAAATTCTCGGCAAGCCTAACCCATAGTAGAGAAGATGTTTTCTGTGTTTTGATTAAAAATTTGGTGTGTTAGGATGCGTACACACGGGTCGTTCCAAACCGATGAGAATGGTCCGATGGGCCATTTCCATCGGTTCACCGCTGAAGTGGCCTGATGGTCTAATGTGCGTACACACCATCGTTCCAAAAACCGATCGGGTCAGAACGCGGTGACGTCAAACACACGACGTGCTGAATAAAACGAAGTTCAATGCTTCCAAGCATGCGTCGACTTGATTCTGAGCATGCGCGGGTTTTGAACCGATGCTTTCTGTACTAACTATCGGTTTGGACCGATCGGGCAGCGGTCCATCGGTTCGATTTTGAAGCATGTTTGAAAACATTTTGGATCGAAGGAAAAAAGACCGATGGGCTATACACACGGTCGGTTTGGACCGATGAAACTGAACCTCGGTCCATTCTCATCGGTTTTGCCTGACCGTGTGTACGCGGCCTTAAACACAATCAAACCTCTAGAAGGTCCCGTCCCCAAAATTAAACAGTAGAAACCAGCAAGCAGTATGGGACTTTAACCGCTTGCCGACTGTTGCACGACTATTTACATCGGCAGAATGGCACCTGTACGTTCCCTTTAAATGTCGTCATTGCGGGCACGCGCGTGCCCGTCACCAGCTCCGTGAGTGTGACCACAGGTCTGGCGTACTCAATTTACGCCGGGTGCCCGCAATTATGTCACAGAGAGGCAAAAAGGGGGATGCCGATGTAAACAGGACATTTTCCTGTTCTGCCATGTGACAGGACAGAGATCTACTGCTCCCTGTCATCGGAAGCAGTGATCAATGTCGTGTCACTCGTAGTCCAGCCCCCCCCACTGTTAGAATCACTCCCTAGGACACACTTAACCCCTTCCTCGCCTCCTAGTGGTTAACCACTTCCCTGCCAGTGTCATTTACACAGTAATCAGTGCATTTTTATAGCTCTGATCACTGTGTAAATGACAATGGTCCCATAATAGCATCAAAAGTGTCCGGTGTGTCCGCCATAATGTCACGATAAAAATCGCAGATCGCCGCCATTACTAGTAAAAAAAAAAAATAATAAAAATACCATAAATCTATCCCCTATTTTGTAGACGTTAAAACTTTTGTGCAAACCAATCAATATACGCTTATTGTGATTTTTTTTACCAAAAATATGTAGAAGAATACGTATCGGCCTAAACTGAGGAAAAAATCTGTTTTTAAAAAAAAATGGGATATTTAATATAGCAAACAGTAAAAGATATTGGGGCAGATCCACATAGAATTAGATCTGCGCAGCGTATCAGAGATATGCTACGCAGCCGTACCTTACCTGGCGGATCTTCGAATCCTCAAAGAATTTGTGCCTTAAGTTACGGCGACGTAGTGTATTTCTGGCAGCGGAATTCAAATCGGCGGGTAGGGGGCGTGATTCATTTAAATGAAGCGCGTCCCCGCGCCGATTGAACTGCGCATGCTCCGTTTTGAAGTTTCCCGCCATGCTTTGCGCGAAATGACATCTCAACGACGTCATTTCTTTAACTTAGATGTGAGTTACGTCCATCCCTATTCACGGACGACTTACGCAAAAAAAAAATATTCTAATTTCGACGCGGGAACGACGGCCATACTTAACATGGCAAGTCTATCTATACGCTACAAAATACCAGCTTTAACTATACACCGGAAAAAGCCGACTACAGACAATGTTAGAAAATGCAACGGCCACGCGTACGTTTGTGGATCGTCGTAAATCGCTAATTTGCATACCCGACGCTGAAAACGGCGCAAACTCCACCCAGCGGGCGCCAAAGTATTGCATCTACGATCCGAAGGCGTACGAAGCCGTACGCCTGTCGGATCAAACCCAGAAGCCGTCGTATATTGGTTTGAGAATTCAAACGAAAGATACGACGCGGGTAATTTGAAAGTAAGCCGGTGTATCAGTAGATACGCCGGCGTACTACCTATGTGGATCTGGCCCATTGTGTTTTTGTTTCAAAACCGTTGCTCTTCTTTTGTTTATAGCGCAAAAAAAAAATCACAGAGGTGATCAAATACCACCAAAAGAAAGCTCAATTTGTTGGAAAAAAAGGGCATCGATATTGTTTGTGTACAACGTCACACGACCACGCAATTGTCGGTTAAAGCGACGCAGTGCCGAATCTCAAAAAGTGGACTGGTCATTTGGCAGCCAAATCTTCCGGGGCTGAAGTCGTTAATAATATTTATTTCTAGATGTAGGGGGTCATTTTTGTGCCCCTATATATTGAGCACATTGGTAAATGAAGAAAAGGATTCAATCAACCAAATCAATATTACTTGATCTAAAGAAGAAAACTCGATGGACCACTTGGTCTTTTTTTTCTGCCGTCATTCTTCTATCCATCCAGTCACAGATTTTTTCTTCTTTATTTGTATGCATTCAGAGATACGTCCTTAAAAAAAACAGAAACATAACTCCGAGGACCAGAAGAGAATTGTATTATAAATCTCTATCTTTATATACAAACTGAAGGTTGACTCCAAAGAATAAAGTCAATCTTTGGGATGACCCTAAATCTATAGATTTTCTACTTGAGTGAATTCCTATTGCCCCGGCTGATCTCTACCTATGAGATAGAAATAAACGGATGTTCGAGTCTTATTCCCCAATATAAAGTTATAAAAGGGATGTGGAGAGAAGATTAGGTTCATGTGTCCCTGTCAGGACCACATATTTAGAGAAATACATGCAAGAACTTCAAAAATGAATCTCCAGTATTGTATCCAAGTAAAGACCATTTACAGTTTATCTAAACCCTTGAACAACAAACATGATCTATTACAGCTTACAAGGCTTTAGATGTCGTATTTTTTCCTTTTTTAGGCTTTTCTTTTCTGTTGCTCTCTTCAGTAACAGACTTCCAGGGATAGGGAGGCATTTCTTACTCACCATACTGCATCTATGGAGAAGAAGCACCATGAGACATTACTACAGAACAGGACAACAAATGCTTCCTCTCTATCTTTTCTATAACATAGAAGGGTGGGGTTATGTAGTCCTCAGAGATAGCTGGGAACAATGTAATTGAGAAAAAATGCAGCACAAACAGAGAGCACAGGAAGTGATCAACTTACAAGCAGGCAGGATCAGCAGGTAACGTTTACACTTAAAGCGGGAGTTCACCCAAATTTTTTTTTCTAACCTTAGATTGATGCTTGTTTTGTCTAGGGGAATCGGGTAGTTTTTTTTTAAATCGAAGCCGTACTTACCGTTCTAGAGAGCAATCTTCTCCGCCGCTTCCGGGTATGGTCTTCGGGACTGGACGTTCCTATTTGATTGACAGGCTTCCGACGGTCGCATACATCGCGTCACTAGTAGCCGAAAGAAGCCGAGCGTCGGTACGGCTCTATACGGCGCCTGCGCACCAATGTTCGGCTACTTTCGGAAAATTGTGACGCGATGTATGCGACCGTCAGAAGCCTGTCAATCAAATAGGAACGCCTAGTCCCGCAGCCCATACCCGGAAGCAGCGGAGAAGATCGCTCTCTAAAACGGTAAGTACTGCTTCGATTTAAAAAAAACTACCCGATTCCCCTTCACAAAATGAGCCTCAATCTAATGTTAAAAATTAAGTTGTAGGGTGAACCTCCACTTTAAAGGAGTTGTAAAGAAAAATGTTTTTTCACCTTAATGCAATCTATGCATTAAATGAAAAAACATTTCCCCCCCCGAGCCCCCGTTATACTTACCTGACCCCTCGAAAGTCCTGTCCTTTTTTCCCCACAAATAGAGCTTTCTTTTGGTGGTATTTGATCACCTCTGCGGTTTTTATTTTTTGCGCTATAAACAAAATAAGAGCGACAATTTTGAAAAAAAAGCAATATTTTTCACTTTTTGCTATAATTAATATCCCTCAAAAATATATATAAAAAATATTTTTATTCAGTTTAGGCCGTTATGTATTCTTCTACATATTTTTGGTAAAAAAAATCACATTAAGCGTATATTGATTGGTTTGCATAAAAGTTATAGCGTCTACAAAATAGGGGATTGATTTTTAGCATTTTTTTCTAATTAATTTTTTACTAGTAATGGCGGCAATCTGCAATTTTTATCATGACTTTTTTTTTTCAACCTCACCTACTATGTAAATAAAACGATGTAAATAAAATAGGTATGTTACTGGTTAGATATGGACCTTAGATCATAAGCTCTTGAGGACAGGGTCTAATGGGGATGGATAATATGTAAATTGTCAATGCTATATAATTACCGTATATACTGGACTATAAGCCGACCCAAATATAAGCAGAGGCACCTAATTTACCACAAAAAAAAAATGGGAAAACGTATTGACTCGAGTAAGCCTAGGTTGTCCATCTGCATGCCTCAATTAGCCTCACTGTGTCCATGTGCATGCTTCACTGTGTCCATGCTTCACTGTGTCCATGCTTCACTGTGTCCATGCTTCACTGTGTCCATGCCTCACTGTATCCATGCTTCACTGTGTCCATGCCTCACTGTGTCCATGCCTCACTGTATCCATGCCTCACTGTGTCCATGCCTCACTGTGCCCATGCCTCACTGTGCCCATGCCTCACTGTGCCCATGCCTCACTGTGCCCATGTCTCACTATGCCCATGACTAGACTGACGTTTAACATGGTAGTCTATGGAAGGGGTGCCCGGCTTTGAAAAATCGTTGCTCCTCAGCCGTAGGTCCCCCAGATAGCAAACTTTGCACACTTGTAGAGGAGAAATGGGGTCCAGGGGACCTATGGCCGGCCGGTACCGGGTCCCCAAAATCACTAGAGAAATTACAGTTTAACATGGGAGTCTATGGAAGAGGAGCCCAGCTTTGAAAAATTGGTTCTCCTCGTAGGTCCCCCGGACAACAAATTTTGCACACTTGTAGAGGAAGACTGGGGCATGTGTGCCAAGTTTGGGGTCCAGGGGACTTACGGCCGGCCGGTACCGGGTCCCCAAAGTCTGGGAGATCGGGTGCAAAAAGGTGACTCAAGTATAAGCCGAGGGAGGCATTTTCATCATAAAAAAATGTGCTGAAAAACTTGGCTTATACTCGAGTATATCCGGTAACTGTAATAAATAATAATAGGTAGATAGACGCCAAGGTATAGCAAATTATATATAGAAAAAAAATAGATTCATTATAGAATACAGATATTCAAAAACAACAAAAAGGCAAAAGCTTCAGAGTTGCAAACTTTGTAATAACATTTCATCAATTATTATCAATAATTGATTGAATAGATGAGATGACAGCAGCAGTGAATGGAACCCACCAGCCAGTACTAAGTAATATGATGCAAAGAATTTATGACAGTTATGAGAAGCAACGTGCAATGGAAAGGCATTTTAGGAAATGGGAAATATAAGATAAAGATAAAATTATGTTTTAGAAGGTTAAAAAAATACTCTGTAAAAGACAACACACTCGCAAATTATCCGTACCATGGGAGGAAGGGAATATTTTCTGTATTTTACCTGTTCATTTCATGGCAGGGTATCCGGGAAACTGGCAGGAAAGAAAGCTTTTTAATATATAAAAAAAAGAAAAAAATTGTTCTACTCTTTCTACAATCTTCTTCCTAATGGTTATAGTTTTGCTGGTCTAATTTTTTTTTTTAATGAAAATAATTATGCCAATGAGGCATTATTATTTAAAATGTCTCCAGAATCATAAACACCAAACTGCACAAAGAGACCTCAGACTGGCAGATGTTCTGCATTAAAGAATCTGTTTCCTAGCAGTTATTTCAGAGGAAATCAATTTTTTTATCCTTTCTGACATGCTTGCAGCATGTTGATTGGGACACTGAATGGTGTGATTTTTTTTTTCTGTCTGTTAATTCTAAACAGTAACAGTAACAAATGTATTATAATTTTTTTTGCATCAAAGTCATGAGCCTGTGCATTTACTCTTCATTAGAGATAAAACCCGATGTTCGCGTCGAATGTAAGTTACAGTGGCGACAATTACAGGGCACAGTGGCGACAATTACAGGGCACAGTGGCGACAATTAAAGGGCACAGTGGCGACAATTAAAGGGCACAGTGGTGACAATTGGCACAGTGGCAACAATTACAGGGCATAGTGGTGACAATTGGCACAGTGGCGACACTTAAAGGGAACAGCGGTGACAATTAAAGGGCACAGTGGCGACAATTACAGGGCACAGTGGTGACAATTAAAGGGCACAGTGGCAAAAATTGGCACAGTGGCGACAATTGATGGGCATAGTGGCTGCGTTTGATGGCATGGCACAGTGGCTGTGTTTGATGGCATGGCACAGTGGTGACAATTGATGGCACAGTGGCTGCGCTTGATGGGCCCAGTGGCTTAATTTGATGGGCACAGTGAGGCTGCAATTGTTTGTTTGTTTTCGTTTGTTTGCGCCCCCCCAAAAATTTTAAGCACCAGCCGCCACTGCTCGTGGCGATAATGAATTGGCGCATTCCGCAATACAGATAAAAGTCACTGAAAAAATGGCATGAGTTCTCCCCCAGTCCATTACCTGGCCCTTTGGGTCTGGTATTAATATTAAGGGGAACCCCGAACCAAAATTAAAAAAAAAATTCGTAGGGGTTCCCCCAAAATTCCATACCAGGCCCTTCAGGTCTGGTATGGATATTAAGGGGAACCCTGCACCAATTTTTTTGTGCAGGCCAGTCAAGTTCATCCACTCAAAACTTGCTCATCCATGTCTTTATGGACCTTTCTTTGTGCACTGGTCCAAATCATTTGGTGGAGGGGGTTATAGTGTGGGGTTGTTTTTCGGGCGTTGGACTTGGCCCCTTAGTTGCAGTGAAGGGAACTCTTAAGGAGTCAGCATACCAAGACATTTTGGACAATTTCATGCTCCCAACTTTGTGGAAACAGTTTAGGGATGGGCCCTTTCTGTTCCAACATGACTGTACACCAGTGCACAAAGCAAGGTCCATAAAGATATAGATGAGGGACTTTGGGGTGGAGGAACTTGACCTCAACCCGATAGAACACCTTTGAGATGAATTAGAGTGGAGAATGCAAGCCAGGCTTTCTCGTCCAACATCAGTGCCTGACCTCACAAATGCGCTTCTGGAAGAATGGTCAAACATTCCCATAGACACACTCCTAAACCTTGTGGACAGCCTTCCCTGAAGAGTTGTAGCTGCAAAGGGTGGACCAATTTATTATTTGTCAAAACCATGAAACAGAGACAGATGTGCAGTAAAAATAACACTATAATAAAATGGTAAAATGGTATAAACAAAGCAAACTTAGACAAAACATAGCCAGAGTTTGGTAACCAGGATGGGTAGTCAGAACAAGCCAGAGAAACAGGTGTCCAGAGATCAACGTAGGCGGGTGCAACAAACAGGATCAGGTACCAGAAGGGAAGTCAACCAAGCAGAAGTTTATCACAGGAAAACACAGCAGAGAGAGTCCAGATATGTTGACCAAGGCAAAGGCACAGACGATCTGATCCATGGAGTTTATATAACCAGCAGCTCTAGCTGACGAACAGGAAATTAATACCAGGTGAGTCACTTTGGAATGAAGAGTCAAAAAGAGTTTGGCAATTAACCAACAGCAGAGCATAGAGCTCTGAGAAGAAAGGACTGAGCCCAGCCCTGACAATACTGAACCCTATGGAAAATGACTGGGATGCCATTAAAGTTTGCCTTTATTAATTTAAACCAGAATGTGTGGTTATGGCTCTTGGGAGCCAATTCATTGGCATATGTGGTGGGACAGAGAGGGGTGAAGGATAGGCAGATCTTCTGTAGTCCACCATGCAGGGCTGATATTGCTGGTTTGGATGGTTTTCATGTAGCAAAGAACTGGGTTGTCAGTCCAAGCAGGAAGTTAGGAACATATTTTATTTCCGGCAACTCAACAGGTAGTTTTCTGAACTTCCAGCACTTTTTACGGGTTATATAATAAGTGATATAAGAAGAGGAAATGTGCATCTATTCCAGAGATACGTCGACTACATTCTTTATTCCAGTTTTGCCTGAGATACATTTTAAACACAGCACAGAAAGGGAATTATCAGATTCGGAAATTTTTAGAAAAGTGTATTTAATAGAAAAAGAAATTTACATGAACCTTATCCCTTAATACCTGGTGAAAAGGCAAAGCTGAGATAAACTAGCTTACTACTGCTTCTCTGTTGGCAGCAAAATAAATGTTTTTGGATCAACTAATTTAGTTGCATTCATCAATATGCACTGTGCAATTTTAAAGGATGTAATGTGCCTTTTTGTGCAGGGAAAACACATTCACCCACACATTAACACTTCCTACACAGGGATCTATTAAAAGACATTCAAAATCAAGGGGATAACAGATCAGGAAAAGCTGTATAAATGTTATTACAGGTTTCCATTTCAGCTACGCTCTGCGAATTTCATCACTGACAGTGATGTGCATTTTATATTAGCTCCATTTTAAACAGCCAAAGAAAGTAGAGAAATGCCAAATGAACTTGCCAGCTATATAAGTGAAGGGTTCTTGATGATGAGGTTGGTGCTGGTTTTCGGTGTAGCCATTCCTGTTCTTCATGATGCTCAAAATACAAGTATTGGTTTTAGAGATAAACAAACCTCTTATAATTCAATTCCATTTAGACATAATGAAAGATGCAAATTATGCAGCTCTGTATATATCAATACATACACAGAAATGTAAAAGCTCTGATACAAAGATGAATCAATACATTACTGAATGCATTTTGGAAATAAAGTAGTGAAAGGACCCAAATGTAATGCTGGAAGTCCCTGTACAGCAGAGTTTAGAGAGGTTGAGGGAGAAGCAGCCCAAGAAACATGTGTGTTTTAGTGCAGGATACATGTTGACAAGAGGGGAGAGTAGTGTGGCGAAGATATGTGCTTATCAGTATGCTGCTTCTCCATTCATTGTTCAGTCACAGCCCAGATAACAAAGAATTGTGCTGCACATTTGAAAACGACTTGCTCAGCTATTGCTAGACCTGTCAGGCTTCACAAGTTTGTTGCACAATTTCAGAAAGTCCGCATTGTATGAATCCAGATCAACTTTCTTGCCAAACATTCTGCAAGTCTGCTGCAAGTTCTGGTTCAGTTATGTTGTGCAATAGTCATCCCACCACAGGGGGCACTGTGGCTGAATTTGTCATGCTGTAGACTTGCAGAGCTCTTCCTGTAGACTCATCAATGCAACTTTGCTCTTGCTAGAGACTTGCCACACAAATTTTCTACAAATTAGAAAAGTGTCAACTAGAACTTGTGTTTCAAGTGCTCTGTAATGCTGCATACACACGATCGGTTAAACCGATGAGAATGGTCTGATTGACCGTTTTCATCGGTCAAAACGTTTTCATCGGTTATTTAACCATCGGTTAAAAAAAGCCAACTTGTTTTAAATTTAACCAATGGATTCCTAACCGATAGAAAAAAAAAACGATCGTAGTAGGCACGACTATCGGTTAAAAATCCATGCATGCTCAGAATCAAGTCAATGCATGCTTGGAAGCATTGAACTTTGTTTTTTTCAGCACGACATTGTGTTTTACGTCACCGCGTTCTGACACAATCGTTTTTATAACCGATGGTTTGTAGGCGCGACGGACCATCAGTCAGCTTCATCGGTTAACCGATGAAAACGGTCCATCGATCCGTTTTCATCGGATGGACTGATCGTGTGTACGCTGCATAAGTGTACAACTTGACAGTGAAAATGTGCGTTCGTCCTCTGTTTAACTTAGGCCCCGTACACACGGTTGGACAAAACCGATGAGAATGGACCGAGGTTCAGTTTCATCGGTCCAAACCGACCGTGTGTGTAGCCCATCGGTCTGTTTTCCTTCGGTCCAAAATTCTAAAACATGCTTCAAAACCGAACCGATGGACCGCTGCCCGATCGGTCCAAACCGATGGTTAGTACAGAAAGCATTGGTTCAAAACCCGCGCATGCTCAGAACCAAGTCGACGCATGCTTGGAAGCATTGAACTTCGTTTGATTCAGCACGTCGTGTGTTTGACGTCACCGCGTTCTGACCCGATCGGTTTTTGGAACGATGGTGTGTACGCACATCAGACCATCAGGCCACTTCAGCGGTGAACCGATGAAAACGGTCCGTCGGACCATTCTCATCGGTTTGGAACGACCGTGCGTACAAGGCCTAATTGGAAGCCGATTAGAGCCCAAAGGCTCTAATCAGGCACTTCCAAAACACACCCACCGCTGTAATTCAGATGGCCGGCCCTCAACAGGGGGCCGGACACTTGAACAGTGGGCGGCAGCGGCAACAATAGATAGATTCATGCAATGCATGAATCTATCTATTGTTGAGTGATGGGTGCACTTTGGACGCACTGCCACTGGCTACTTGATACATCTGATCCTTCAAAATCTGTCCATAAGTTTCACCGCTAATGCCCATCTTCTCAATAAACATCACAGCTGTAAAGGCGGGGTGGTTAGTGTTTCAGCATTACAAGGCATGTTCAAATCGTTGTCATCCAAACACACCTAAACTATCCTGCCAGGAAACTGTCACTGCACACCTCCAATCATCAAGTGGCCCAGACATTCCCCACCCTGAAAGCACACATATGTACATGCGACGTTGGGCCCAATAAGGCCTCGTCCACTTATGATTGGCGGTGTACATTCACAGCTTCCTGGCGTGATAGCTCAGGTACGTTTGGACTAGGATCTCACATGCCTACTGGAACCTCATCACTGATCAATACAACTGTTGGTGGGACTTGACCGGTTTTAGGAACACTGCCCCACACCATCTATTTTCTTTTATCGGCTACGTTCAAGCTACTTTTATTTACTTTCAAATGTTGGCAGACTCCCTTACTCACATTTCCCACTTCCAGCAGGATGCTGAGAACACCGGACACACCTTATTAGGCAGCATAATAGGTAACATCTCAAACAATGTCTATTTAATAAGAAGCTAAAGCTTCTCTTTATCCTCCACCAAGTCCTGGATATCATGTTAAGTTATTTTTTTATACCTCAGCATCAATATAGAAAATAAAATGACAAGCATGCCTTGTGGACACTTCATTAATAGAGAAGTAAGGATGTTTTTTATTTTTTTGTGATTGAAAAGGTCATTTGTGACCTTAATATGGGTTACGGTCTTAATTGAACCAGTCACTGTAAGAGGAAATTGGAGTGGGGGTAATCTGTGTTAAAAAGCGTGGAAAGCACACTATCTAGTCAGGGTGCAACCATGCATTCAGTTTGCTAATGCATTCATTTCCAATCAAGAAAATAAGAAAAAACATTTAATTCCTCTTCATTATGTATCATCAGCTCAATTAACCTTTATATTTGCAGTAAAAAAAAAAAAAAAAAAACACGCAGAGTTTACAACTTTCTCATTTTGTCTTGATTTGAGATTTATGGCTCTTACTCATCATTGGTTTGCATTATGTTGCCTTTGTTTATTTTGTTTAAAGTGGTTGTACTTGGAAGAAGCTTTTTACCTTGACATGTTTAAATGTTGGTTTAGTAAAGAAATGTAACGAGGAGTAAACAATTATTTACACTACATGGTTGCATGCTTTAGCAGGTAGCCACGTGACTGAGAGCTTAAAGGGGATTTCCAACTTCCCAAGCAATGTAGGAATCTTCTAATGTGCTGACCAATGCCAATTCACTGGCATTCTGAGCAAAAGCTGCTTGGAGTAGGTCAAGCATCTCTGAGAGCTCCGGCAGTTTTTCAACTCTGTTTTGCAAACAGCAGGTCAGTTGGCATGCAAAACAAAAAGTTGTCCTCAGATAAATTTTGGCTAAATTGTATGGTAGTTGCCAGCCTTCTTGAATAAGGAGAAATTTCCTGGAGAGCTTTTTCCCTGTTACATACTACTGGCTCATCTCTGTTGCCTCGCCTAAAGTAGATTGAGCTCCAGGTCTGAACACACAACTCCCATTCCACCTCCTTTGTATTAGAAATATCAAGCGAGGAGGGATACATGCTTTGAGTTTGAAGTAAAGCTGAGGCCAGACTATCGATATTCCAAGTGCAGATTTTAACAAAGAGTAAATAAAGGCTGGGTTCACACTAGTGAAAATTGGATGTGGGTTTCTCCGCAACTACTGTAATTGGCATGTCAGGAGACTGTGAACGACTCTCAATGGAGCTGGTTCATACAGCTCCGGGATGGCTGCAGAGAAGTTTGCAGAAAAGCCCTGTGTGTCTTCTAGTCCAAATTAAGGTCTGAATCCAGCCAAAAATTTGAGCCTGATTCTTCCCTGAAATGGAGAACAGGGACGCATCGGACCCCTGCTGTGAGTTGCTCTGTACAACGGTGTGAACCCAGCTTTAAACAGGCTCCAATGTAGCTGCAGGCACTGTGGGGGAAATCAACCTTTAAAACTGTCTTCTACTGATCATTGTAGCTACAGGCACTGTGGAGAAAGTCACTTTCAAACTTCATAGCAGAAGCATTGCAGCAGCTCAAGATATTCCCTCTGCAGCTCAGCTCTCCCTACTTCCAAGAATGATTCAGAAGGATATGGATATCCAATTACACATTTTAACAAGCAGTAAATGATCTCTAAAACAGGTTCCAATGTAACTGCAGGCACTGTGGAGAACGCCAACCTTTCAAACTGGCTTCTACTGATCATTGTAGCTACAGGCACTATGGAGAAAATCACTCTCAAACTTCATAGTAAAAGCATTGCAGCAGTTCAAGATATTCCCTCTGCAGCTCAGCTCACCCTACTCCTAGGAATGACTCAGCATGCTATGGATAATCAATTGCACATTTTAACAAGTGATCTCTAAAACAGGCTACAATGTAGCGGCAGGCACTGTGGAGAAAGCTAACTTTTAAAACTGGTTTCTACTGATCACTGTAGCTACAGGCACTGTCGAGACAATCACTATCAAACTACATAGCAGAAGCATTGCATCAGATTGAGATATTCACACTGCAACTCAGCTCACCCTGCTTCATCCTCCTAGCAATGACCCAGCAGTCTTTCAACCTTCTAATCTCTTTGTCTAGGTTCACAACTAACCATTGGGTAGTTGTAGTAGCACATGGACATTAACACCTTACATAACTGTGTGCTGCATTAAAAGCCTATTCAAAGCGAATGGGCTGACAGCACACCTCAATGACCCAAAAGACTGACCGGCACCTTTTCTGGTGGTGCACCGCAATACAACACATTTAGTATGTTGCAGTGTCATGCTGTGGTGTAGCTCACCTCTGCCAGCAAGGTGCATTAGGGTGCCATTCAAAATGAATAGCAATGCATTGCACCAATACAAGTAGTGTGCACATTGCTCAGGGGAACGCTCACATTTCCACAATGCAGTAATGTCACCCAAGCATAGTATAAAAGCAGAGAAGGACTTCTGGGAGCTGAGCTTCCAAACAGAAAGACTTTCTGCTGCAAACCTTTAAGATGAATTGATCCACAGTGCTTGCAGCTGCAGTAGTCATGCTTGTTTTAAAACAAACATAATGATTGTTAAGAATACGTAAATATGTGAACGACCATAGCCTGGCCAATGGTTCCCTTTAATCACGCTCTTGAGAAAAATTCACAGATTTCCATGCAAAATTAAGGCTTAGCCACCTGCATATATTTGTTTTTATATTTTTCCAGTACAACCTCTTTAAAAGCTTTGCATGCCATTTTCTAAATGTTTATTTCTCTTCTTTTAATGTTTGCTTGCTGCCATTTTATATTGCTTACTAACATTTTTATATTTTGCTTTCTTTGCTATTATTTTGCCTTCAAAAGTTGCATTGATGAAAGCTGACTTGCAAGGTAGACTGCACTGTGTGTTTAACCCAAGACTGAAACCCAATGCACATAATCAGTCCTGAATATGTCCGTGCATTTGTGCATTACAGTGTCTCCTCTTTTATCAGCGTTCTCCCTTTCTTCTTTTATAAAGCAGATAAAATAAACCTGCTCTAATTAGCATACATTTTGCATAAGGGCTTTCAGTCTTGACGATGTGTGTATAGTGACTGCCTAATTGCTTTGATCATCCCTTTCTAATTTCTTATTTTACAATGATCTAGTTATAATTCTTTAGAGGTAGAGCAGAACTGTGTGTCCCTTTTATGTCACTTTTGGGCATGCCAAAATATTAATACACTAGAAAACAAAAGAAAACACATGGGATCGGGAGAGCATGCAAATCAGTACTTGCCAACATCCAGTTGAAGACTTTGTCATATTACCACTATTTCAAAAAGTTTTATTTTTTTTAAAACTCAAAATGTATTTTTTTTAAATAAACGCTTAATTATCTTATCATTGGAATTTGAAAATATATTTTTGGTTTAGTATGCAGAGTGGAATAGCCTGGTAATATTTGCTGATCTCTGTATCATCAGCCTCACATAATACAATTCATTGGACTTTCCTGTTGGGGACGTCACATCCAGCACATCCCCGACTACACCAGCTGCACCATGCGGCAGTTTGGAGACCTCTGCCCAATCTATTGGGGGCCTCTCTACATCACTGTCCCTTACAGATTTAACCAATGGTCTGTCATTCCTTCCATTGGGTGGATGCCCATCCGACATTTGGCACTACACACCTTTTGGCGGCCCCAGCATCGGTGCCAATATACCAGAGTAAGCCTGCCAAAGCATGATGTAACATTGACAGTCTGCCAACCATATTTTAACTCTTTCTATTCTTGGAATCCTTTGACTTTGATTTCACAATAAATCTTTTAATCACAAATCGTGGTATAGACATCTATATGACTTTTCCCGAAGTATGCCTCAAGGGATTCGTAGCTATCACCCCCCAGGGCTGTATTAAGAGGAATCTTGTGTTGTTTGTTCTTTTGCACAACGCCATCCCCAGTGTTTTGGTTCCCCTCTAGCTGCAGAGAGCTAACATTCATTACACAGACTGCCATATGTTGGTTCTTCAAACAGCGCCTGAACTTTTTTAGGAGTACATTTCGGGCTAGGGATATGCTGGGAACTTGCTACATGAGGCTAGTAGACATCAACATTTTTACCCTAATCAATGTTCCCACTACAGAATGCTGAGGTCGCACAGAGGAGGTAAGTAATACATGTTTTTTATTTAAAAAAAAAAAACTTTACAACCCACAAACTGAAAACACTACTTAATTAATTTTGAATATGCAAAGCACACTCACCCATCCATATCTCCATGCTTTGAAAAACACCCCCTAGTATTTCTTGCATTAGACCTCTGAAGAGCGATCCATCAAGGCATTTAACAGGCAGTAAGGAGGCTTTATGTTGCCTCCCCACTTATTATTTTAACTTCTAAAATCCCACTCCACCATTCCACAACCATGTGCATGGCACACTGTTGCAGGGCAGTTGCGGCATGGCCCCAGTTGAATTGGTCATGTTCGGAGGATGGTTGTGCATTGCTGCTGTGGTATGTGTTCACCCCCCTTCATTGACTTTTCAGTTTAAACTGATAAGTAAAGGTTACTTTAAAAAAAAAAAAAAAGAATAAACATGTCATATTTACCTACTGTGTGTATTTTGCACAGAGCTTCCCCAAAACTCCACTTCTTGGGCCTTCTGCCAGCGCTCTTGGCTGCTCCTAACTTCTACGTGCCCCCATAGTAAGCCACTTGCTTTGGGGGCACTTGTGTGGGCTCAAACACAAGCCACGTTTCCTCTATTGACACATACACAGCATGGCTTGGCCTCCGCCCCCCATTTTCTCCTCACATAATTTGATTGACAGCAGCAGGAGCCAATGGGCCCTGCTGCTGCCTCTGAGCCCTGTGAGGAGAGGGAGAGAGCAGCACGTGGGTACAGTGCTGGATCAAGATAGCACTAGGTAAGTGTTTGGGGGGGGTTGAACATGGAAGTTTTTTTTTACCTTAAAGTGATACTAAAGTCTTGTTTTTTATTGTTTAAGTATAACAAACATGTTACCTGCTCTGTGTAGTTGGTTTTGGACAGAGCTGCCCTGATCCTCCTCTTCTCGGGTCCCTCGCCGGTGCTCTTGGCCCCTCCCTCCTACCGAGTGCCCCCACAGCAAGCAGCTTGCTGTGGGGGCACCCGAGTTGAGATGCTGCTCTGTGTATCCATTCAGACATGGATCTGCGGCTACTCTCGTCCCCTCTCTCTCCTTCTTGGCTCACTGATTTGGATTGACAACAGTGGGAGCCAATCACGCCTACTGTGTGTCTCAGCCAATCAGGAGGTAGAGTCCCAGGCAGCCAAGTTTCTTACGCATCATCAATGGATCGAGATGGGGCTCAGGTAAGTATTGGGGGGGTGAGGGGGGCTGCTGCACACAGAAGGTGTTTAATCGTAATGCCTAGAATGCATTACGATAAAAAAACATTCTTCTTTCAGAACCACTTTAATGCAGAAAGGTAAAAAAAAACCTTCAGGCCAGGTTCACATAAGGTGTCTGGGGTCTGCTTATGTGTTTTTTCACCGGTTCAGGTGTGATTCAGGTCCGAATTTTTGCCTGAATTCACACCTGAACCAGACCCAAACACGCATAGGACCCTTTTGTAATCCGCTCCGTGGCTGCCCTGCACCCGTGTTAACCCGCTCCATTAAGAGTCGGTCACACTTGCATATGTAAACCCAGCCTTTACAACCACTTTAATGGCGGGTGGTGGGGGTTGTATGTAAGAAACTTGGCACAACCAGGTGTTTTTACCACCACCCACCCTACCACAAGGGTAAACAAGGCTTTTTTTTGTGCATAATTTCCTACAACTTGGCGAGTAAGATAGGAGCCCAATGTTTCTCTTCAATATAGTTATTGAGATTTTCAGTATAATTATTAAATTAACAATACAGAGTGAGAAGCCCAATTTTTCATAGGTGTGTTGAGTTGTATATGTGGAGGTGATGCTAACAGAGACAGCAGAGGCCTTCAATTATATATATATCTATATCTATATATATCTATATATATCTATATATATATATATATATATATCTACATATCTATCTATCTATCTATCTATCTATCTATCTATCTATCTATCTATCTATCTATCTATATATATATATATATATATATATATATATATATATATATATAGATATAGATATATATAGATATAGATATAGATAGGTATATATATATATATATATATATATATATATATATATATATATATATATATATATATACATTTTTAAAAATAATATAACCACTTTAAACATTTTTAAATTATTTTTTTATATATTAATGAACACAAGAGGAACAGGGATGTTGGCAATCACCGTGAACATGTGTTGAAAGCCCTTTGTCAAGTTTTATGGCAAAAGTCAAATTTTTGTGTATGTTGCTTACAGGTCCAAGCACAACATGTCAAGAGGATTCCTGTGCGAATCAGGGTGTGTGCTTGCAACAATGGGACGGATTCAACTGTGACTGCAGCATGACCTCATTTAGCGGCACCTTGTGCAATGACCGTGAGTATTGTTGGCTGATTTTAAAAGCATCGAAGCTTTGGGCAGAATCCGAGCTAATGTCTAAGGCTTTGAGCTAAGATTGTGTTATGCAATAGATGAACGGCCTTACTAGTTTTTGCTTATTTAACAAGAAATACCTATAACACGGCTTTAATAGAAGTCGGCTGTGGCATTTCCAGGGAAAAAAATAGACACAATAAAGTACATTTGTTTGCATAGATATAGAAAAAAAAATAAAGCTTAATTGGTCTCTGATAATGCTTAAATAATAATCTTAGAAATGTATTTATCCTTTCTATAAAGCTTAGCATTTTTCATTTAAAAGGTTATGAATATTATACCAGGAGATAATTGGCCAACCTTGTTCGTAGGCTTAGGCGTTCTAGGGATGACTTATTAAGAATATATTCCAATCAAATGATATCTCACTTGTCTGTGCTGTAGAATGTTTTTTACTGTTGAAATTTTAACTTAATTTTAAAACCATATTTCCAGAACCATTTTCTATTTCCTTCGGGGCACATTAAAATTTGAAAGAGAAGGTGCTGAAGGAAAAATATTCACTTTATAAAGACGTGACCTGACTCTTTTTCTAGATATTTTATACCGCACTCTTTAAATTAAAATGGTCTGGGACTATGAAATGTAAAACTGAGTAATTCTAGAAAGCCAAGAATAATACAATGTGCATGTTGCATGTATTTATGGTGTTTACAAAAAAAAATACAAAAGGTTTATTTATTACGACTGCATAAGAAAACATTTCCCGTATCGCAGAAGAGGGTGAAGAACAGCAAAGGTAAGTGCACTTACATCTTTTTTAAATCTTAATTCTTTCTGGTATTTGATGGTTTTGAGCAGCTGTGAGACTTGCAGAAACTGAACTACTAATAAGATTTGCTGGAATATAAGAACATTCAGAAAATGACTTAGCGTTGGTATAGACATGCCTGCTTTGTGTAGAAACAAATGCAATGATTCCAGAAGTTTTTTTTTACTAATGCTAGTTTACTTTATAGTGTGATTCCAGCTAAATATTTTGCTTTAGCTTTGGATAGCATAAAACCTGTTGGGGTTTCAGTGATACAATTAATCTACAAGAATTTGGCAAATTTATGACATGCCCTGGAATCATACCTCCTAACTGTCCTGGATTCGGCAATATATATCTGACCCCATACCCCACCTTCTAGCACAAGTCTTTTTCCCTCCCAAAGTATCCCCCCAGTACCTATCTAGCCCCCTGTCCCACCTTCTAGCTCAAGTCCTCTCCCCTCCCAAAGCATCCCTCCAGTACATATCTGAACCCACCTTCACGCACAAGTCCGCAAGCCTCCCAAAGTTCCCCTCCAGTACATATATGACCCCCCTCCCACCTCCTAGTACAAGACATCTCCCTTCTAAAAGCACTCCCCCCCAGTACCTATCTCACCCCCTACCCCACCTTCTAGCACAAGTCCTCTCCCCTCCCAAAGCGTCCCTCCAGTACATATCTGACCCCCCTCTCCCACCTACTAGTGCAAGACTTCTCCCTTCTCAAAGCACCCCCAGTGCATATCTGACCAACCACCCCACTTTCTAGCACAAGTCCTCTCCACCCCCAGTACATATCTGACCCCCCCTTGCACCTCCTAGTACAAGACATCTCCTCTCTCAAAGCACCCCCAGTACATATCTGACCAACCACCCCACCTTCTAGCACAAGTCCTCTTCCCTCCCAAAGCATCCCTCCAGTACATATCTGACCCCACCTTCTAGCACAAGTCCTCTACCCTCCCAAAGTACCCCTCCAGTACATGTCTGACCCCCCTCTCCCACCTCCTAGTGCAAGACTTCTCCCCTCTCAAAGCACCCCCAGTACATATCTGACCAATCACCCTACTTTCTAGCACAAGTCCTCTCCACCCCCAGTACATATCTGACCCCCATCCCACCTTCCAGCATAAGTCCTCTCCCCTTCCAAAGTGTTCCCCCAGTACCTATGTCACCCCCCTGCCCCACCTTTTAGCACAAGTCCTCTCCCCTCCCAAAGTTTCCCCCCAGTACATATCTCACCCCCCTCTCCCACCTCCTAATACAAGACTTCTCAGCTCTCAAAGCACCCCCAGTACATACCTGACCAACCACCCCACCTTCTAGCACACATGCTCTCCACCCCCAATACATATCTGACCCCCATCCCACCTTCTAGCACAAGACCTCTCCCTCTCAAAGTGCCCCTCCAGTACCTATCTCACCCCCCTGCCCCACCTTTTAGCACAAGTCCTCTCCCCTCCCAAAGTGTCCCTCCAGTACATATCCCACCCCCTCTCCCACCTCCTAGTACAAGACTTCTCCCCTCTCAAAGCACCCCCAGTACATACCTGACCAACCACCCCACTTTCTAGCACATGTGCTCTCCACCCCCAATACATATCTGACCCCCATCCCACCTTCTAGCACAAGCCCTCTCCCCTCTCATAGTGCTCCTCCAGTACATATCTGACCCCCCATACCACCTTCTAACACAAGACCTCTTCCTTCACATAGCACCCCTTCAGAACATGTCTGACCTCCATCTTCTAGCATAAGACAACAGAAAAAGTTGACAAGCGCCTCTAAGTGTAGTATCTTTAGTACATTTATTAAAAGGCATAAAAATATCCAGTTGCATAGTATAAGATTATAATAAGCATATTGGCTATACAGGGGATGTCCATGGGGCTCATGTCCACTGTGGTGTCAATTTAGGATTTGGATTTATTTATGGACTTTTGGTTCAGAGATACTCACATGACCAAGGCGCATACTAATTTTGTTCTAGCATAAGACCTCCACCCTCCTAAAGTGCTCCCATAGTACATATCTGACCACCCCACCCCACCTTCTAACACAAGTCCTCTCCCCTTCCAAAACCCCACCCCCAGCACACATCCAAAAACCTGGGTTTTGTTTAACCATGCCCCTTAAGCCCTTACCATTGTAAACTTTGACCACACCCACTTTTTTGCATCTGCTTGCTATGTGTTTCCGCAGGTCTCCACCTCCCTTAAATGTCCCTCATTTTCAAGTTTGAAAGTTGGGAGGTATGCTGGAAGGGCAATCTCCAAAATTGATTGTTGTTCTAAAGTTTATTTCCAAATGTGTACCAGAGCCCAGCATGTTTTGGAGGTCTGCATATCCTTCATCAGGACTGAAAAAAGAGAAAATATTCAAAGCGTAGTATATGTACCTTTACATATGCTTTTTATAAATATTGCTGTCTTGGTCTCCGTTGGGTAGATGTTGCCTTATGTTCTGCTCTGGGGACCATTGTTACTGGGACAGGATTCAGAAAGGATCTTACTGACAACATTATAAACCTGGCTGAGGGTTTTTATTGCTGTATATGACAAGATTGGAGAGATTTCCTATCTTAATGACCATCCTCACATGGATATGAAGTGGGGAAGATCTTAAAAAATGAGAATGCAAACAGCAATAAAAAGAAAAAATTGTTTTTGGTTGGAATTCTGCTTTAAGGCGAACAAGCGGGTAAAGTGGGCAAACCAGTACCTTATCATTCGTATGTTGTTTTTTCGTCTGCAAAAAAAAAATGGATTATAATTTTTACTTACTAAATTTGTTTATATAATGTACAGTATACAGTTATTAATGTATGCTTGAAAAGATCATGGCTGAAAGAGTGTTACTTTGTACCCTCTTCCATGAGCATAAGACATATTTCAGAGCAAAAGACGAGGAAATGTCACTGAAGTGTTCTGTTGTATTTTTAGGATGGGCCAAACAATTACCACGTTGATGGCACTCCAATCACTCAATGGAAATGTATTTACTGCATAAAAACCAGAGTATGGAATGTCTATTGTGTTTCATGCAGACAAACCCTTAATTAAAGACTATATCCTATCATCTAACATAAAACTTCTATCTGCTTGCTATACTCTGGCTTTTATGGAATAAGGACATTTGCATTGAGGATTTGGAGCGCCATCAACCCGGTATTTGATTGGATCATATGTGTTGGAGCTGGATGTGACAAGCTGGATGTGTACCCCAAAAAAAAAAAAAAAATTCAGGCAAGAGTGGATGGGCTTTTAGTGGTAAGGTTTACTCGGTGTGTTTAGCATACCTAACATCTGTAGACAGGCAGGACACGAAAGAAATGCTTGCTGCAACAAAATGTATTGAGGACTACTCCTCAACCTGGCGAATCCACAATACCTCTATGCACATTAACCTGCTAGTGCCACCAAGTGGTCATTAAGATAAATTACAACCTCCATTTCAAATGACTGTACTTGGTTTAGTTGGTAACTCACAGGTTGAATCATAAAACTATGGGGGTTATTTACTAAATGCAAATCCACTTTACACTACAAGTGTAAACTACAGGTGCAAAGTGCACTTGAAATTGCACTGAAAGTGCACTTGGAAATGCAGTCGCTGTAGATCTGAGGGGGACATGCAAGGAAAATAAAAAACAGCATTTTATCTGGCACATGATTGGATAATAAAATCAGCAGAGCTTCCCCTCATTTCAGATCGACCCCTCAGATTTACAGCGACTGCACTTCCAAGTGAACTTTCAGTGCAATTTGAAGTGCAAAGTGGATTTGCCTTTCGTAAATAAACCCCCATGTCTCTAAGGCCTGTGCCAACTGGTTTTGGATTTGTGTCCAAGAAGAAATGCAGTATGTTTTCAAGTGCATTCGGTCTTGCATTTGAGAAGAGTTTGATACACTTTTTAATCATTGTATGTTCATTGATGGTTGCATGGGATCTGTATTTGACCTCCTTTTAAGCTGCATCAACTTGACGCTTTTGCATTCCCACTGACTTGTGTGGACAAAGAAGGAGTTCCGACACCCTTTTTTACCAGCTCTAGACACTCTTTCACACAGGGGACATTCCCTGGGCTTTCCAATCATGTGATCACTGTGATTGGCTGCACAGTGATTGTGGGCCCACCTTACCGGCTCCTAATCATGATCAGAAGCTGTTGGTGACAGTGTAGCCACAGTGCAGGGGATGCACAATTGTGCCCACTCCCACCACAAAGAGGTTATGGATATAAGTGGAAGCCTGAGGGCCCACATTATGTAAGAACAAAAATTGTTCTTAACCTTAGCCTTTATTGAAAGAAGGACAGCACTACAAGTCACAGCAAAGTAAAATAAAACCCGACTATGACGCGTTTCGCACTGAAACTAGTGCTTAGTCATAGCCCATATTATGTACAGGAAACTGTATTTTTTGTAAAGAGAAGTCAACAATGGTAGTCCTTGTGTTTTTCACATTATGTTTTTTTTGTCTACCAAATCCTAAAAGTTGCCTACCCTATTACAACTCACAATTTTTTATAACAATTAACAACGAAAGATTTATCTTTAACGTCATAGAATAATAAGAAAAGATTTGATAGTCTTACTGTCTGTTTTTATCTGTAGAATCCTGTAACTGTCAATTATACTATTAGGAGGAAGCTACTGTTGCCTTTTCTTCTTGGAACGCCTATGATAAAGGGTTAGAGCAATGACCCACCAGACCTGTCAGTGTGATAATCCAATATATCCCTATCCTTAAAATGTTACAATGGATGTAATAAGATAACGATACATTTTATTTTATTTTTTTCTTGCACGTATTTAAAATAATATATTTTTCTTGTCATGTTGATAGATGATGGTGACATTTTTCTCAAGGGTCACGGTAAGGATCAGCTAGGGAGGTCAACAATTTTTCTGAGAAATGTGATTCATATTTTTAAATGCTTGGGCAAAAAAGTTGGTTGAAAGGAGCACTCAGTAACTGAGTCCTGGGACCTTTGTTATAGAGGATAGTTATAATCTCCTCTGGTGTTAAGGAATGAAATAAGCAGCTCAGTAGACAGTTTATTTGTTTACTTGCATGAAATTATCATCAATGCTTTTTAAAGAGAGATCATGTCTAAGTGGTCTGGTCTGTTATAGATCTTTACCCGTCTCTTAGCTCTCCGCAAGCCTTGTCTTTCCTCCCGGTGTGTTAGCACTGGGTCAGACGTGAGCAACCCCCGAAGGCTCATTTCAATCTATAATAAGTATATTAGCATAGATAGAGCTGATATTGCTAGAGACATGAGCAAATGGTGGCTGAAAAGGTTAGCAACTACAAATGGGCTGCATACATTACACCATAGACAAATGGATTAGGATTAATGCTTTTAGGCTGCTTTTACCATATCACGTAATATAACACAAGTAAACATGAGAATATCCTCTCTGCATCTTCTTAGTGGTGGTAAATGGAATTCCTTGTCAATTCACTTCCAAGTATTTCAACAAAGTTTCAAACTCTTCATTACGAAATACTGCAACAAAAAAAGTAAAACATAACAGCACAGAAATAATAATAATAAGCATACTGCATACATAAAAATCTATCTAATTAAATTTATTTTTTAAAAGAGCTTGATTATTTGGGTTTTGCCATGCAATAAAGCCAGCCTGTGGCACCAACCAATCCCTAACCTAACTACCCACTGCATTTACGTCAACGTTGTTCTTTAACCCCATGACCACAATAGACCTTTATAAGTTGAAATGTAAAATGCCCTCGGCTGTGAGAATTTTTGCAACCTTGAAGTGGAGAATAGAGACTTACATTTGGACCGAACAATGGCTGGTTCATCCAAATGCCAAGCATGTAGGGACAAACTAAATGTAGATGAATGTGACAGCTTCCGGCGATCAAAGGTTGCTAAGGAAGCAGCGGGTGCTTGCACCCACCACGTCCTTATCTACGTCCTTATCTCCATGATGCTACCTGGCACATTCACTTACATGGAAAGAATCCCCAGCCACATAAGCAAATGGCCGGGATCAGAGGGATTATATCATTGCTAAATATAGCCACTTGGCTATATTTGGGCAAAAACATTGCCCAAATATGGCCATGGCCATGGTCACTATATCCACCCATTCCCTTATATAGCTAATGATAGGTTGGGAACTGTCATTCAGCTTTAGGTAGTGCAGTGATTGGTTATACTTCATCAAGGTTTTTTTGGGCGATTTGGCATTGGGCAGGCATCTAGATTGAGGATGGATTTACAATGAGGGACATTTTCTGGGGAATAGTTTCATTTTTTTCTTTAATTTGTCGGATGTTTGGGTGTCTTTATTTCCAAGTGTCATCTTATTTTTGTGAATAAGTAGGGGTACTATGTACTCCTTACTCCACATGGGGGGGGGGGCAGTACCTAGGAGCCCTCTTATTGTTAAAGGGGACTTCCAGATTCCAATAAGCCCTTCATCTGCAGACCTATACAACCACTAGCCAGTGTTTTGAGGAAGAGGTCTTTGTCCTCGTCAACATTAGGATAAGGTGCTTTGCTACATCATAGTCCCCTTCTCATTGCAGCTCTTCCTCTTTACATCACAGCCCCCCCTTACATCACAGTCCCCCCTTACATCACGGTACCCTTCTCATCACAACCCTTACCCCTTACATCATGGTCCCCTTCACATCACAGCCCCCTCTTACATCACATCCCCCCTTCATATCACATCCCCCTTTACATCAAACCTCCCCTTCCAATTACGGCCCCCCATTCCCCCTTTTCAGTCTAATCTTACACAGAAGTCAGAGGGTTGGAGGTGTGACAGGTCTGGACAGACGCTGGAGCTGATCACATTTTAAATCTAACAGGTGGGTGAATTGTTGCATTGACCGCCCCACATCCTAGAAACCAATAACCCGTTTGTTAAAATTAAAAAAAAAATGGGCAACTCCCACCCTCAGTCCAAATAAGGCTGCTGTGCCTCCTAACCTCTGTTCTGCTGAGGATGGCAGTGGTGGTGGAGGGCGGAGGCACCATTCAAAAGAGGATAATCAAGCTGCTAAGTGGTGCAGCCACAATCATCATAGGATTTTCACTCAGTCTGGGTCCGAATTAGGACCTGCCATTCGATGAATTTTCCTCATGCTGATCGTTTTTAACCTCAATGTGAGTGTTTTTATTTATTGTACCATAACGTTTTTACAGTTTATACTTCTTTCTTTACCCCTTTGTCATTCGATGATGCCCGCTCTAAAGGGCTGTCACATTTTCTGTTCTATATGACTGTATAGCACATCAGGGTGGTCGAATCATAAGATTATATATATTAATTTACAAATCTTTGGCTGTTCAAACATTCTCTATCTGTTTTAGCTGTTTCCCTAACATTGTCCTTCAAATCTGTTAAAAAGAAAAAAAAACATTCTAAATGATGTATACAGCAAACTCACAATCTCATTTAGTTCCATTAACTTTCTTTGTGCCATGCACTGTACCCCTGCAGTGGATTCTGGAAGAAAGGGGTTGTTTTCTGTATTAATTTTAGGTTTTATAAAAAAGCTATTTTCCAGCAATCGAAAAGCAACCAGGAAAACAGCGACTAGAATATTCTTCGTATTACTAACAGTGGGCTGCAGAGTGAAAGTGGTTTTCCTTTCCCTTTCAATTTGTATAATAGTAGAGCAGAAAACTATTTTGCTGAAATGCAAGACATCATTTGGGTCATTTTTGTGTATTATGTCAGGCGTTTTTATTCTTACCATATTTCATCGTCTGCGGGGTCCAACTCTAACAGGCGAAAATGTGTCACAAGCGCCATTGTCAGTCGTTGCACAGATGACTACTATTGATACCATATTGAAAATAACATTTCCGCTTTACTTTACTATGCCATGTGCCAAATCTCTGCCCTCTTAGCTGGAGTAATTTTACGATCTGTATGACATCCCTGGTAGCATGTATCCAGTCTCTGACCATCCCTTGTAGTATGTCCCCAGTCTCTGACCATCCCTTGTAGTATGTCCCCAGTCTCTGACCATCCCTTGTAGCGTGTCCCCAGTCTCTGACCATCCCTTGTACCGTGTCCTCAACCTCTGACCCCCCCCTATGTAGCGTGTCCCCAGTCTCTGACCATCCCTTGTAGCGTGCCCCCAGTCTTTGACCATCCCTTGTAGCGTGTCCCCAGTCTCTGACCATCCCTTTCAGCATGTCCCCAGTCTCTGCCTATCTCTTGTAGCGTGTCCCCAGTCTCTGACTATCCCTTGTAGCATATCTCCAGTCTCTGACCATCCCTTCTAGCGTGTCCCCAGTCTCTGACCATCCCTTGTAGCGTGTCCCCAGTTTCTGACCATCCCTTGTAGGGTGTCCCCAGTCTCTGACCATCTCTGATAGCATGTCACCACTCTCTTACCATTCTTGTAGAATGTCCCCAGTCTCTGAGCATCCCTTGTAGGGTGACCCTAGTCTCTGACCATCCCTGGTAGCGTGTCCCCAGTTTTTGACTATCCCCTGGTTGCATGTCTGCATTCTCTGACCTTCCCTTGTAACATGACTTTTTTCTGACCATCCTTTGTATACAGTATTCCAAGTGCCCACAGGACTTAAAATGAGGTACAACACAAATAAAGATACAATTGAATAACAAAAAATAAAATAAAAATTGGACAATTATGTATACAAATCGTCTCTATAAGATAGAATAGCTAATCTACTATAGTTTAAGCTCAATAAATGATAGATAAATATTAGTGTTAGGGTTCAACAGAGTAACTAGCAAATGCCAAAATCAAGCACTTCTCAGTTCTCAATGCATTTTGTAAAACATAAGTCACTTCCTTAGGAACAGAGGCTACTGACATGGTATAGAAAAGCTAAAAATATATATAATTAAGAGACTTCCATATTACAACAAGCCAATGGGTGTCTGCCCCAGGAACAACCCCCCCCCCCCGTCCCTTTTAGCATGTCGCCAGTTTCTGGTCATCTCCTGCCATACATCTACAGTCTCTGGTCATCTCCTGCCATACATCTGCAGTCTCTGGTCATCTCCTGCCATACATCTACAGTCTCTGGTCATCTCCTGCCATACATTTGCAGTCTCTGGTCATCTCCTACCATACATCTGCAGTCTCTGGTCATCTCCTGCCATACATCTGCAGTCTCTGGTCATCTCCTACCATACATCTGCAGTCTCTGGTCATCTCCTGCTATACATCTGCAGTCTCTGGTCATCTCCTGCCATACATCTGCAGTCTCTGGTCATCTCCTACCATACATCTGCAGTCTCTGGTCATCTCCTACCATACATCTGCAGTCTCTGGTCATCTCCTGCCATACATCTGCAGTCTCTGGTCATCTCCTGCTATACATCTGCAGTCTCTGGTCATCTCCTGCCATACATCTGCAGTCTCTGGTCATCTCCTGCCATACATCTGCAGTCTCTGATCATCTCATGCCATACATCTGCAGTCTCTGGTCATCTCTTGCCATACATCTGCAGTCTCTGGTCATCTCCTGCCATACATCTGCAGTCTCTGGTCATCTCCTGCCATACATCTGCAGTCTCTCGTCATCTCCTGCCATACATGTGCATTCTCTGGTCATCTCCTGCCATACGTCTGCAGTCTCTGGTCATCTCCTGCCATACATCTGCAGTCTCTGGTCATCTCCTGTAATACATCTGCAGTCTCTGGTCATCTCCTGTAATACATCTGCAGTCTCTGGTCATCTCCTGCCATACATCTGCAGTCTCTGGTCATCTCCTGCCATACATCTGCTGTCTCTGGTCATCTCCTACCATACATCTGCAGTCTCTGGTCATCTCCTGCCATACATCTGCAGTCTCTGGTCATCTCCTACCATACATCTGCAGTCTCTGGTCATCTCCTGCCATACATCTGCAGTCTCTGGTCATCTCCTGCCATACATCTGCAGTCTCTGGTCATCTCCTGCCATACATCTGCAGTCTCTGGTAGCTTTCTGTAGCGATACAATCACTAATAATATGTTTGGACCATTGGTGACATCAGGAACAACACCCATGCCCTCTATTTTGAGTAAGTTGACCAATACTGGCCTTTAAGTGAATTTAGATGGATTTGGATGGTCAGAATTACAAATCCTTTGGCAGGTTAAACCAATTCCATATATATATATATTTCATCTGTGTATTTAGCTGTTGGTTCAGTTTTTGCAATTAAATTATTAATGCTAATTTACATTTTCTCCTCAGCTACAATTAGATCAGATTTCCACCCTCCGTCCCTAACTACACTGAGACAATACGTTTTTAAAGCAGCTTTCATTCTAAGCAAGAAATGCAAGATATGATTGGATCAGAAATTAGGCATTGCTACGTTGTAGCTTCTTTCCTGATACCAAGAATTTCTAATCACTTTAACCGAGTCTGACAGGGGCATTTTTCCTGATGTTAGCCTGAAGTGTGTATTGTCAAATATCATTACAATATATCTTTCCTCTATAACACAAAGTCATTTTGTGATTTAGAAACAGATTGTTTCTTTTATGTGGCTGCAACATCCTCATCTTGATTACTGGAATGGTAACATTTCATGGACAACTAATTATTTATTTTTCGTCTTTGGTAAACCTGGAGTGATGTAAACATATAGAAATATATTTATGCAAAATGGATACATTTTACAAGTATAAATTTGCTTCTTCCTCTCCCTTTCTATATTTTGCTATGCAGGGACTGGAAGTTGCTGATACTAATTAAAATTTGAGTACTTTTGGTTCTTGTATTTAAAAAAAGAAAAACAGGAGGAACGTAACTGTATCTGAGCGCTACAAACTAAAAACGCTACTTATTTCATGTTTAATATTCATTGTAAATGTCGCTGTAAATGGCCCGCTCTCTGTGAATCTGGGCCATAGTGTTTTGCTTGTATGCCAAAAAGTTCAATTTTGGTCTCATCTGAGCAGAGCACCTTCTTCCACATGTTTGCTGTGTCCCCCATATGGCTTCTCACAAACTGCAAACAGGACTTCTTATGGCTTTTTTTTTAACAATGGCTTTCTTCTTGTCACATAAAGAGCAGATTTGTGGAGAACACGACTAATAGTTGTCCTGTGGACAGATTCTCCCACCTGAGCTGTGGATCTCTGAAGCTCCTCCAGAGTTACCATGAGCCTCTTGGCTGCATCTCTGATGAATGCTCTCCTTGCATGGCCTGTCAGTTTAGGTGGACGGCCATGTCTTGGTAGGTTTGCAGTTGGATGGATTGAACAGAGTTCCGTGAGATGGTCAAAGCTTGGGATATTTTTTTATAACCTAACACTGCTTTAAACTTCTCAACAACTTTTTACCTGACCTGTCTGGTGTGTTCATTGGTCTTCATGATGTTATTTGGTCACTAAGGTTCTCTAACAAACCTCTGAGGGCTTCACAGAACAGCTGTATTTGTTACTGAGATTCGATTACACACAGGTGGACTCTATTTACTAATTAGGTGACTTCCGAAGGCAATTGGTTCCACTAGATTTTAGGTAGGGGTATCAGAGTAAAGGGGGCTGAATACAAATGCAAACTACACTTTTCAGATATTTATTTGTAAAAAAAAATCTGAAAAACATTTATCATTTTCCTTCCACTTCACAATTATGTGCCACTTTGTGTTGGTTTGTCTCATAAAATCCCAATAAAATAAATTTAGGTTTTTGGTCGTAACATGACAAAATGTGGAAAATTTCAAGGGGTATAAATACTTTTATACATTCTTATCTCGTTTCAGCATAAGGATTAAAAATAGTTAATATTGATTGAGATCATAAAGTTCTACTCTAATGGTGTATTAATTGATACAGAGCTTGCATTAATTTACTTCTTTTATATCTGCCTGAATTTCAGGTTTTTAAATGCAGAAAGGTAACAAATAATTTACACATTTTATAGATTCTACTGTATATTTACAGCGCTTTATGCTCTTTGTGGTTTTTAAGTGATCATACGTTGGCTATTTATAGATTTTATTAAAGAAAATATAGCAGTATAAATGTGAGGAGGGAAAAAAAAGAAGGTTTTGATCTGTCTCACATTTTGCATGAGACTAAACTAAACCGCGGGAGTCTGTTTGGAGGATGAGAGTTTATCCACCACATCCAATTATTTGCCAACCACTGGGACAGAAAACACAGCTCCAATTGTAAGAAAAAAATTGAGCAGTAAATCCACCTTGATGTTAACGCTTGCAGCTTTTATAACTCCCCTGAATGCAAAATCTTCATTTTTTTGTAAAGTACTTTATGGTCCTTAAAAAAAAAGAAAATAAAAAAAAGAAAATAAAGGTACTGTACTTTTGTGCACTGAAATTAATCTTCTATTTGGAAGCAGAAAAATATCATAAAGTGAGATTTCTTTGGTATATATTAATGGGAATCAATTGCACCAACTTACAGGATTCCCATGACGTTTATTAAAACTGGCTGTTGTTTGCACTATGATGGGAGGCTGTGTTTTGCATTCTGGACCGATACCAAGATGTTGAACTCACGATATTAATATTTCATAAAAGCGGCCGGGCACATTTATGGCTTTATTCTAATTGGTAACAATTGTTCATTTTTTATCTATCTCAAAAGGTAATGTTTTATTCAGGGCTTACGTTGTTAGTTCTTTTGTTCTTTTTTTTTTTGTTTGTACTTTTTGTAGGAAGGCTAAATTGTGTACTTTTTGGGATGCCACAGGCATTTTTGGGAGGGCACCACATCATGATCATATTATACATCTGTGTATTCTAGACCCAAAATTGACTTTTGCGGTGTCCCACAAAAAGCCACACCAATACAACTTTTAAAATTAGGGGGAGGATACACACCCCTTGACCCCTATTTTAAAATTGGAGGGGGGGGGATACACACCTCTTGATAATTTTACTTACGTTGTTAGTTCTTTTGTTCTTTTTTTTTAACTTTTAGGCTAAATTGTGTACTTTTTGGAATGCCACGGGCATTTGTGTGGGGGCACCACATTCATGATCATACAATACATTTTTGTATTCTAGACCCAAAATGTACCCCTATGTGTCCCAGAAAAAGCCACATTAATACACATTTTTAATTTAAGGGGGGGAGGATACACACCCCTTGACAATTTTATTCCTAAAAATTGTTAAAACTAGACACATAGGGGTTGATTTACTAAAACTGTGGAGTGCAAAATCTGGTATTGGTCTACATAGAAACCAATCAGCTTCATTTTTTTTTGTTAAGGCTTCATTGAACAAGCTGAAGTTTTAAGTTGATTGGCTATCATGCACGGCTGCCCCAGGTTTTACACTCTCCGGTTTTAGTAAATCAACCCCATGCAGATCTACAAATTAATAACATGAAATAAATTGCTTGAACAGCTCCCTTGCAGTAACTGCATAGCATTCACCTCTACCATTAATAAATAGTTTCTAATGGGGGTAACAAGTCCCCTTAACATAATAGTGTCTGCTTTTATTATACTGCAGTGTTCATATACGCGTTTCGCCTGAATTGATGCCTGCTTCATTGGGAGTATATTAAATAAAGGGGTGGGCCTCCCCAATATTTCAATAAAATCACTCTATGCTAGATGTAACCCCATTGGTTACTGGGTCCCACTGGTCAAGCATCTTGGACATCAGGATGTCAAGAGGAAGGTATCCCCATGTGAAAACAAGGGTAGCAAATAAGGATTCAGGTGCTAAGTATCTAAAAAAGGATGGTACAGCACCCGCTATATTATAGATTTCCAGGGGGGCTACCCAGTGAGCACAAGGGATAAATATTATATCAACCAACATACAAAGGTCCAGAGGAAAAGGTCTTTCTCCAAAATGCTGGAAAACATCTCACCCTTGTGCAGGCAACCCTGATGCTTTTTTTGTAGGAAGGCATTGGGGTTGCCCTCATATTTGGTAATGGGGCAGCTAAGAGATGGGCCGTTTCCCACACAGGAGAGACCCCTATCTACCTGATCAGCAGTCTTTGATTGCTCGGTTCTCAGTCTAATAGCTGGTGGGGAACAGATACAACAGGTGTTGAATCCACCTAGGTAAGTGTAATCCTTAAAAAAAGTTCCCATACTTCTCTTTTAAGTAGATTTAAACTGTGGGTTCACTTGGATATAGACTAAAGCAAGCCTATTGGCATACAAAATATGATCAGCTGACATTTATACTCAAATAGCTTTTCGGAGACTTGTTAGGCAAATAAAAGCACTACCTTCCACATATTTACCACCTATGCAACAGGAGGCAAGTGCGAATTGCTGTAAGTTAAGATGAGCAAATAAATATGCAAGTTTGTGGGAATCCCTGTTGCTCCATGGAACTTAGCATACATTTTATACAACAGCCGGAGGTGATCTGTAAAGCCTATCATGTTCCCTCCTCTCTTCAGACTAATTTAGTTGTTCCCCACAGCAGTAAATCACAGCCGAAAAAAGATAGGCTCCATAAAAAGGTTACTACTTGTCACACCACATCTAAAATTGATCTGAAACCATTACACGGAAAAGAGATGATAACATCGTTGGAAAGTCATTTAAATGTACAAAGTATAAATATTTTTCTCCTATTGAATTGGTTTACATGATTTAGTGGAGGCAATTGGCATATCTGCTGCTGGAGGCTTTCTGTGCTCCTTATAATCATTGATGGCTGTATACTAGTATTGTTCAATCTTCACATGAGCCCTTGTCTGTAACAATCAGCAAGGCATTTGCTTTCATTTCACTAAAATGAATTTCCAATTAAAAGATAATACCTCTCTATGATGTAGCTGCCATATCTTCTTGGTGTTACCTGGCTCATCATGAGCTGTAAATTCTCAATGGCAAATGTCAGTGGTTCTTAACCACTTGGCCATGTCCTGCTAATGGGCAATGGTCTCCGTCCTTCTGGGTCTCCAGCCAGCTACCTACTATAGTGCCTCCCAGCTCCTATAGTGTTTGCAAACTTTTATAATTTCCTGCAGTGCCCATCAAACCTCACAGTGCCCCCAGATCCACTGAAAGTGCTAATAGTGTCTCCCAACCTTCCACAGTGAACCTACCCGCCCCCAACCTCCCACAGTGTCCGCCAGCCTCCTATAGTACTCCTAACATCCAAAAGTGTTCAACAGTGCCCCCCAAATCTCCCACAGTGCCTTCCAGCCTCCCATAGTTCTCCCAACCTCCAAAGGTGTGCCATGGGGCCCCCCAACCTCCCACAGTGCCCTCCAGCCTCCCATTGTTCTCCCAACCTCCAACAGTGTTTAACACACCTCCCCAAAACTCCCACAGTGCCCTTCAGCCTCCCATAGTTCTCCCAAACTCCAACAGTATTTAACAGCCCCTCCAAACTCCCACAGTGCCCTCCAGCCTCCCATAGTTCTTTCAACCTCCAACAGTGTGCCACAGTGCCCCCCAACCTCCCACAGTGCCCCTCAAGGCCTCCCCATAGTTCCCCCAACCTCCCACAGTGTGCCACAGTGCTTCCCAACCTCCCACAGTGCCTCATGGGCCCCACTGTTTCATCCAGTTTCCCACAGTGCCCCTTCAAAGCCCCAAGCCCCTTTCCAAAAACCTCATCTGGTACAGGGCATCCATGTCTACTTGTTTACTAATCCACTTCCAAATCCCCATTTACCCTGAATCTCACACACTCCCCATCCCCACTGTGACACTCAGTCCCATCCAGAGCCTTCAGGCATATCGATACTTACATCCCATTCTGTACTTTACTGAGAGTATAAACTTTTTTTTTCTGATGTGGCATGGAAGTTTTTGAAAGACTTTGCCAGGCCCTCATCCTGTCAGAACACAATAGCTCAGCGGGGAGATCGCTGTACTAAAAGTTCATTGTGACCTCCTCCAGGGCTCCTAAGGTTTTTTTCCTTTAGCCCAAGCAGTTACAGCAAAAAGTATTTTTCTTTTGACATAAAGATTTTACATAAATACCTCTGGTCATTGTAAGCACCCCTGTCAGTGTTAAATGGTTTGTTTCATCTCTGTAACCATAGACGTGCACAGGGGGTGTGCCAGGTGTGCCTGGGCACATCCTAATCACTCTGTGCGGTGTCGATTACCTGTACTGTCCATGCTTCCCCCATGTTGCTCCTTCTCCGCCCCCCACCGCAGTGCTCCTGGCTTCACTCCTGTCCCCTGGCTGCTGCCATTTCCTGGGAGCTTGTTCTTTTAAAGAACAACAGACTTACTGGCTGGATCACCAGATGAAAATAGAAGAAAGAAAACCTAAAAAAAAATGAATGCAGCCACCACATATAAGAATTAGTAAGCTGCAATATAATATGGGCTGGATTCACAAAGAGTTACACCGGCGTATCAGTAGATACGCTGACGTAACTCCGAATCTAAGCCTGTCGTAAGTTTAAGTGTATGCTCAAACTGAGATATACTTAAACCTAGCTAAGATACGACAGGCTGCGCCGTCGTATCTTAGGGTGCACTTTTTCCGCTGGCCGCTAGATGGCGCTTCCGTTGATTTTGGCATAGAATATGTAAATGACTAGATACGCCGATTCACGAACGTACGCTTGCCCGTTGCAGTAAAGATACGCCGTGTCCGTAAGAGATACGCCGCGTAAAGATAAAGCTGCCCCCTAGGTGGCGTAGCCAATGTTGAGTATGGCCGTCATTCCCGCGTCGAAATTTGAAAATTTTACGTTGTTTGCGTAAGTCGTCCGTGAATAGGGGTTGGACGTAATTTACGTTCACGTCGAAACCAATACATCCTTGCTGCGTACTTTGGAGCAATGCACACTGGGATATGTCCACGGACGGTGCATGCGCCGTTCGTAAAAAATGTCAATCACGTCGGGTCACCAATCATTTACATAAAAGACGCCCCCTCATCCTCATTTTAATTAGGCGCGCTTACGCCGGCCCCATTTACGCTACGCCGCCGTAACTTAGGAGGCAAGTGTTTGTGAATACAGCACTTGCCTCTCTGACTTACGGCGGCGTAGCGTAAATACGATACGCTACGCCGCCTCAAAGATGCGCCGATCTACGTGAATCCAGCCCTAAATGTTTGCTTTTGGGTTAAATACTGCTTTAATTGATAAAGAATAATGTAGTATTCAAATGTGTAGGCTTGTAATGGTTTTTAGTTGCTGTATTTAAATGACAAGTCCTGAAGTACTTGTGTAATAATTATCGGCTGTCAAAATGTCGAAGCACCATGGGTAATCAATTCTAATGATTTTACTAAAGGTTTTGCGTTATCTATGCATATGCTTTTTTTGTACAGAATTATCCTCAAACCTCGTGGCAGCAATAAAACTATTAGAGCTATAAAAGATATGCATGTAACATTTTGCAAAAGCACCATAAAATTCAATTAAAAAGCGCAAACTGAACTCCCACCAGCAACATGCCGATAGGCGGTCATGCAGATGTGGGAATACAGCTCTGGTGGTTTTGTATGGTTTGAAGTCTGATAGGAATTGATATTTTACCTATCTTACTTATACGTGTTCTTTTTGGAGAAAACTGATTTTTTTTTTTTTTTTTTAATTTGTTAATTTGGTTTTCTCCTTGCAGATGCTGCAGATCTTGATGCGGCCTTACAAAGATTTTGACAAGCATTATTCATGTGCTAATGGGACTTTTTATGTCAACAGAACATGATTGCTTTTTAAAGTACATCTGTCACCTGCCTGCAGTGCAGAAGGTTATTTTGTGAATTGAGATTATTAGTTGACAAAGAATCTTCTACAAGTTTGTGCCTTTTAAGGGGTGGTTTCGGGAAAAAAAGAATTCTGAGCTCTTTTAGATATGGAAAGTAAGTGGGAGCCTTTTTGGAAAATAGGTTATGTTACTGCTAATGACAGGCATGAACAGTAAAAATGAACAGTGATTTCAGCAAAGGGAACCTTATAAAAATGAACGGCACATCTAGAAATATCTTTGTAACGGAATGGCCCGTGATACCCAGAGACTTTTGAAGGATGCGGGGTACTCCTGTGCCAGCTTCACCAATGACTCTTGTGTCTAGGGTCATCCTATGTCCAATAGGGGCATAGGATGACTGAGAAATTATATCATGAATTACATGAGATGGGACAGTAATGATAATTCATGTATTGCAGGATATCTTGAAACATTACAAGTTGTTAATTCTGACCCCAACAGGTCAATAGGAGAGTGTCTCATTCAATGTGGTACATAGACTGTTGAGGTGCTAGTTAAGTCTAGCTTCTGAGGGACCTTTCATTGTGTATGCTAATGACACTGTATTGTGTGAAAGTCTATTGATGATAATATGTGTTGTGACTTAACACACTCTAAAGGTCAGACGTCTGACTCATGTTCACTAAAGGGATGTGGATTATGTAGCAGGTGGGAATAGCTTATCGCGGAGTCAGAAAATCTGTCTAAGATGTGGATTGAGGGGGATTTTTTAAGCACCCATTGTGTGATGTTGTGAGTGGAGTGTGTCATTGTCCCTTTTCTTACTGCAGCATGCTTTGTAACTGTATATAAGCAGCCTGAGTTTATTATTAAAGGGTTCATTTGTTTGGAACCAGAGACAGAGATGCGTGTGTCTCGTTTCTGGGGAAAATCCATATGGATTGTGTCTGCTGGATTGTGGAGTGTCGGATAAGCTGTCATGGGATGGTGGAATGGAATATCGTAAACTGTGTAAACCCCTGACCGTTACAATCATAACCGTTGTTTTGGATTGAAACTTTCCTGACTTTGTTTTTTTTTTGGGGGGGCACCTGAGTTTTCCGGTATGCCTGTCACACCTTTTGTTAAGGAGGGGCCCCACACTGCCTATGTTGAGTCCCCTATCTTACAATGGCTCGGTACCTGCTAATTAGGGATATGTTCGCTTTACCCTTTAGATTGTTTTTCCTATTGTTCTTACTCAATGGTATGTATATGACCAATACAACTATTTTTCTTCTTGGTTTGGAGGTTCCCACCACAGTTCAGGTTGAAAAACAGAACGGCCCGGATTCACAAAGCACTTACGCAGACGTATCTCGAGATACGCCGCGTAAGTGTAAATATGTGCCGTCGTATCTGTGCGCCGTGCCCACAAAACTAGGCTTCCTATGACCGACGTAACTTGCCTACGCCGTAGTATCGTGGGGGGCGCATATTTACGCCAGGCGCATTTGCCGCTCCCATAGATTTTCTATGCACATATGCAAATGAGGTAGATACGCCGATTCACAAACGTAGTTGCGCCCGGCGCATCATATACGCGGTTTGCGTAAGTCATACGTCCGGCGTAAAGTTATTCCCCATATAGGAGGCGCAACCCATGCAAAGGTATGGACCAGGGAACACAAGCCGTCGTATCTTTTGTCGTTTACGTTGTACGTGAATATGACTAGGCGTAGGTTACGTTCACGTCGTAGGCAGTGAATCGACGCATCTTAGGCAGTTGTTCCGATGATTCTGAGCATGCGCACTGGGATGCGGCCACGGGACTGCGCATGCGCCGTTCGTTTTAGGTACTTCTATGATGCTTGACCCATCATTTGCATGGGGTCACGCCTCATTAGCATGGCTCACGCCCACTTCCACCTACGCTGGCTTACGCCGAGGAAATCCAGCGTATCTTTAACAGCGAGTGAAAGCGAGTGCTTTGTGAATCCAGTGCTTGCCTCTGTGCGCTGCACCGGCGTAGCGTAAAAGAGATACGCTACGGCGGCATAAAAATGCACCGATGTATGTGAATCCGGCCATATTTTCTAAAAATGTTCTTGCCTGTGAAAAAAAGAAAGAAAGAAAACAAATGCAGCCACCACATCTAAGGACTATATGATGCACTATGTTATATTGTTGTTCTTGGGTTTAGTTATCCTTTAAGCCAGTGGTCTCCAAACTGCGGCCCGAGAGCCGGATGCGGCCCTTTGCTTGCCTTTATCCGGCCCTTGGGGCAGTATCCCTCCCACTGATACGAGACACTATTCTGACATCTGACTCCAACAGTGGAGCACCATTTCTCCCACTGACACCACTAACGGGGCACTATTCCTCCCCCTCATACCATATGTTTAGTTCCACTGATGCCAGAAAAATTTTCACCCACCGATGGCCAAAGTCCGGCCCTCCAAGAGTCTGAAGGACAATAAACCGGCCCTTTGTTTAGAATGTTTGGAGACCCTTGCTTTAAGCAAAGCTATGCACACTGCTTACTGCAGAAATGTTTTGTTGCACTTCTATCTACCTTCTAAAAGATAACGTGATAAAAATCATTTATCTGCCTAATCTTGGTGTAATCTCTTTTTCCAGTGGAATGCTTTAGAAAACATTGAAAAATCAGCTGGCAGTCCTATGGATTGCAGTAACCCTCAGCATGTCGTACAAACAATTTCCTCACAGCTCCCAGAACAAAGCCAATTTAAGTATGTACATTAACATTAGACGCTCTCATTATCGGCTTCGTCTTGAAGTTTTGTGGAAATTTTGTTTGCAGATGTTTCCAAAAACATTTTACATTTATTTTTTTTATTTTTTTAAAGCATAACATGTAGCTTGGTATTTTACAAGCTCTCGCTGAGAAGGAATATTTAGAGTAGCAAAAGAAAATATTATGTTTATAGCATTTATTGATGGCGGTACTTGTGATGGAAGACCAATGCAAAAGCCCTTTTGAACACTATCAAAATCATTGCAAATTTAGGAGTTTAGATTTTTATCATGAAAGACCCTTATAAATTATGCATCCGTGATACTCTTCCATAAACATGTCATCTTGTGAAGCTCCAAGAGCCTCTTTGCTTTCATTCTGAAAACTCTTTCAAACTACACATAGATACAAAATAAAAAAAATGATAATACTTTTATTTTTTAAATAAAGAAATATGTAAATATTAAGGGGCAGATCCACAAAGAAATTACGCCGGGGTATCTATTGATACGCAGCGTAATTTCAAATTTTGCGCGTCGTATCTTTGTTTTGTATCCTCAAAACAAGATACGACGGCATCTTGGCTAGATCCGACAGGTGTACGTCTTAGTACGCTGTTGGATCTAAGTTGCAATTTTTCGGCGGTCGCTAGGTGGCGTTTCCTTTGAATTCCACGTCGAGTATGCACATTAGCTATTTACGGCGATCCACGAACGTACGACCGGCCGGTCGTTTGCGTTTGGCTTTTTCCAGCGTATAGTTAAAGCTGCTGTTATGAGGCATACTCAATGTTAAGTATGGCCGTCGTTCCCGCGTACAATTTTGATTTTTTTACGTTGTTTGCGTAAGTCGTTCCCTAATAGGGATTTGCGTAGAATGACGTCACCGACGTGAGCATTGGCTTGTTCCGGGTTAATTTCGATCATGCGCACTGGGATACCCCCATGGACGGCGCATGCGCAGTTAAAAAAAATGTTGTTTACGTTGGGTCACGACGTATTAACATAAAACACGCCCCTATCACAGATATTTGAATGGTGCGCCATTACGCCGCCAAAGATACACTACGCTGCCGTTACTTACGGCGTGAATTCTTTCAGGATTCGAAAAAAAAGCACAAAGTTACGGCGGCGTAGTGTATCTTAGATACGCTGCGCCCATCGCAAAGGTACGCGGATCTGCCCCTAAAGCTGAATTCTAATAAAAAACATCCACACCTTGACCCCTGACTTCTTCCTCTGCACATTCATATATACATACATACCTTTTGTAAGGGTACCCTGGTCTGTCTGATCATCCTGGTCATGGACCATACCTCTTCTCCTATGATGGATGCAGTCCTTACTATTCACCATTGAACAGTGGCATAATTTTTACATTTCATAGTCTTTTCTTTCTTTTTTTCTAATTTCTTTTTTTAATTGTAGTTGTGTGTTAACACACATTCATAAAACGATTAACATCAAGCTGGTCTCCTTTACATATATCCGAAAAAATTATTGAAAAGACTATACAGTGCCTTCAAGAGCTTACATTAACTGCTTGCCGACCAGCCGCCACAGTTATACGGCGGCAGGTCGGCTCTGCTGGGCGAGAGCACATAGCAGCCAATAGGGACACGCGCGCGCCCCCCGCTCGCCCCCAACTCCCGTGCGCGCGCCCCAGCAGGCGCGATCGCCGTCGGGCATCCGCGATCGCTCATTTACACACACAGCTCCCGGTCATGTCAGGGGAGAAATGCCTGCCCGTCTGTTCATACAATGTATGAACAGCGATCAGTCATTTCCCCTAGTCAGTCCCACCCCCCCTACAGTTAGAACACACCCAGGAAACATACTTAACCCCTTCCCCGCCCCCTAGTGTTAACCCCTTCCCTGCCAGTGGCATTTTTATAGTAATCCAATGCATTTTTATAGCATTGATCGCTATAAAAATGCCAATGGTCCCAAAAATGTGTCAAAAGTGTTCGAAGTGTCCACCATAATGTCGCAGTACCGAAAAAAAATCGCTGATCGCCGCCATTACTAGTAAAAAAAATCTATTTATAAAAATGCCATAAAACTACCCCCTATTTTGTAAATGCTATAACTTTTGCGCAAACCAATCAATAAACGCTTATTGCAATTTTTTTTATGAAAAATATGTAGAAGAATACGTATCGTCCTAAACTGAGGAAACATTTTTTTTATATATTTTTGGGGGATATTTATTATAGCAAAAAGTAAAAAATATTCATTTTTTTCAAAATTGTCGCTCTATTTTTGTTTATAGCGCAAAAACTAAAAACCGCAGAGGTGACCAAATACCACCAAAAGAAAGCTCTATTTGTGGGGAAAAAAGGATGCCAATTTTGTTTGGGAGCCACGTCGCACGACCACGCAATTGTCAGTTAAAGCGACGCAGTGCCGAATCGCAAAAAGTGCTCTGGTCTTTGAGCAGCAATATGGTCCGGGCGTTAAGTGGTTAAAGGCGGGTTGATATTTGAAGCATACAGACTTACATGTGTAAGAAAAGGTTCTGACCTCATTAAAGTCTCCTTTTTCATTTCATTTTATGCACCAAATCTGTGTGCATATAGGAACATCTCATAGTCAGACAGTCAATTAATTTCTTTCATTTGACTAACTGTTGTAAGAGCAGTGCTCCTTTGTCCTTCTTTTTGCTTGTCTAAAACTTTCCCTGTGTTCTAATTTGCGGAAACTGTCTTCCCCAACATTCAATGCAATTCATCAAACAAACAATCTTCCGCCATTAGCTGGGAATACAGCAGGAAGGCAGGTGGCTTTGTCTTCCGCCTATTTATATTCCACTATTGTTTGATCTTTGCCTCTTGCCATTCATCGTTTTGCTGTTTGGATTTGTTTGTGTCACAGCAGTTGGATGGTGTCTTCTAAACAGGTTACCCGGAAAATGTCTCCATTGCAGCGGGCTGAAATAATGCAGTGTGTGGGCATATTCAGCAGATTCGGAGCAGCATCTTTGAAAGGTTAGGTATTGTTTGTGTTCAGTCTGGCACAATGCCCTCTGTCTTTCTTTTGTGAAGCTGCCAGTTCATTGCAATTTGGAAGTACACAACGGCAGTATGTATGGAACAGATGCCACATATTTTCTTTAACTGTCCAGCACAAAGGACCCAGCAAAACAGACAACATTGGCTTGTCATGGAGGATTCTGGGTATCTGGCACAGATTAGCCGGAGAGGTGTGCTTAAGCCATGTTTCATTCCCCCCCCCCCCCTTATCTTTTTGCTACGTTGGAGAAAAAGTGACTGGCCATTTTACAAAGCACTTGGCCAAATCACACTTCATTATTCCATTCAAATGCTGATTTCGTCCTATTCATATTTTTATGGTATTGATATCCTCAGTGGTACGTGACTATATAATGAGATTTTCCTCAATGACTGAGGTGTGTATAATGTTTAAACAATTACTCCTTTTGACTTTTTTTTTCCATTCTATCCAGCCAAGCACACACATTTTGCATTGAAACAGACTTAAGGACTCGATGGGCCAGATTCAGAAAGAGTTATGCCGGCGTATCAGTGATACGCCGGCATAACTCACACTTTGCGCCGGCTTATCTGTTTTTCTGTATGCAGAAAACAAGATAAGCCGGTTTGCAGCAAAGATCTGACAGGCGTAATTGTATTACACCGTCGGATCTTAACTGCAATTTTAAAATGGCCGCTGGGGGCGTTCTCGCTGATTTACGCAGAGAATATGTAAATCAGAGAGATACGCCAATTCACGAACGTACGCGGGCCCGACGCAGTCACTTTACGCCGTTTACGTAAGCGTTTTCCCGGCGTAAAGATAAAGCTGCCCAAAGCAGGCGCATCCTATGTTAAGTATGGACGTCGTGACCGCGGGAAATTTGAAAATGTTTATGTCGTTTGCGTAACTCGTCCTTGAATGGGGATTTACTTTGATTACGTTCACGTCGAAAACACCGTCATAATTCGGAGCATGCGCACTGGGATTTTTCTAAGGCCGGTGCATGCGCATTACGTTCGGCGCGTGGACGCGCCTAATTTAAATAGGAGACGCCGCCTACTCGCCTAATTTGAATTAGGCCGCCCAATTTACGCTACGCCGCCGCAACTTAACACGCAAGTTCTTTGTGAATACAGCACTTGCGTGTTAAGTTGCGGCGGCTTAACGTAAATAAGAAAAGTTACGCCGCCGCAACTTTCCGCGCGGCTTTCTGAATCTGGCCCATTCTCTCTATTGAGCTCCTCTAATTTATTTTTCTGACGTTCGTCTCTTGTACCCAACTGCTATTTCAGATAAATACCTATTTTTGTCAGCTTGTTTTTTATTATATGGATAAATATGAAAATTAAGTATTCAATGGTTCTGAGCTCTGCCCTCTCACTAAGCCTACTGCTTCCTTTGGTCTGAGCACCACCCTCTACCTAATCCAACTGCTTCCCTGGTTCTAAGCACCACCCTTCCATTAAGCCAACGACTTCCTTTTTGTTCTGAGCGTGTATTACACAATGGCCACTTTCACTTCTCCCACCTTCCTTCTCCCCACTTTCTATTTATTTTACCCCTGTGTCATCACTGTATTGTACTTTTTTGTTTGATGTTACACGTTTTGTCACAGTGTGATTAGTAGGGTGTGGGTCCTCAGGCCTACACTGAATGTCTTGGGAGGGGGTGGACATGGCCTTCTGGCTTAGTTCGCCCTCTCTCATGGGGTCTCCCTTTGGGGAAGTCTCATCTAGTACTTGGGTGGGTCTGTTTCGGCAGACCCTCCAGAAAAAGGGGTCCATCTGTTTTTTCTGGTTTTGGCCAGATGGACCAAGTGAAGTACCTCAGTCCCCGTCTGGAGCCAACCCCCCCCCCCCAAGGGATCAGGGTAAGGTCCTTCCTAGTGGAGGACAGTGTAACACCCGTTGCACAATTTGTGTCACTCTTTATGTATGTGCACATTTTTTGGCACTGGGTGGAGTTTTGGGGTGTGTTTCACACGCCACTCGCTTTTCAAACAAATAAATCTTACTTTGTTCTGAGCATGTCCTCTCACTAAGGCTGCATTCACATCTAGACGGACGAAATCGCGGCGTTTTGTCGCCGCAAATCGCGGTAAAAATAGCAGCGTTTTGTACCGCGATTTGCGGCGACAAAACGCCGGTATTGTCCGCCTAGATGTGCCCCAAGATGACCCCCTCTATGGAGATGATTGCCATCTCCTAGCCGAACGCTCGAAGACGCCTGAAAAAAAGGTCCGGGACCTTTTTTCACGCGGCAGGCGACAGGCGTCTGGCGTTCAGCGTGGAGATGTGAACCATCTCCATAGAGGGACATCTGTTTTCAGCCCTCTGGCGGCAGCGGCGTAGCGATACAGGCGTAAAAACGCCTAGGTGTGAATGGGGTCTAAGCCGTTGGCTTTCCTAAGTATTGTCCTACCCACTAAGCTAATTGCTTCCCTTGTACTGAGCACCACCTTCTCACCAAGCCTACTGTTTGCTTTCTTCTGAGCATCATCCTCCTATCGAGCCAACTGCTCCCCTTGTTCTGAGCATGTCCTCTCACTAATTCTACTGCTTCTCTTGTTCTGAGCACTGCTGGAGCCACAAGGGCAACCTATGAATCATTCCAATAGAACCTCAGCTCATCTATACTTAATAGTGGTCTTGCCTGGCAGGGGAGACACCATGATCATGAAGGTGGTTCTCCCAGGGCGAGGCACGGCTATTGCACACTCTAGGCCGTGCTGATCGTGGTTGTCTTCCCTGCCGCTTCTCGGCCTTTTGGCTGGGACTGGGTGTGGCATCTGTCCTCATCAGTTGTCAGCGGAGCGCTGAAGCACTGAAGCACCTCCTACATGGGGAGGGTGGATGCAATCCAATGACGTCATTGCACCTGGAAGGATGGTTTCAGCAGGGACTACGCTGTGCTGCCCGATAGAATACTGGGGGCCGGCCCATGGTTGAGTCTGAGCCATCTGGAAGGGTGCTCCTGGTGAGGATGGGTGCTGTGCTTGGTCTTGGTCTTTTTGCCGAGTTCTAGTCTGGCCTTCTGGCTGGCTGGTGTAAGTGCTATCTCTGTCAGCGATCCGGTAGGAGGAGCTGGTAATGCCCTGGGATAAGACGGGGCAGCACCATGCAAATCTGCTGGGTTGGCTGGCAGGGGTGGAGGGCTGCACTGGTCGGTCGGGGGGTCGGATATGGAACGAAAAGCCTATGGTGCATGTGCCCCTGGAGTGGCAGTCCAGGGGTATCTGAAGATCACTGTGTGTGAGGGACACATTGATTGAAGGATACCACGGTCACTGCACCAGATACACGCTTTTTTTAGCACCTGCCTCCTGGGCCGGGCCTTTTGGCTAGGACCGGAGGAATTTTTTATTCCTGGCCGGAGGGCCTGGTCATTGTTTCACCACAATGGCCACTTCTTTCACTCTCCTCTCCACTATCCCTTCCCCCACTTTATTTTATTTAAGCCTGTGTTTGTCACTTTTTTGTCTTTTTTTGTTGTGCACGTTTTGTCACTGTGTGATTAGTAGGGTGCGGGTCCTCGGGCCAGCCCTGAACGTCTTGGGAGTGGGTGGACATGGCCTTCTGGCTTAGTTCGCCTGCTCTCATGGGGTCTCCCTTCGGGGGAGCCCCACCTAGTACTGGGAGGGTTCTGTTTCGGCAGTCCCTCCGAGGAAGTTGGGTCCGTGTCGGCTTCGGTTGCTCGGACCACAGTACCTCAGTCCCCGTCTGGAGCCTAACGCCCCGGGGGATCAGGGTTTGGGTCCCTCTTCACAGGAGGACCACTTGACGTTGCACCCGTCTGCACGTTTTTGTGAACACTCTTTATGTGTGTGCACATTTTTTCTGCACCGGGTGGAGTTTTTTTGGGTGTGTTCACACGCCATAGGCTTTTCAAAAAAAAAAAATAGTGGTCTTGGTCCTGAAATTAGGTGTTCTCTGGTAAACACTTAGAAATATAAATTTTCTTTGTCTTGGTATATCTCCTGTGGCCACACGGTATCCTTATCTCTGCACTGTGTGGATGGTCCTGTTACTGACAATTAGTGGTCACATTCGCGTTCGTATCAATAGTAGTCTTGCAATCCCCTGAGGAAGCCCTACGCAGCGATGTTGGGAACATGTACCACGATATTACTGTCTATGTAAAAATACCAATGATCATGCAACACATGTGTATTGGATTTAAACCTGTTCAATTTTAATCATGTATGAATAAATAGTGAAGTTTTATATTATGAATGGTTTACTGACTACGTTTATGGCACGTTAAAATCCCACCAAATGTTTTTTTGCATAGGCTGCACTGATGACCGCTGATAGGTGGCACTGATGGGCACTGATAGGCAGAACTGATGGGTCTTGTTTGGCACTGATAGGGCTGCACTGATTATCAGTGCCCTGAGTATCAGTGTAAATGTGTGCTATCAGAATTGCCAGTTACTGGCTTTCGTCTTCCCACACTGTGGCAGTGCGTGAGGAAAGGAATGCCAATAACCTGCATGTTTTTTTACATCTTCAGCTGTGATTGGACACGTGGAAAAGGGCCGCTGTGATTGGTCCTTGACTGTGATCACAGAGTGCCCCAGATGCATGCCTCAGAGGGCGCGCAGGGGATGTGGTTCTGGAAGGACGTCCATGGATGCCCTCCCAAAACGTAACAGCCGCACTGTAGCTGTCTTTTGGGTGTAGCACAGTCGGAAAGTGGTTAAGATGCAAAATATTGCTATGGTTATGTTACAGACAGCTATGTTCAATTGTCATGGGTGTTCTGAGATACTGGACAAAGAAACTAAGGATAAAAAGCTGTTAATAGGCCTTATGTTACTGTATTCTTTGTTTCCTTTCTCTTAACAACATCCCCTTAGACACCAGTGCTGTCAGACCTGTCTTTCTCACAACCCATTTTGCTGGAGGTGCCATAGCAAGCAACAAAAAAAGATGAGTGACAGAGTTTTTATGCTTAGGCCCCGAACTTAAGACATAAAGCAAATCCTTCACAAAGGGAAAAAGAAGCATTTTGGGTTCTAATTAATGTGCTAATAGAAATGACAAATTTCTGTGCAAACATGTGGCAACCCAATGCAAACTAGAAACCAATTTGTTTTTATGGGCTGCTGCACAGGTGACAGATTCACATTAATATTTTCACTTCATTCACAGTGCATAACCATGCAGAGACACTTTTTCTTCTCATGTGTTGGTATGCTGCGGGTCGTCTAATCACACTGTAAGAAAGTAGAGAAGCTTGTGTTTACTTTGCACTTATTGGTCCCACTGAGATAATGCTGCTTCAACTTTCTGTGTGTAATCTGATCCAGGCTTTCTAGCCTTAGTATCTGTCATTTGCACAAATCAATAACCGTGTATTCATAGCGAGACAGTGTTTGGATCCATATTCCGAATATAAAACATCTTGTAGACAAGTATTGAAAGCTTCCAGTGAACAACTGAGCCGGACTAGTCAAGAATACTTAATTGGAAATCTATTGAGTTGCTCCTTATATACTGATTTTAATGCTCATTATAGAAGTTAAAAAATTGTCTTATCTGCTAAGTGTCTCCAAAGTTCAGTGGTTCGCGTTTTAAACGGTTTTGTTGTATTGTGTTTTTACGCCCAGTGACATAGGATATAAAAGGAGCCTTAGGTGAAGTATGTGGACAAATAGCCCTGGACATGCAAGGTTATCTTATTGGTATTGCTGTCATAAAGTATTGATGTTGGTGTAAGTAATCTGTTTTCGGGGGAAGGCACCTTCTACTGTACCCCCCAGAGGATCTCCCTGGTCTCCTTGGCTTGTAGTGTAATGTAACACAAATGTATATTGAAGAGCCACACCATGAATAAAAGGTCCAGATATGACTTTATTTCAAGAAAAGTCACAGGACAATTCATAAAGTAGCCAATGTCTTTTGGGGGTCCACAAATGCCCCCTTCATCAGGACTTCAGATTAAAAAAAACAGTGTAAATGGACTAGAAGTGAACTGGGCCATTAATGGTTGTTTTTCAGTGTTAATACAAGCACAGGTCTTATCAGCAGCTGGTTTGGCTGAACAGGCATTTATGGCCCCCCAAAACTTGTTGGATACTCTCTGGATAGCCCTCCTGACTTTTATTGGATTAATGCCAGATGATCACCATGGTCTCCTTGGTGACTTTATTCCAAGCTAAGTCAGGGGACGATCCAAAGTGTATCCAATGCCTTTTGGGGGTCCACAAATGCCCCCTTCATCAGGGCTTGAGATTAAAAACAATGGACTAAGCGTATACTGGGCCTTTAACCACTTATGGGCCAGCAGCCACAGTTATACTGCGGCTGGTTGGCTCCGCTAGGCAAACCGTCGTAGCTGTACGTTGGTCGCTTCAAGCGGTGTTAACACATCCCTGTTCTGTGAGCTGAGGAAATGTAGATCGTGAGTTCCTAATAGCTAGGAACCACGATCTATCATTTCCTCTAGGTCAGTCCCCTCCCCCTTGAGTTAGAACACTCATTAGGGAACACAATTAACCCCTTGATCAACCACTAGTGTTAACCCCTTCCCTGCCAGTGACATTTACACAATAATATGTGTATTTTTATACAGTAGGACTGATCACTGTATAAATGCCAATGGTCCCAAAAATTTGTCAAAAGTGTCGGATGTGTTCGCCATAATGTCGCAGTACAGATAAAAATTGCAGATCAGCGCCATTACTAGTAAAAAAAAAATAATAATAATGAAATAAATTGTAGACGCTATAACTTTTGCGCAAACCAATCAATATACGCTTATTGTGATTTTTATTACCAAAAATATCTAGAAGAAGACATATCGGCCTAAACTGAGAAAAAATTCACTTTAAAAAAAATTGGAGATATTTATTATAGCAAAAAGTACAAAATATTGTTTTTTTTTTCCAAAATTGTCGCTCTTTATTTGTTTATAGCGCAAAAAATAAAAATCGCAGAGATGGTCAAATACCACCATAAGAAAGCTCTATTTGTGGGAAAAAAGGACGTCGATTTTGTTTGGGTACAGCGTCACACGGCCGCGCAATTGTCAGTTAAAGCGACGCAGTGCAGAATCTCGAAAAAATGGCCTGGTCACTGGGCAGCCTTCCGGGGGCTGAAGTAGTTAATGGTTGTCTTTTAGTGTTATTACAAGCACCTGTAATAAACTTGCAGCTAGTTTGGCTGAAGGGGCATTTATGGCACCCCAAAACTTGTTGGATGCTCACTGTATAGTCTCCCCAACTTTTATTGTAATAAAGCCATATCTGGACCTTTTAGCAGTGATGGGTGCTTTATGTGGTTTATAAACTGAGACTTGGCCTGCCATATGGGCTCCACTGTTACTGGTTTTCCTAGGCAGTTGATTTAACCATTCTGGGATCCCCAGACAGATACGTTGTTCTGTGTTTGGACCTGAACAGAAATATGGTACCTCTGAAATTTATCACAAGGACTAGCATATTTGATAATAATTTTGCATTGGTGGGTGTACTACTGTAAGTCACCTAAACTTAATCAGTCTGTGTGCATAATCAATGCTTGGTTTTTCCGTTCCATGCTGGTTGGGCAGGATTGCTAATACACTAGAGTTTATAGCAATGAGTTTAGGAAAGTTTGGGGTGAGACTATGATACTTTTTTTTGGAAAACATCCACGTTGTCACAACAAGCTTTTGGGCCATATCCCCTTTGTAGTCTTGTTCTTAAGTTGATATTAACTCTTACAGGAGAGAATTTTCCTTCCTAGGGGTAGATTCCCTCTCACTTCCTGTTGTCTCCCTCCGTTTGTAAGTAGGAGTCGTTAGTAAGTCTGATGTTTGTAAGTAGGGGACCGCCTGTATTCAAGTTGTGCAGAGATTTCCAAAATTAATGTTAGCTCAATCTGAAGACCCCCCGCTCTTTTCCTCTGCAACCCACAGGGACACACTCCCCTAGGGTCCATTCATCCTATACACAGCAAATAGTCTACTCAGAGGTTTAATAACAACTGTCTTGTTTCAGCACATGCACAAACACTCCACCTACCTGTCTCTCTCCATTGCATTTTGCTACCGGCTGGGGCATAATCATATAGCTCTACAGCAGGGGTCTCCAAACTGTGGCCCTTTGGTTGCCTTTTTCCAGCCTTGGGGCACTACTCCTTCAACTGACACATTTGTTTTCCTCCACTGATGCAGAGGCATTTTCTACTCCCACTGGCCACAGTTTGGTCCCTCCAAAGCCTGAAGGACAGTAAACTGACCCTTTGCTCTACATATATGCCTCAGCAGGGGTAGAAACACAGTAAAAATAGTAGGCTTTGTGAAATGATTGTTCATATGCTGGAACTATAAAGCTGTTTTAACCTCATGGAAGTGGTGTGCAGCTCTGAACAGACTATTTGCATTGTACACAGCTTCTTCTTAGTTACTAAGCTTAGTGAACATTTACGTTGAAAAGGAACCTTCTTCTATACATCTAGTAAATAAACCCCCACCATTTGATTATTTTCTCCTTAATCATGCTTCTAAGGCTGGCCATACACAATACATCTGTGTTCCTGAGAGAACAAGTAAGGATGCTTCTGCCAATCCTTAACTGCACCAGCACCTACTTCTGTGTTGGCATAAACCCCATGAAGCAGTGCGTTCATGCTTCATTTAAGCTGCACATGTGGTTCACAAAGATAACAATTTAGTTGGCATAGAGAATTGAATAGAGGACATAGGTGTAGACCGTGACAATTCACGTAGTCTATACATGTTTCTGTTTATATCTTTATGTATCCTTCCTTGGTGGTCTACAGGAGGAATTTACATTTTATCAGTATTGTTTGCCTCTCCCTAATGGGACATATGTACCTCCTCCTTTTCCCCCTGTAGGGGGTGAAATGTTTTTAAAGTGTAAATAAACCCCCTTTTCAGCCAAGGAAGCTGCCATCTTTGCCTCTGTTTAATCTACAACGGCCATGATGCTGCACATGTGATCAGTTATGACACCAGCCATTGGATGGTTTGACAGTTTGGTTGAGAGCACAACCAATGGGAGTGTTACATTTCCAGGACGTGATGTGGCAGTGGGCAGCGCAGCTCCTGTGTCCTCTCCTCCTCGGCTTTAGTGGCGGGCAGCACATCTCCTGTGTCCTCTCCTCCTCGGCTTCGGCGGCTTTCATCGTGCGGCTCCTCCCTCCTCCTCTTAGGCATCCAATAGGATCGGTTGTCCTTTCAGTCAATTGGGTGATGGTCCCAAGACCCGCATCCTAAATTTGGCCTGGGAGAAGGATCAGCAAATATTAATTCGCTATTGTCACACACTTGGTTGCGATTGGGGCGCAGTGCTCTGTGCCCTTTTTTGAAGCCTATAAGAGCCTCTGGCTCTAATCACATGCTTAAAAAAACAAAACACATCCTCTCCATTGGAATCCATGAGTACGGCGCCCTGTATGTAGATCATGGGGGCTGGACGCACTTGGGTCATTGAGTAAGATGGCAGAGTTAGGTGCAACAATGCCAAAAGCTCAGCATTTATAAATTGTGATATGTTGCCTTTTTCCTCTTACTTGTGGCTAAAGTCTATATAAGGGAAGAGGGTGCAGGGGATGTTGCAGACAATGAATGGGGTTGTATATTTTACATGGTTCTCAATCCTTACATATACCCATGAAGTGATTAGTCTAATGTGATACACAGAGAAGAAACAAATCCTCACACATAAGTTGCACCTGTTTATCTTTGCCCCCCCTCCTCTACAGCCAGTTAAAGTACACAAATCAAAGGCTATTCCTCAGCACCAAAAAGCAGAGGAGTGGGGAGCTGATGTTGCAGCACAGCATAGAGCAGGGAGCTGTGTATAATCTGAGACCTAAGTGGCGGAAATAAACACCCTCTGCACAGTCTCATAGGTTAACATGCACAGCTAAGGCTGTCAATCACATGCTGTGTGCTGGGTTGGGAGGTGGGGCCATCTCCAGGGATTGCTTGGTGGTCAGCATAGATTGTCAAAAGTGACTCATGCAGTAGTAGAGAAATGAAAGAGGAGACAGAAATCACACTAACGTAGGCAAGTACAAACTACAGAAGGATATGCTTTGTTAAAGTTTCTTTTCAGTGATTTATAATTACTTTAAGGAAGCAGGAAACCATGTCTTATTTATTCTGTTTGGCGGTCTGTACATTAAAAAAAGTAGCTCTGCATATTAATCAGACTTATAACACATTCTAGCTTTATTTTGCAACTAAAATGATCACATTATACAAGGGTGGAGCTTGTACAAAAGGTCATCATTCAATTGCGCATTGGGGCAATATGTCTAAATGCATCCTCGACTATGAATGCCTTGATAATAATCACTTGTGCATTTAGATACAGTATGTATGTGTAGCCCAGCTTCAGTCATATGCACTAATTATTCATCAACATTGTATTATATTATGAGGACTCATTCATATATGAACTTTTGTGTTTATTATCTTTTTTTTAACGCGTCGTACATGTTCACTGCGGTAATTTTTTTCTGTTTGCTTTGCACCACTTTCCATTGGAATATGTCGGTGCATATAAATAATAAAACAAAACATCATATCATATCATTTTATGGTTGGTGGGCAATCTTGTAGGTGCTGTAAAAGCACTTTACGCGATGAAGACAGCTTGGAAAGCCTCCAGATGTGTTGGAGAGGTAAAACAAATCTTAGTATTGTTTTTTTTAATACAGTAAAATATACAGATTAATACAACCCCCATCTCCTGCCCACACACACACACACACCCCAACCTGGGCAAGTGTATATTTGAAGATATTTGGATGGTGGTCTAGAGCTAATTTGTATTCATTTTTTCTGCTCCCCTTAAGCATACCTCCCAATTAACAAAATCTGGTTGAAAACTTGACTAGGGTTCTAGCATCTAGACCAGTCTTTTTCAATCTTTTTTTTCTCTCAAGGAACCCTTGAAATAATTTTTAGACTTTACAGAACCCCTGCTAGAAATTACTAAGCCTGCATCTTACGTAACATAGTGTGCTCAGTAAATTGTTGCGAATAAGGAATGTGGTGTCCAGAAATATTTGACTTATGAGGCATATATTTTTTATTTCAAGTATAACTAAAAGTCATTTTTTTTTTAGTTTTTAATGGAGTGATCTGAATCCTTGTCAGATTTGTATTCCTTTCTCTGTGTTAGGGAGATTCTCCCTCTCTATTTGTCCTGTTTACTGTTATCACCAAGAGTGAAAGTTAAAGAAAATCCTACATTTTGGGTTTCCCTAGGAACAGGAATAGATAGGAAGTCTTCCAATAGGGACACTAGTTCTGGTGGCCTTGGAGACAATCAGGGGTTTCCTCACCTTGGAAGGATTTTCTCTCACTTTCAGTTTTGACTTTGGGACAGGAAGTGAAGGGTAATCTCACCAAAGAGACACAGATGGCAGACAGTGGTATAACCATCCCTTACTTTATCTAAAAAGGAAAAAAAAAAAAGCTTTTAGTTCTACTTTAAAGAGTAAGTAAACCCTGATGGGTTTTACTTCCTCTTTGTTTCCCTGCAAAGATAAAGCATAATGGGCTACTATGCATTGCATAGTAGCCCATTATGTGTCACTTACCTGAAACCAATGCCTGCGATGACCCTGATTTCCTCGCCTCCACAAAGTGTCCATCTTTCACCCTCTTCCTTCTGGGTATCGCAGCTCCGGCGCTGTGATTGGCCGGAGCCACGATGACGTCACTCCCGCCGGAGCCGCCAGTCATGGCACGATCTCCCTTAGAAACAGCACGATCACCGTTTCTAAAGGTTTCTACAGTGCGCCTGCGCCTATGTCTACGGTGCATGTGCCGTAGACATTGGCGCCCGTCTCTTTTGCAAGTATCTCCTAAACCGTGGAGGTTTAGGAGATATTTCAAGAACCTACAGGTAAGCCTTAATCTAGGCTTAAATTGGTTGTAAAGGGTTTGTATTATTAATCTTTAAATAAAATGAATAATGATAACAACAGAAAAGAAAGCAGACGTTGTAGTGTCTTGGGGATCAGTAAAAAAAATTCTACCTTGTATTGATGGCCACTGTATGTAACAATCAATTATCGACAGCTTAAGGAACACCTAGCACCTTCAGGAGGAAGCCCAGATTTTCACAAAGCCTTTATAAATAAAAGGTTGATCTAGACAGATATACAACATTCTTTTTCTTCCATATATTGAATCTAAAACTAAAAAGCTAATTCAGGTAAATGGCTAATCAGACTAAATATTTTCACATTTAATTTGTAGAGTTTGTTAATGGTCCAGAAATACCATATTTTTCTGGCAAGCTCTGAAATTCTGTATATTCGTCTATAAGAAATAATGCAGAGCTTGAATTTACAAACCCAGTTCTAACACTAGGAAGGAGAGAAAAATGGTCGTTTTGACATTTTCCTGCCTAGATTGGTCCATCAGGAATCAAGCAGGTTTTTTTTTTGATGACTTTGCAGGTTCTAGGAAATGCTGACCACTCGTTTCCCGGCCGGGCAGAGATAGAAAGGATACACTGGCTATTTGTTAGTGGTTTTCATTTCACATCTCTGATGCTGGATAATTAAGCTATTACAGAAACCGCTGCTGGTAAAAACAGACCTTTTCACCATACAGGAATAAAACACCTAAGTATATCAATCAGTTTTACAGAAATTGTTCTTCTTTTCCGGTTTAACCTTCAACAGCTAAACAAGAAATAAAGGACAGCTGCACTTCTTTTACTAGGAGTATACTTTCCATTCACATAGGCTGAATTACAAAGGTAATTAAGCTAATAAATGACCGTAAAAATTCAACTTTCTAAACTTTAAGGCAAAATAAAACCTTGTGGGCAACAAAGAAGCCTATTTTCCACGACTCACACTTTATTGTTTTTGTGCCCTGTAATTTTTATTTGTATATATGAAATACAAATATTTTTTAGGTCTTTATGGACCTTACTTTGTGCATGGGTCCAAATCATTGAGGATTATGGTTGCAGGGTTGTTTTTCAGGGGTTGGGATTGGCCCCTTAGTTCCAGTGAAGGAAACTCTTAAGGATACCAAGACATTTTGGAAATTTTCATGCTTCTAACTTTGTGAGAACATGACTGCCCACCAGTGCACAAAGCAAGGTCCATAAAGACATGGATGAGCGAGTTTGGGGAGGAGGAACTTGACTGGCCTGACCTCAACCCGATAGAGCAATTTGGGATGAATTAGAACAGAGACTGCAAGCCAGGCCTCCTTGTCCACATCAGTGCCTGACCTCACAAATGGGCTTCTAGATAATATTTTTGGTAATATATATATATTTTCTTTCTTTCAATTTAAAAAATAAATCCCCCTTGGCTTCTTCTGTATTTTGCCCACCGCTGCTCTGTGACTAGTGAACTGGTTTGGACCAATTTGTACCAGTTCACCTATAAATCTTGCAGATTTACTATTGGACTTCACTGTGCTGAATTACTTTCAAAGCAGATTTTGCCTTTCTTGCTTATCTCTTAAGACAATAAAGCTTTTAATACCAATTGATATTATTGGATTATCAAATCAAATACTCAGTTGTGTGCTGACCTCATATGTCAGTATATGCAGTCATCATGCAAGAATCTTCTTTGCTGCTGACCCATACGTTTAGATCAGGAACATATCATTTTATCCTGGCCATAAAATACACGAGGAATGACCACAATATTTTCTTGAATTTAGTTTTCGCTGTAACTATCACTATCTGGTATTAAAAAAATAGAACTTTGCCCAGGCTATGAATATTCTAATATTAACACATTATTAACAATAAATGAACTTTAAAACAAGCTCACACTGACCTCTGTAGCTGCTGGCACCGTGGTGTACTTCATCCACAACTTTTACAGCAGAAGGTACCTCGCTTTACTCATTCCGCTCCCCCTTTCCAGCAGTAAGGAAAAGTTACACGCATATGACCTTCAATGGCATCCCAGTCTTAGTCCGTAGGGTTCAATATTGAGTTGGCCCACCTTTTGCAGCTATAACAGCTTCAAGTCTTCTAGGAAAGCTGTCCACAAAGTTGAGGAGTGTGTCTATGGGAATGTTTGACCATTTTTCAAGAAGCGCATTTGTGAGTTTAGGTCAGGACTCTGTAAAGTCAAGTTCCTCCACCCCAAACTCGCTAATTCATGTCTTTATGGACATTGCTTTGTGCACTTGTGCTAAGTCATGTTGGAACAGGAAGGGGCCATCCCCAAATTGTTCCCACAAAGTTGGGAGCATGAAATTGTAAAGAAAATGTCTTGGTATGCTGACAACACCTTGAAAGTTCCATTTACTGGAACTAAGGGACCAGCCCAACACCTGAAAAACAACCCCACATCATAATCCCCACTCCATCAAACCTAAATTCTGTACTTTAGTACATGAGTAATTCATCTTCAACTTTTACAGCAGAAAGTACCTCGCTTAACTCATTTTGCTCCCCCTTTCCAGCAGTAAGGAAACGTTCACACTAGATGTTACTAGCAAGATCACCAAGTGAAAATAAAGCACAAAAGACCCCCCCAAAAGACCCCCCCCCCCAAAAAAAAATGCACCCACCACATTTAACCACTTCAGCCCCAGAAGAATTTACCCCCTTCCTGACCAGAGAATTTTTTGCGATTCAGCACTGTGTCGCTTTAGCTGACAATTGCGCAGTCGTGCGACGTTGTACCCAAACAAAATTGTCATTTTTTCCCCCATAAATAGAGCTTTTTTTTGGTGGTATTTGATGGAGCAGTAGATCCCTGTCATGTCACTAGGCAGAACCCCATTCTGCCTCTCCTCACCGCAATCGCGGGCCGCCGGCAAACATCGAGTTTGCGGGACCCGCAGGCAATCTCCCTAGGCGCTCGGCTGGCACACTCTCGATGGCGCGTGGGCGCCCGCTAGGCAGCAAATTCAAAGGGATTACAGGTACGCCCATTTGCCTGCCCGTGCCACTCAGCCAACATATAACGGCGTGCAGCGGTAAGGAAGCGGTTAGGGTGCAATATATGAAATCTTTGGTTTTATATTGCTTTAGTTTATTGCAATAAAGAAAACCAAAATCTCATAAAGCCTGTGTTCCTGGCATCTATTGCATTTGTATAACAAATGAATGTGATGAATATATTGCAGGCAAAGTTAAAAACCTTATTATTATCCATTTCTGATTTAAATAAATGTAACAGCAATATGCTGTCACTTAATGTTGTTACATTTATTTAAATTAGAAATATTCTGTAAGAGTGGGACAGCTTGCCAACAACTGCACACGTGCCAAATGTTGAAGGACCTCTCCCTGCTGCCGTCTAGATCTGAGACAGACCACCTGTGGTTCTCCAGCTGCTGAGGAACAACGAGACTCAGCACGCTTATATTTATAGCTGATGGGGCTCGGTGAGACTTTTAGTTCTACAACAGATGGAGAGCTATAGGTTGCCGCTCTTTGATGTAGCTCTCTGCCGAACCCCCGGTAGGCAAAGAAAACAAAGAGTTACATTTTCTCCTTTTACTGTACAGGAACAGCACTACATACCGGGAAGGTAGCACAGGTCTTCACTGTCACAAAAAGAACAATGGCTTTAAAAACAACTCAGAATATAATTGTATTTTACAGCAGACTATAGTATGGTAAAAAGTATAATACCGCCGTATAATGTTTATTTACTCTGGATTGCCTCAATTGTATCAGAACACAATTGATTCTGAACTCCAGACAAAGAGATAAGTACAGGGGTAAATTGGATAAGGGTTGCTCTACCTGCAAAAGGGTTTGTGTTTTTTTGTCTATCCACTCCAATCCTGAGATTTAAGGCCTGTACACACGATACAGAAGTAACATTTTGTCCGACAAACAAGCTTTTTGGATCGTTAGTACGGTGCTTTCGACAGCAGATTCTGTTTTTTCGTCAGACAAAATCTGGATGTGCAGACTATAAAAAAAACTTGTACGTGAACTTAACGTCTGATTTTCATCGAATTAGTACGGTTTTCGTACAAAAAAAATCGTAAGAGCAAGACTACGCATGCTCAGAAACAAAAAAACACATACAAAACAATTCAAAACATGACGGGACTTCTGAAGTTGTATTCTGTCGTACGAAAATCTTCATATGGTGAGTAACCTCTTCACTTTTGACATGAGGCTAGCATTCAACAAGAAACGGACGAATGGTCGTCTGAAAATCTGATTGTGTGTACGAGGCTTTACACAGCTCTGGAGGGGCAGAAGACTTGATATTTCTTTGTTTTATTTTATTGTGGTATTAACCGGGTAGTGACCGCTCACTGTAGATTGTGACTGTGACAGGGCGGCCGCTCTGTGCCAAATCATGTACGTGATCTGACACTTCCGGGTCTGGAGCACGTGAGGGCACCACTGGTGACCCGCTCCCACTGTGATTGGACATGGCCGAAGCCAATCAGCGGGTTTAGCGGACGCGATTTTTGCTGGGATCTGCCGATCATTCGTGAGAAAGGCAGAACTGTGAGAGGGAAATGTGCTGATCCTGTGTTCCTGCTAAGCAGGAACATGGATCCCTAGAGTCCCCGGTCAAAGCACTTCCCCTACAGTTAGTATTTACTCCAAGGGAACATATTTAACCCCTTGATCACCGCTGATGTTAACCCATTGACCCCCTGGAAACCACAAGAAGAGATATAGGACCTCGGATCATGTGCTGAGTGTTCCCAAATAGGAATTTCTCATCTTCGTGGTAATCTTTTATGCAAATTAGGCTCTCTGGTCGTTTCATACCTCCTAAGATTGCTTGCAGTCCGATTTCTGGTCATATGGTCTATGCCTGACCCCCTGAACCATTATCAATTGCAATATATCTTGGGAAGGCTCTGATATTCCCTTGACAGTGTCCCCTGAGGAAGCCCCATTTTAGGGCGAAACATGTTAGGAGCCACACCATCATGCTGTACCTTTAAGGACTGCACTGTATGAGTCATTTCTAATGCAATTGTGCTGTTTTCATGTATTAATAAAATGTACATGTTTTAATAATTTCTTCTATTGAACATACACCACAAATCTCCAATATACAAATTAGTCAGGGGGTGTGGTGCTATATTGTTGGTATATTGTCCAGAAGCTGAATTTTTACTAATAAGACATGTTGGGCTGGTGTACCTTAGTAGGCATACTTTACCATTCAGACAACAGAGTGAGACCCACAGTAAAGCCTCGTACACACAACCGGTTTTCACAGCAAGAAAGCTGCTGTGAGGCCCCGTACACACGGCCGAGGAACTCGACGTGCCAAACACATCGAGTTCCTCGGCCAGTTCAGCCCTGAAGCCGCCGAGGAGCTCGGCGGGACGAGAGCTCCCATAGAACAACGAGGAAATAGAGAACATGTTCTCTATTTCCTCGTCAAGCTCCTCGTCGGCTTCCTCGGCCGAAAGTGTACAGACGACAGAGTTTCTCGGCAGAATTCAGCCAGAAACTCGGTCGGAAGCTGAATTCTGCCGAGGAAACTGGTCGTGTGTACGGGGCCGTGAGAGTTTTTTGCCATGAAAGCCGTGCATGTGTATGCTTTCTCGTGAAAAAAACTGCTGGGAATCCCTACAAAAAAAATAGAGAACCTGCTCTCTATTTTCTCGTCTGGATTCTTGGCAGAGTGTTTCCTGCGAGAAAACCGTACGTCAGTATGCTTACCTATCCCCAGGTAAACCCGCGCATGCTCGATGAGACTTCGACGCATGTGCGGTAGCATACAAGGGTAGTGTAGGGTGTAGCAAGATGGTGGCGACGGCATCGAATGTGACGAGCGTTGGCTCATTCAAAAGAGCGGCGGTTCTTTTGAATGGCCGTCTATATGCAAGACAAGCTTGCCAGGAATCCTGTCAGGAAAACCGTACAGGACTTAAGAGGCAAATGGTGAATATTATGTAGCTAATTTCTCCCTGAACTGCAATCTTCCAGTAATAACCTCCCGATCTGATATGTCATGTGACCAAATCTCAAAAACCACAAAGGAAACGGATGGTAAATAATATGAAGGTGTGTCATAATAAATCATTCCCCCTGTTCCTACCTTGAAAGGGCTAGTTGGTTGTGTTTCCCCCCAGGCTAAAGGGTCCAAGTCATCCCCTGCTAAAGGGATGCAAAAAAATTGCTTGTCCTATGTTCATTGTCCCAAAATGAGGCAGAGATGATAGATGATGTGGGAATACATAGCTTTAGGAAGCTTTGGGAACAATAGATTTTGTTTAGGAAGACAAAGCCGTGCTCAAATGAAACCCAAGTAAATCTTAATGAATTCTGGTGTGACCACAATAATATGAAGCTATCTCTAGGATTATCACAGAACAAATGTTTTTCATTGAGTAAACACAAAAATGTGCCTGTGACAATGCTAGCTTAAGTACAATTGATTGCCAAATCATTTGGAATGATGAGCCACTCACTATCACCCCTGTGCCAATTACATGGAATCGATGTCGCCTGAAAGATATGATTTTCATTAAAGTCCTATGAAAAGATGAGAAGGTATCCTGACAGGTGCAGAGAGTGTAACAGAACAAGCTGAGCTAAAGCACAATCCTAAAAGAAGATTTTATTTGTTATCTTGCTTGCTGGTTATTCCCCTGTTGTTGCTCTGATTTTACTGTACTGTATAGTGTGGGGGGTGGGGGGAGGAGGAGGTGGAGGTAACCTGTCATCACTTACCATTTTAGCTTATTGATTGACAGTTCCATAATAATCTTTACCTAAACTGCATGTTATTTGAATATGACCTTGTTTATAATTCATTTAGTTAAAGATTTTTTTAAATTTTTATATAAGGCAGTTTTCCACCAATATGTGATATTGTGCTGATATGTTTTTCTTGTGTCAATCAAACTTATGAGGCTACACAATCCTAAAAAAATAATGTGCTGGAGCAAAAATTAAAATGCATGCTCTAGGTCAGGGGTGTCAAACTCGATTTCATTGTGGGCCACATCAGCATTATGGTTTTCCGAAAAGGGCCAGTTAGACTATATAAATTAGTGCAACCACCCCCCCTCCCCCCCACCAAACTGCATTGAAACTTGGGCGTGGCCAAATTACACTAACAGTGGGAGGATCTTAAATGTGCAATAAATACCAGGAGGGTGTTGTGTGGGGAGTTCGGCGTTGTGCTATGTACAGTGTTGAGGGTTTAGGAGTTTGCCATGCATAGTGTGCAGAAACCAACCCTCTTTCATAGGCTGTTCGCATCTCACTTTCACCCCTCCCCTGGGTGTGAGGCCCACATAAAATAATAGGATATAATTTCCTATCTATTTACTAATGATAGCAGCATGAGGATTAAAACAAATCAATGTTAATTGGGAGAATGAAGCTCCCCTTTAAAAGATGTTGCCTGTCTTGCAGAAGATGCTGCAAGACACCGCTGATCTCTTAGTTCTCAGTGAGCAGAGAGCTGGTGATGGTTAGTTACTGCCTTCCTGCCCCCCCACCAGCACCGTGCTCACTGGAGTGCTGGGCTGTGGAGGGGGCTGACGGGGCTGGCTTAGGCTCTCAGTGGCTCATTGAGAGGCTAAGCTAGGCACCAACCAAGGCTCCTGGGTAAATCTCAACCATAAAGTTGTGATCTTTCCCCAGCCTTGACTGACTCTGTGATATTGGCTGAAAACGAATCACAGGAGTGCCAGTATCCCTGTGAGGAAATGGGGGTTCTGAAGGGAGTTCGGAGACTCTGCAGCAAACATGGTGGCTTTGTATTACATTCTGGAAAGAGCTGCAGGAAACTGTGGTGGATGGGGTCTCTGGAGGGGTCTGTAGGTCTTTCCAGAAGGCTTGATGATTTTCAGTGTTACTGTAATTTATTTGAGTACTCTGCAGGGACTGAGAGATACTGCGGAACACTGTTGGAGGTTGAGGATACTATGAGGGTATTGGAGGCTCTACAGTAAGTTAGGGGCCACATTTGCCAAAAACTTGACCCATTATGTGAAGATTTAGTCATGACTGGGTATCTAGGGAATTCAGCAAAAGTGGCATTGTCTAATTGGTTTTATACCTTCTTGTTTGTTTATTTCAATATTTTCACCCAAGACCCATACAACTTTAACCCAAGACACACACATTTTTTCAGTTCAATTCTTGGGTGATAGTTTTTGCATGTTGGGTAAAAACATTGTAAATAGACCCCTATAGAGTTATCCTGACTGTAATTAATTGGAGATACAGTAAAACCTTGGTCTGAGAGTAACTTGGTGTGAGAACATTTTTCAAGACAAGCAAAATGTTTTAATAAATGTTGACTTTATATACAAGCGACGTGTCACAGCTGAGTATAAAAGAGAAGAAAGGCACCTCTAATTGTTACAATATGGTTACAATTAATGAAGGTACAACATTTAGCAACTTATTGCTACACTTAGAGGAGCCTCTCTTCTATTTTATACTCTGTAGCTCCTGCTGTATTTTGTTTCTAATCCCCTTGTGGAGGCTTCTATTTTTGGATGGACATTTTATGGTTACACAACCTGGTCACATTGCAGCCTTATTGCCAGGTTGCAGAGGCGGGCATTCCAATCATGCGACCGCTGTGATTGGCAATCACATCATCACGAGATTGGGACGCTCCAGATCACAAGTATGCATCTGGAGCTTTCCGGTACGCACCGGTTACTGTGTCGGGTGCATGCACTTAGTTATGTGTTTATATAGGAACAAATATATGTGGCCTCTTGGCGTTAAAGCCGCATATATGGATATAGCCGGATGTGGTTAAACCTGCATATATAGATATAGCCAGATGTGGTTAAAGTCTCATATATGGATATAGCCAGATGTGGTTAAAGCTGTATATATGGATATAGCTAGATATGGTTAAAGTCTCATATATGGATATAGCCAGATGTGGTTAAAGTCTCATATATGGATATAGCCAGATGTGGTTAAAGTCTCATATATGGATATAGCCAGATGTGGTTAAAGTCTCATATATGGATATAGCCAGATGTGGTTAAAGTCTCATATATGGATATAGCCAGATGTGGTTAAAGTCTCATATATGGATATAGCCAGATGTGGTTAAAGCCGCATATATGGATATAGCTAGATATGGTTAAAGTCTCATATATGGATATAGCCAGATGTGGTTAAAGCCAAGCTCCAGGCTATTTTTTTGCACTTTTTTTATAAGGTCCCTCCGTGTTATTATGTATCAGTGTATTTACATCAATTTGTTTAGTTCATTTAATTCATTTTCGCAATTTGTTTTGCTTATTTGGGTTCAAATCGATTTATTATTTACATAAATTAGTTTATTTAATTAAATTATTTTCAGAATTTGTTTTGTTTTTTTCGTTCATTTGGATATTCGTTATTTTGGCTTTTCGGATTTTCATATTTTCACTTTTTCAGAAACGAATCCTTTGAGTTTCCGTTATTTCCTATGGGGAAATTTGCTTTGATATTCAAGTGCTTTGGATTACAAGCATGTTTTTGGAATGAATTATGCTCATAATCCAAGGTTTAAATGTAACCCAATTTTTGGAAAATAAGGTGAAAACAACCTTGCGCCCAAATAGAATTTACGGCATCCAAAAACCTCTAAGGACAGGAGTGCAACATGATATATATATTGAAATACTTTGTTTTAACTTGTCATTTAAAAAAAAGCAGATCAAAAATTGAAATCATTTGGAATTCATTAATGGTGCGTATAAATGTGTCTCAGACCTGTGGATAACTGCTGTGGAATCCAAATCCTCCTGCTCAGTGCTCTAGGAGGTGAGTGAAAGTAGGACAGATGCTGTTTTCATGAAGCATTGCAGAATATTAATATCTTAATCAGCATGAATAAAACTGTGGCTCTTCAGTCATCGCTTTGAAATCAGAGCAGCTGTTCCAATGGACTTTTGACTTTGTGTTACTTACATTTGATCTCCGAGTCCCTCTTGCCTCATCTCAAGGTGGATGAGGGCTGTATGTACATGGGAAATTTGATGGTGGTGACCTAAGTAATTTCAATGTTTCCTCTGGGGAAGTCAATGCTAAACTTATCATTTGAATTGTTCAGGAAACAGTCATTGGATTAAGCACGTTCGTTAACCAGTTTTATTGTCTGTGATTCGTACTGTTAGTACAGTTTTGTTTTCATTAGTTAGACGTCCTCCAGACTTGATGTCTGCTTACTTCTTAAAGAGAAATATTCACCTGTATACCACTGTGTATGTAGCAGATGTCTAGAAATACAAAATTGTACCTGTTACATTTAAGGCACATTTACATTTTTGTTTGTTGTATTTCGGCAATAAGAAATCATTTGTATGACATAAAGGTTCAATCACTAAAGAATACTGGGGTAGATTCAGGTAGGGGCGCGCACTGCTACGGCGGCGCAGCGTACCGTTTTTAAGCTACGCCTCCGTAAATTACTGGAGCTACGCTTCATTCACAAAGCATTTGCTCCATAATTTGCGGCAGCGTTTCGTAAAAAGGGGCCGGCGTAAGCGTGCATAATTTAAATGATCCCGTAGGGGACGTGGATCATTTAAATTAGGCGCGTTCCCGCGCCGAACGTACTGCGCATGCTCCGTCGGGAAAATTTCCCGACGTGCATTGCGGTAAATGACGTCGCAAGGACGTCATTTGCTTCGACGTGAGCGTAAATGGCGTCCAGCGCCATTCACGATCCACTTACGCAAACAACGTAAATTTCGAAAATTGCAACGCGGGAACGACGTCTATACTTACCATTGGCTGCGCCTCCTAATAGCAGGAGCAGCCTTACGACGTAAGCGGCGAACGCAAACGATGTAAAACACGGCCGCCGGGCGCGCGTACGTTTGTGAATCGGCGTGAGTATGCAATTTGCATACTCTACGCTGACAAGTACGGGAACGCCACCTAGCGGCCAGCGTCAGAATGCAGCCTAAGATACGACGGCATAAGAGCCTTATGCCAGTCGTATCTTAGGCTACAGTCGGCGTATCGAGCTTTCTGAATACAGAAAGTTGATACGCCGGCGCTACTTAGCAATTACGCTGCGTATCTATGGATACGCAGGCGTAATTGCTTGCTGAATCTACCCCACTGATATGATATCACAACTTTTTTTTTTTTAATGGGTCAGGTTCAGTTTTATTATGAAGAAATTAGGTGATGTTTAAAGTGAACCTGTGGCAAGGCACAAAGATGGGACCCACACACGATCGGAATTTCCGATGAACTTTTTTCTTTGGAAATTCCGATCGTGTGTGGGTTCCATCTTTTTTTCCGTCGGTGTTTAGAAATAGAACATGTTTTATTTTTTTCCGATGGAAAAAAAACTATAGGAAATTCCTATCATCTGTGTGCAACTCCAATGGAGAAAAAACCCACGCATGCTCATAATCAAATCGACGCATGCTCGGAAGCATTAAAATTCATTTTTCTCGACTCATCGTAGTGTTTTACGTCACCGCATTTTGGACAGTCGGAATTTGGTCTGACAGTGTGTATGCAAGACAGCTTGAATGGTATTCTGAAGAAAAATTCCATCGGATTTTAGGCCATCGGAAATTCCGATTGTGTGTACACTGCATTAAAGTGGAGTTCCAAGCTTTTTCACCCCCTGCGTTTTTCAGTGCCTGTATTCTCATTGCTTATAAATACCTTTTTTTCTTGTTGGATTTCTCCACTTCCGCATAACCTTGTGGTGCGGCTAGATACGTCATGTCTGGCCTCGCATTGGCTCCTGGGATATGAGTGTCATCAATCCCATGACTCACGCATGCGCAGTAGGGAACAGGGAAGTGAAGCCACAAGGCTTCACTTCCTGATCCCCTTACCGAAGATGGCGGCGGCAGCATCTGAGGACCGAGGGACGGATCGGCCCCCGGGTGACGACATCAGGGGCAAGCTGGACAGGTAAGTGTCCATATTCTAAAAGTCAGCAGCTGCAGTATTTGTAGCTGCTGACTTTAAAAAAAAAAATGTTGGCGGAACTCCGGGGATAACATTTTACATTTTTTTGCAATCTCAATTACATTATTATGAATATTCATTAACCACTTAAGACCCGGACCAAAATGCAGGTAAAGGACCTGGTCAGTTTTTGCGATTCGGCACTGCGTCGCTTTAACTGACAATTGCGCGGTCGTGCGACGTGGCTCCCAAACAAAATTGGCGTTCTTTTTTTTCCCACAAATAGAGCTTTCTTTTGGTGGTATTTGATCACCTCTGCGGTTTTTATTTTTTGCGCTATAAACAAAAATACAGCGACAATTTTGCTATAATAAATATCCCCCAAAAATATATAAAAAAAATATTTTCTTCCTCAGTTTAGGCCGATACATATTCTTCTACCTATTTTGGTATATCAGGGTACACACGATCAATGACAGTGCCACAGTGAAGAACGGGGAAGCAGTGTTTACATACAGCTCATCTCGTTCTTCAGCTCCGGGGACCGATTGCGGGACTTCAGCGGCGATCGGTCCGCGGGCGCACCCGCGACCCTCGGCTGGGCACTTAAAGAGGACATACAGGTGCCCAGCCGTGCCCTTCTGCCGACGTATATGTGCAGGAGGCGGTCCTTAAGTGGTTAAAACATATTAATAAAGCACGGTCGGTAAATGAACAGTTCAAGGACTTGGGAAGCAGCTTCTTGGCGGAAATACCCAACAGGATGTCCGGAGTCCGTCACAAATGTAAATACATCAAGTAGAACAAATAAACTTCAAATGTCCCAGAAAAATATTCTGTAAAATCAGCAAAGAGCAGAAAGGCCATTCTCATCTAGCACATTGGAACATTGGAAGGGCCACATGACACTGAAGTCAACAGATGTTGATCAGTCAAGACAGCCAACAAATACAATACATTTCCATAATACCCCATAGTAAAGCAGACAATACCATAAAAAGGAGGACGTGAACAACATCCCAGCAGGTTTCCTCAGTAGACTTGTGCTAATCATGATATTTTTTGATTAGATTAATGTTGAGGCTCTACGATGCAAGCAACGTTTTCTTTCAATGTTGCGTGGCAAGTGCAATTTAAAGACTCATTTTCTAGATAAATACACTTCTGTTTACTGCATGAATACAGAAATGATTTGCCTTTTGAATAACCCGTGTCGTTTAATAGGTGTAGTACGTCTGCTAAAGATTTGTTTGTGTGAAGAATTATAATAAATTCTGTGTAATAAACAATAATTTATCTTCATGGCTTCCCGACTTGAAGCTGAATCATATGCCATTTGGTTTCTCCTTAGGAAACAAAACATTTTCTATGTTTGCGGTATGAAGTAGGAAGCAATGCATTACAGTAACATATAATCTGTGACTGTGCTGTTGATCTTGTGTGTTGGGACACATAGGAGTTGATTTATTAAAGGCAAATAGGCTGTTCACTATACAAGGGAATTTTAACCACTTCCGGACCGCCGCACGACTATATACGTCGGCTTTTTGAAAAGGGATATCTCTGTTATGGCAGCAACTAGTTGTTATAACCCAGGTATCCTCGTCTTCAGCCAGCGGTCCGGGTTTCGATAATGGTGGTCTCTGCGGTGGATTCGCCGCGTGATCACCGTTATCGGCAGCAGGAGAGGGGCCCCACCTCCCACCGCTCTCCTGTGCCCTCTGCCTCTTAGTGAAGCCATCGTAGCGGCGGAGGCGATTGGGTCCTTCTCCTTCCTGGGTATGGATACGAGTGAGGGGAAGATGGCCCCCACCCATCTCCATACCATAGCAGGGCGGAAGCGATGTCAAAATGTCACTTCTGCCCATAGCTCTTGAAGTGCTTTTTATTTTTTTTAATGACAACATTTATTTTATTTTAGTCCAAATATGAGATCTGAGGTCTTTTTGACCCCAGATCTCATATTTAAGAGGACCTGTCATGCTTTTTTCTATTACAAGGGATGTTTACATTCCTTGCAATAGGAATAAAAGTGACACAATTTTTTTTTAAAAAAGAACAGTGTTAAAACTAAAAATTAAAGGTAAAATAAGTAACAAGTAACAACAAAAAAAGGTTTTTTTTTAAACGTGCCCCCGTCTGACAAGCTCACGTGCAGAAGCGAACGCATATGTGAGTAGCGCCCGCATATGAAAACAGTATTTAAACCACACATGTGAGGTCTCTCTGCGATCAGTAGAGCGGGAGCAATAATTCTAGCCCTAGACCTCCTCTGTAACTCAAAACATGCAACCTGTAGAATTATTTAAACGTCGCCTATGGAGATTTTTAAGGGTAAAAGTTTGTCGCCATTCCACGAGCGGGAGAAATTTCGAAGCGTGACATGTTGGGTATCAATTTACTCGGCGTAACATTATCTTTCACATTATAAAAAAAATTGGGCTAACTTTGCTGTTGTCCTATCTTTTAATTAAAAAAAGTGTATTTTATTCTCTAGGGTGTTAGAAAAAAATTATTATAATGTTTGGGGTTCTAAGTAATTTTCTATCAAAATAAATTGTTGTAAACAACATATCTGAAAAAGAGGCTCAGTGTTTAACTTAGCATACTATCAGGGGATATATTGGAACCTTTTGCCCTTCTTTAATGGATCTTCCTATATATACTTCTTATTGGCTAAGCCATTTAGAACTCGCATAGTTATTTTCCTGAACTGGATTAGAACGATTAAAAAATTTGTCCACTGTTTGTCTGCTTCCGTTTTTCTTTTCGCTCAAGAGCAATGTCCAGACTGCTTACCCTTATGTCCAAGAATGCAAGGTCCCAAGGAACCAAATATTGCAAAACGCGCCAAACTTTTGGTGTAATTGTGGGCAAAAAAAAAACAGTTTTAAGTTGCCTTTTCTGGCTTTCTTGTCGGGTCCGATTTTTATGAGAACTGAATGTGGAATGTTTTATTTGATTTTAAATTTGTAGCAAACTTTATGAAAACTTTGTGTTTTCCCTCTCTGTGTAATTTTGCTCTAGCCTTGATATAATCTATGGATGTGGTACATCATTAGCAGCCTCATTTTGTAGTATCACATGTTTTTAGATGTTTTTCAAGCTCTCTCACATTGAAGAGCCATATAGGAGCCAAAAACACTTCACTCTTCCCCAAAAAAGTCTCTTGTTCTTTTTTGAGCCTCTATGTTTCTTCATTAGACCCCTTTCACACTGGATACGCCTATAGCGGAGCGTTAAAATCCCGCTATTTTACCGCGATTTTATGGCTCCACTATAGGCGTGTCCAGTGTGAAAGGGGTCTAATGAAGAAACATCACTGGCTGTCCTAGCTTCACTCAGCAAGAGCCCACAGCGTAGCACTCGCCGCATGTCACTGGAGAGCACATTGGACACATTGTGGTCAGAAACTTTTAAATAACTCATGAAAGAATAAAGTTACGTTAAAACCAAGCACACCATTGTTTTTCTTGTGAAATTCCCAATGAGTTTGATTTGTCACATGACCCTCTTCCTATTGAAAAAACAAAAGTTGGATTCAAAATGTCCAACTTCAAAATGGCCGCCAGGGTCACCACCCATCTTGAAAAGTTTCCCCCCTCACATTATGTGCCACAAACAGGAAGTTAATATCACCAACCATTCCCATTGTATTAAGGTGTATCCATATACATGGCCCACCCTGTATTTTAGTTCTGTATAGTCACTTTATCCTAGAGCAGTAGAATCCTTTCTCTCTATGTGCTAAATCATGTTGAAGAAAATTAAAATGGTGCCATATATGTGGCATCAGCTACCTATGCAGATAAACTGTGATCAAACACTTATGAATGATTGAAGACCCAGAAGAAACTTTATTGAATTTTTAAATCCAGTATGCACAGTTGGCATTTATTATATACTGGCTTAATAACCAGTAATATGACAAGGTAATATTTTTTATTTTATTTTTTATTTTATTTTATTTATACATTTTGTTATCAGGTATCTTGTAAAGCATGTTGTTGCTGTGTAATGATATAGTTTTTTTTTTTCCTGCATCAAAAGTCCCACTGCATTCAATAATATTGCTTTGTGTGCATATGCTCTAATTTGATAGATTATATTGTCGTCACCGTTGAGTCCTACTCTTTGTCATGTAGTTCCGTCTTCCTCTGTCTTGTGAGATTCTTAATGAACTGCATGAATCACTCAGTAAAAAGAGAGGATGCATTACTACCAAACAAAATCACCTCTGCACTGACAATTATCCTCCTCTGTCTCTGAAGGCATTCTTGATTACGTGACAATCGAAAATGAACAATTTTAGTCTGAAAGAAATTTGAGTTTAAAAAAAAAAAAAAAATATTTCATGTATACTTGTGATAAGTTTGGAGTTTAAGGGGCAGATTCACAAAGATCTGCACCCGCGCAGCGTATCTGAGATACGCTACGCCAATGTAACTTACTTGCCAAATCTTGGAATCCAGAAAGAATTTGCGTCGTAAGTTATGGCGGCGTAGTGTATCTCTCGCGGCGTAAGGGCGCGGAATTCAAATGCGGCGAGTAGGGGGCGTGTTTTATTTAAATGAAGCGCGTCCTCGCACCGAACGAACTTCGCATGCCCTGTCCATCAAAACTTCCAGGGTGCATTGCTCCAAATAACGTCACACGGTTTTGACGTGAACGTAAATGGCGTCCAGCCCCATTCACGGACGACTTACGCAAACAAAATAAAAAATTTCAAATTTGACGCGGGAACGATGGCCATACTTAACATTGAGTACGCCACCAGATATCAGCTTTAACTATACGGCGAAAAAAGCCGTACGGAAACGACGTAAAAGAATGCGACGGCCGCTCGTACGTTCGTGGATCGTCGGAAATAGCTAATTTGCATACTCAACGCGGATTACGACGGGAACGCCACCCAGCGGACGCCGAAGAATTGCATCTAAGATCCGAAGGCGTACGAAGACGTACGCCTGTCGGATCTAACCCAGATGCCGTCGTATCTTGTTTTGAGGATTCAAAACAAAGATACGACGCGGGGAAATTTGAAAGTACGCCGGCGTATCAATAGATACGCCGGCGTACTTTCTTTGTGGATCTGCCCCCTAAATATTTAAATGTATGTTATATTTTTTATATTCTTTAGGTACATACACAGTGAATATTGTGAGGTTGTGTTCACATTAAATACCTAATCATGTGAAAGAGAAAAAAAAAAAAAGTATAAAAAAAAAGTACAACTGTTCCTGAGCCACCCCCATAAAATCATTCTCTGCAGCTATTACCTTTTGTACCACCCCCTCCCTTTAGAATGTAAGCTCTATGAGCAGGGCTCTCCTGTACCTTCTGTATTGTACTGTAATTGTGCTGTCCCCCCTCTACATTGTAAAGCGCTGCGTAAACTGTTGGCGCTATATAAATCGTGTAGAATATTAATAACAATAATCATAATAATATTAATAATAATATTTTCACCTCCATACAACTGGAGGGTTCAGGTGAATAATTTGTAATTGAGTGGTGGCAAGGAGGATGGGGAACTGAGGTTTCTGTGATGACAGCATGCTCACTGCGTTCTCCCACCACATAGGCCAAGCTGTCAGCTTTCAGAATCTCATTATGATTGGGAGCTGCTGGGATAGGCTAATGATCATGTGACCACTTTGATAGCCGCCACAGCCCATTCTGTCCCTCCCCCACGGGTGTGTAGACCCATTTAAAGGGATACTAGGGCTGGGCAGGAATGGTTTAAGGTATGTGTGAACCCAATCACTAAAATCTCATACAGTTAATTAAAACTTTTTTTTTTCATATAATCGTTATAATATCAATAAAATGTAAAAAATGAAATCTGTAATTTTACTTAAAATAACTCATGGCAATAACTCAAGCTGCCATAAAGGCCTTTGTTTAGGCCATTTTTTTGTTACTGTCCCTGTATTCTAGTGAGGACTACAAATGATCACACTGATACATAAGCAATGTCTATTGTTAACATCCCCCCCCCCAAAAAAACACCCTCAAAAACAACTGAATAAAGTAAATGTCATGCAGTCTAAGATTCACAATTACTTTAGTAACAGTAATACTAATACAGTTACAGACAAAGATACAGGTAGAGTCAGGCAGCTAATCCCTATAGAGTTGTCCTAAAATGAATAAGGTTCAGAAGAACAATATTTTAAATATGAGTTCAAGATCACAGGGACGTGACTTCAAACTGGCAGGAGGAAAGTCTATAACTAACCTAAGAAGGTTTTATTATAAAAAAAAAAAAAGAGTGGGGATGCTTGGAACAGACTTCCTGCAGAGGTAATAAGTAGACATGTGCATTCATTTTTGTCCAAATTAGTTTTTGTCTGAATTTCGGGGATTTTTGTGTTCGTTTTAACAAACAATAACGAACGCGCAGAATCCAAAATAAAAAAAGCTTTATTTTAGTTTTGTTGTGACAACAGTTTGATATAGATAGAAGATTCAGCATTGCGGTGACAATAGCAATCTGTGTCTATCAAACTTGCGGTTGAATGTGCCTAACCTAACTCTATTAGTCCAAGATTATTCGACATAGAGAGAAAAGATTCGACATTATAGAGACATGAAGATTCGAAGCAGCTAAAAACATACGATCGCCACAAACAGACATTTAAGGTCAAATGCTCCGCCCATAGGCTATAGAAGAATTCTAATGTTAGTTGAATAGTTATAATAATTCATAAATATAATTACTACTAGTCACACAACATTAGAATTCTACTATAGCTTGTGGGCGAAGCATTCGACCGGAAATGTACGATTGCAGAGTCGTACAGTTTAGCTGCTTCGTCAAATCTTCTTAGAAAATCCGACAGACACCATAAGCCTTCAATTGACAGATTCGTCCTTAATTCGGATTTTCGGACGAAAAAAAATGTATAAAAACATAATTTCGGGAGTAACTAAATAAATAAATTTTTCGGACGAAACCGAAATTCTGAAACAAAATATTTCAGTGTGCACATGTCAAGTATTAAGTAGAGATGAACTTGGGCAAGGTTGGATGCTCTTCTGAACCCACATGGCCAAGCTCACCAGGAAGCTCTCACCTGCAACGGGCCAATCATCTGTGGCTGAACTTTCCCTGTCCCACAGCCGCACATGCCTTATATACATGGAGCTGTGGGTGGGGAATTACCCCCCACAAATAATTGGTCCGTTAGAGGTGACAGCTTCCTAGTGGGCATGATGATGTGTATTCAGAAGAGCATCCAAACATGCCTGAGCTCATCCCTAGTAATAAGTTCATCAACAGTAAAGCTGGCCATACGCTATTAGATTTTCCAGCAAATGCTCATTTGAAAATTCTCACTAGTACCTGACTTGAATAATGACGTTTGAAAGTACCTAAGCATTGATTTCAGAATGAATGTAATTTCCTAAATGAATACCACATTTGCTGTTAAAAACGCATTAATTAGAGAATTTATTTTGGTCTATAAGGTTTTGAATAACAGAGGACTCAAGTATTAAATTTAAAACGTTTTATTAGGCCATTCCAGCTTTTTTTTTTTTTTTGCATCAGGTCAGCTTTTTTTTTTTTTTTTGCATCAGGTCAGCTTTTTTTTTTTTTACATTTTCTTGTCACCGTCTTTAAAAATGATAGTTAATTTTACCACACTAAGGATTCAAAAATCAAATGTTCCTGAAATTAAAGTTTTTGAATGAAATTATTCTAGTATATGGCCAGCTTTATTGAATTTAAACATGCTTAGAAATAAAAAAGGTTAAAAAAAACAAGAGAAAATGTTTTTTAAAAAATTGGACAGACTCAATAGACCACTTTTCGTCGTTTCCTACAGTCACTCTTTTATGCTTCTAAAATTTTGAAAAACACTGTGAAATATAGTACAATTTTTCTTCTGTGTTGGTTCTTTTTTTCTGTTGTCAAGCTCCTTTCTTTTCTGTGCCACACTTTCCTTTTTCTTTTTTTGTGTACGTTGACAGTGGAGCAGACAAGTCCATTTCCTCAGAGAAACGTCCCTGTCTGTCTGTTTATTTACTGTACTATGCAACCGCCGAGGCACAGGATGTCTTCTGTAGTGAGTTTGAATGATGAATGGGTAATTTTATTTGTATCTTATCTCCTTATTTCACCAAGGATAAAACTGTGCTTTACAAGAGCTCAACATTTATTTCTGATTTGTATGATAAATTGTCAACTGGTGGTAAACAGAAGAGGAGACTGCTCACTTATTAAATAAGAAGAAGCTGTATTTAATTTAAATGCCCAATTGCGAGCAAAGAGGAAAAATAATATTTAACTAGTTGGGTGAACTGAAAAGATATATATATATATAAATATATATTTCTATATACATATATATATATACCGTATTTATCGGGGTATAGCGCGCTCCCGCGTATAGCGCGCACCCCTAAAGTTGCCCCAATTCCTGTGGAATTTTTTTTTTTGTACTTCCAGTTTTGGTGTCTTGCGCGGCGTCCTTCTGCGGCCTTGTCGGGTCCGTGGTCCGTCTGCGGCTTCGGGTGTCCTCTTCGTCGGGTCCAGCGTCCTTCTGCGGCGTCCTCGCATCCTCCCCGCTCGTTTCCCGCGACGAGTTTGAATACTGCGCCGACATATACCGAGCGCAGTACACTCGTGTATCGTCGGGCAGGTTCGGCAACTCTCGCGCTGACGTCCTGTACGTCCAGGACGTCAGCGCGAGAGGAGCCGAGACTGGCCGACGATACACGAGTGTACTGCGCTCGGTATATGCCGTGCAGTATTCAAACTCGGCGTATACCGCGCACCCACGATTTTGCCCTGATTTTCAGGGCAAAAAAGTCGCGGTATACACCGATAAATACGGTATATATATATATATATATATATATATTGTGATGGTGGGACCCTGTGCGACCTTAAAGATTGCTGGTGTATGCCAGATTTTGGGGAGAAAGACACACTGATTGCACATCTGTGTGTTTGGCTATTTAGTTCTGACCTGACTATGGCTCAGGGCCCCACCCAACAGACAGTCTGTTCCTGGGAGTCAGGTGGACTCCCATCCGTCTGAGAGGAGTCAGAGGCTGCATGTCTGCAGGAGGCAGATGTCATTGGTGATTGAGCAGCAAGGCACTGACCGCTCATTGGCTCTCACTGTGTCCAAACACAGTGGGAGCGGGTCACCAGCCACGCACCGTGCACGTCTCGGACCCGGAAGTGCAAATCAATACCTTCCCTACTGGCAGAACAGCAGTCTTCCTTGTTTACATAGGCGGACCAGCTCTCTACTTGCGTCCCGAACCATCGGCGTGTCCCGGTGGACATCCAGTCCGCCGGACCCACTGATTGGCTCCCATTGTGTCCAATCACAGCGAGATAGGGTTGCTGGTGGCGCGCCCCAGACCTGGAAATGCAGGATCATGTACCAGGTACGCCATCCTGCGCAAGAGAGCTGCCTTGCCGCCATATATATATATATATATATATATACAGTATACAGTCGGCAAGCGGTTAAAAAGTTCAACATGAAGTCATTTGTTTATTTCATTCCGCAACTATACCTTACAGTTCTTTCCAAAGTGGCGAAAAATGATATATAAAAGGAAATACACGAATATAATACAATCTCTTTTATTTATTTCACACTTGGGAATTTTGCTACATTAAACGAAGCCTTGTGTTTGCTTCCTAGAACAACTATGCACAGCAAGACAAGCTATAATGTCTTTCTTAGAAATATCACTCCGTGATGGATTTGAGAATCAAATATTACAATAAGTACTTTTAAGGATCATTGAGGATGAACCACAGTGATAGCTCAGATTAATTGCCTGGCATAGAGTAGAAAATGCAAACGACTCCACGTGATGCTGAACATGCTATATGTCATTTTACGTGAACAGCAAATTATTTATCAATTATATGTGCTGAACAATCACGCCAAGGAGCATCCCTTCTCCATCATTATTGCTGCATTATATGTTATAGCATTTTAAGTTAAGTAACCTTTTCATGATATTTAAGTGTGATTGCTTGTCAATTTTCAGCGCTATGCCTCAGCGCCTTTTTATTTCAAGAATATATGCCGTTTCATTAAGGGATGGTTTTTCTGCAGTCACCATAGACTTTATTATCAGGGTTGATAAGAGATTAATAAGTTACTAAAAATAAAATCCATACAGTAGAAATACATAAAAAAATAAATAAAATTAGTTGTTAGTACATCAAATATTCTGTTAAATTCAAGACATTTTTTATTGTTATTTTATCTCGCCTTTGATTGAATTTAAAAAATCCAATTAGCTTCAAAGTAGTAATTAAATTGCAGAAAAATATAGTTCTCTCATCTTACAAAACATCACAAAAAAAAACAATGTACATAAACTGAATTTTCTCTCCTTTTTGTTCATACAATAAAAAAATATCTTCTTTGTTTTTTTCTTTTTTTTTTTCTTTTTTAGAATTGTGTTAAGAGGAACATCAGTACTTTGTTTTGGGTATTTAGCAATTATTCCCTCAGTTGTAAAAAGCAGCTGCTTTATGAATGTCCTATATTTAATTTGCGTTTGTTTTCAATACCAACCCATAAAGACGCTGATGTCTTATTTAGCCTTAAAACATTCAGTAGGAAAGTTTGAAGGGTTTAGCAGCTGTGTTCTTGTCCTGCGGATGTTTAAATAGCATTTGATAGGTTCTCACTGTTTTATATATCACCCAAGGGGTTTTAAAGTAGGGAATGAAACAGAATCATTTATTATAATGGTAAAATACTTAATACATGGGATGTTTAAGGTCAAAATTGCAATTGAACCATATTGCTTTATTTATATAATCCGGTAAAAGTCAAAGGTGCAATGCCATTTAAATTAGCCTGTGGTTGGTTTGCGTGTTTACTTCATACATACAATGCTACTCGAGTGAACCTTGTGTTTGTTGTGTACGGCCGATAAATTATTTAGTTTTGGTTTGGATTTAAATTTTTTACATGATTTTTTGGAGCATTTGCGGTATATTATGCTTGTTTGAGATGTGTTGTTGTGAATGCATTTATTTGCCTCTTTGTATTCTCAGAGGAGTACACAAGCTTGCTGAGCTGATGTAGAGTTTTATCTTTCAACTGAAATAATAACAAAATTATTTATATATGCTTCAAAAAAATAAATAAAAAAAAAACAATCCACTTGGTGTTTATTCCATTTAATCGGAACTCCGAATATTTTTAAATCAAGATACTAATAGATATAAGCTTAGCAGAGTTGTGTCTTTCCTGTAAGTAGCACGTAATCAGCTAATTACCTGTGTAGCTCATTCCACAAAGGAGTAAACAGTATGGCTGGTTAATATATATTGTCATCAGAACCTTGAATGTACGTATTCCCAGAGGATTATGGTTGGACAGTGCTGATTTATATGGAGGAGTAGGAAGACCAAGAACTCGCAAATCAAATGAGCATAAACATTGTGCTCATGTTCATGAGTCAATAGTTTGGCTCTCCATAAGACCTTCTTCAAGTCATTGAATCTCAAGGACTTTTGCTCTGCAGCCAAAGTGCGGACTTTAAGCTTTACAGGAAACAATATTAATATTTATAGAGCAAAAATATAAATAAAATTAATGTGTTATTTTCGGTCTTACTTTTAAGATTCCTTCATCCTTAGAAACAAATAAACTAAGCTCAGATTAATTCAACTTTTGTTGAGAATATAATAATAATAATAATAATAATAATAATAATAATAATAATAATAATAATAATAATAATAATATATATGTTTTTTAAATTCTTTCAACTTATTATGTCAGTTATATAATATTTTTTTATAAAATGATCTCCTCAAAAGTGTGTTAAGTCAAATTTGATCTCAACTTTTGTTGAGAATATACTAATAATAATATATATATATATATATTTTTTTTAATTCTTTCAACTCATTATATCAGTTATATAATATTTTTTATGAAATGATCTCCTCAAAAGTGTGTTAAGTCAAATTTCTGCAAAGAGTATACTTTCTGAATCTTTAGAAATAGATAAACTAAGCTCAGATTAATTCAGATTTTATTGAGAATATAGTAACAAAAACAACACTAATAATGATGATGATGATAATAATAATGTTAATAATAATAAACATAATAATAATTTAATGTTATTATTATATTCTTTGAAATCATAATGTCAGTTATATATTATTTTTGCATTAACGGTCTCATTAAAAGTATTTTGAAGTGAAATTTCTTCAGAGTATACTTTCTGAATCTTTAGAAACAGACAAACTAAGCTCAAATTAATTCAGATTTTATTGAGAATATAATAACAAAACAACACTAATGTTGATTATAATAATATTATTAATAATAATAATAATAATTTAATAATAAGAGGGGAAAAAAGAAAAGGAAGGCGGGAGCAGGGGAGAGAGGGGGGTAGGGAGACGTATAAGAGGAGATGTATGTGTGGAGGGGGGGGGGTAAGGTATACCATCTATTTCTTCCCTCCCATATAGTGCCTTTAGGGATTTGCAACTCCTGAGGAGTATAGCCCTTATGGGAGAAGGAACAACCTGTCAAATGCCAGAATCTGGGACATGTCTTTTCAGATTTGGATTTCAGGCTATGGTGCAGGGGTAGGCAACCTTGGCACTCCAGCTGTGTTGAAACTACAAATACCATCATGCCTCTGCCTCTAGGAGTCATGCCTGTGAGGCCTCGTACACACGACCGAGTTTCTCGGCAAAAACCAGCAAGAAACTTGCTGGGATTTTTTTTTTGCCAAGGAAACCGGTCGTGTGTACATTTTTCGATGAGGAAACTGTCTAGGATCCCGTTGAGCCAAAAAGAGAGCATGTCTTCTTTTTCCTCAACGGGAATGGAGAAACTTGCCTTGTCGAGTTCCTCGACAGCCTAACAAGGAACTTGACGAGGAAAACGATGTGTTTCGCCCGTCGAGTTCCTCGGTCGTGTGTACAAGGCTTGAGTGTTAGGGTCTTGCAAAGTATCATGGGACTTGTAGTTTCAAAACAGCTGGAGGACCGAGGTTGCCTACCCCTGCTATAGTGTATCTAGAGTTAGCACAGGGAGCTATTTACTCTGGAGAATTCCATGATTGATGGGAAGTGTGTCCAGCATGCCCACTTAATTCCGATGGTGTATCTTGTGAAATATATGAATTAGTTCCTCCATTTCTGCAATTGTGTGTATTCTGGTAAACCACAGTATATTTATATGCTATATTTAGTGTACGCCAAAAAAAAAAGAATATGTGCTTTATTGTTCAATAACAAAAAAATACAAACCTAGTTAGAGCCGGTTCACACACAGGCGGCACGACTTTGGGGGCGACTCAGCAAGGCGATCTTAAGGTGACTTGAGAGGCAACTTGCAAAATGAAGTCAATGCAAGTCGCCCCGAGTCGTCCCCAAAGTCATACAGGAACCTTTTTCTAAGTCAGAGCGACTTGCGTCGCTCCTATTAGAACGGTTCCATTGACTACTGTGGACTGCGACTTGTCAGGCGGCTGAGTCGCCTGACAGGTCGCACCTGTGTAAACCGGCTCTTACCTTATAATGTAAAATGGTTGCAAATAACCTATTTTTAGTTTTTAACACATACACCTGCATTTAATCATCCATCTCAGTTACAAATAAATAAATATGTTAAAAACTACCATTGCCTTGTAAGCTAGTTTATTGTAGTTTTATTACTACATAAAAGCAATGCTGGTTATATTATATTGAAAAAATTATGATATCTGGTGCAAAAAAATTAAATCCTGTTTAAACCTTGTAAGAACTAGAGAAGTTATAATAATTCCTGAAAAATATGAATACTGTTTACACAACAAAATCAATTAACCAACAAATTAATTGCAGCTAAACTGGATCTGACAAAATAAAATATAATTTTTTTGGCAGCATATAGGACATTTTGCCAGGACTTGGCATTACGACCAAGATTTTATCTCATTCCATCTGATCTTAGCAGATGCTGGTCTCAGGGCATTTTAGGATGCTATTCCAGGCCAATGGCCCTACATAAATTTCCAAGTTTCAACCACCCTCTAAACTGTCCCTTGTTTATATGAACAGATTTTGTATGTATCCACCATTTAACTACTTATTTGGAAGCATTTGACCAAGCAGTATTGTCCAAAATTCCAGCATCTTTAATGCTGTAACCAACGGAAGTTAAAACTAATTAATAGAAAATATTAAACTTATGTTCTACATCTATACCTTTTTATGTCTAATTTAAACACATGTACATATTCCCCCCAAAGAGCCATATCAGAGGGCCATATCAGAGGGCCATATTACTCAACATGTATATGCAACTAGATACCTAGAGGGCCATATTACTCAACAGTTATATGCAACTAGATACCTAGAGGGCCATATTACTCAACAGTTATATGCAACTAGATACCTAGAGGGCCATATTACTCAACAGTTATATGCAACTAGATTTCTAGAGGGCCATATTACTCAACAGTTGTATGCAACTAGATACCTATAGGGCCATATTACTCAACAGTTACATGCAACTAGATACCTAGAGGGCCATATTACTCAACAGTTATATGCAACTAGACACCTAGAGGGCCATATTACTCAACAGTTACATGCAACTAGATACCTAGAGGGCCATATTACTCAACAGTTATATGCAACTAGATACCTAGAGGGCCATATTACTTAACAGTTATATGCAACTAGATACCTAGAGGGCCATATTACTCAACAGTTATATGCAACTAGATACCTAGAGGGCCATAATACTCAACAGTTATATGCAACTAGATACCTAGAGGGCCATATTACTCAACAGTTAACAGGAATATGTTACTAGATTCATGGAGGGCCATGTTGCTCAACAGTTACCACAATATATGTAACTAGATTCCTGGAAGGCCATGTTGCTCAACAGTTACCACAATATATGTATCTAGAGTCCTGGAAGGCCATATTGCTCAACAGTTACCACAATATATGTAACTAGAGTCCTGGAAGGCCATATTGCTCAACAGTTACCACAATATATGTATCTAGAGTCTTGGAAGGCCAAGTTGCTCAACAGTTACTAGATATATGTAATTAGATTCCTGCTTCTGCATTCATTACTTAGCAGTTACCAAACTTATCTATCTATATCCATAGACTATTTCCATAGACTCCTGGAGGGCCATGATACTCAACAGTTACCAATATATTTGTAACTAGATTACTGCTGCTGCATCAATTACTCAGAATGTAGCAAATATCTGTAACTAGATTCCTGGAAGTCCATGCTACTCAGCAGTTATCAACTATATGTAACTAGATTTGTGAAAGGCCATATTACCTAACAGTTATCAAATATATGTAACTAGATTTGTGAAAGGCCATATTACTTAACAGTTACCCAATATATATTACTAAATTACAGCTGCCACATTAAATAATCAACAGTTACCAAATATATGTAACTAGATTCATGGAATGCAAAATTACTCAACAGTTACCAAATATACGTAACTAACACTTACCAATTATATGTAACTAACCCATAAATAAAACCTTGTGACCTGTTTTGATTGCTTTTGGCACCACTCAACATAGAGGTGAAAGCATATCCCTGTGTCCCAGGGCATGGGGTGCAGGCTTGTCCTAATACAAATCCAGGGGGTTAGTAAGTATAAAGAGGAATGGATTTCTGCTACCCCCAACCAACACAGGTGAATAAAGGATAAAGAGTGGCCTCAGCCTACATGTTTAAACCAAACCACACATCCTGATGCATTTTGCCCCACCCACCGGGGCTTGGTTATCGTTTATTCACTTTGATTATTCAGGAGTAACGGCGATCCTTTCCTCTTTACCTTACAAAAACATACTGATCTCTGTGAGCAGCCTTGCAGATATATTCATGTGACTTGAGTTACCAATTATAGTAACACTTTGTATCCAATAAAAAATATGGGTTAATAAAAGGAGATATTACATTGGCTTTTGTTCCTTGCAGATCAATATTGTTATTTCCCCTCTTAATACTAAGAAAGCTCTTTGAGCATCCAACTAATATAGAACTCTGCATGTGCAAAGTTTTCCACAGGTCATCTCATTTGCAAAGAATTGGGGTTGATTTATTATAGATGCATAGGCTCTTCACTTTGCAAGTGGATTTTTTCCTGGAGCTTAGCTCTGTTAACTTTCATCATCCAAGCATATGCAAGCACATTTTTTATTTATTTTTCATTTTCCTTGCACATGATTGGGTATTCTTTGCAAAGTGAAATTTCTCTTTTCAATATTAATTATGTTTTACAGGGTAAAAGAATATATATATTATTTTCACACAGTGTGCAAAGGATTGTCAACAATAGAGTACAATCAGATAACCAAAGATCGAAAAAGCAAAATACAATGCGTATTGAGGCTTTAAAATAAATAAATAAATAAATAAATATATATATATATATATATATATATATATATATATATATATATATATATATATATATATATATATATATATATATATATTGACAAGTATAATAGAAGAAAGACACCCCAAAGAGGGCAGTCCCAGGAGTGAGGATGGGTTGTGCAAATTAAATAACACAAAGCTGCCTCCATAGTAGGTAAGCCAAGAAACATAGTAAATGTAGAAAAGTAAGGAGGGGGGAAAAAGGAGGAGGAAAGAAAGAAAGAAAAAGGGGTGGGGGTGATGGGGGAAATAAAAAATGAAAAAGGAAAAGGAGGGTAAGAGTAAAGAAGATATCCCAATACTATAGTTAGGATTCCCAGACAGATACATTGTAAGAATGAGGTCCCACATAGGTCTGTCATCAGATACCTAGTTTGGTTAAAAGTATACCGTCAAAGTCTGCTGGCATATAATGTGAGATCAGCAGTTCAAAGTGAAATTTCACCACATTCACTAAGCTCTATGAAAAAAGCTCTGAGCGAGAGAGAGAGAGAGAGAGGGAAAGCGAGGGAGACAGATATATAATTTGTAAATAAATATAATATACAGTATATCCTGTGTATATATATATATATATAAAACACAACCAATATATCATTAATGTACTTATTTTGCAAAAATTAAACATCTTTCCATTTATTCTACACATAATTAACTCACACTCTTCATAGCTGTTTGAACACACTGCTCTATTACTTCTGCCTTACTTCCTGGTCAGACTTTAGGTCATGACACAGGAAGTAGTTGACCAGCTGAGGGTAGATGATGGGTATGTGCTAATGAGATCAGCTGGTCAACTCCTTCCAGTGTCATGACCTAAAGTCTGTCCAGGAAGTAAGGCAGAAGTAATGGAGCAGTGCTGTTAAACAGCCATTAATGATATATTGGGAAGCTGGAATTTAGAAAGAAAAAAAAAGTAAACAAAGATGAACTTAGCCTTTAAATGTGAAGGCTTCATTATTTATTATTTTTATTTTGTTCCCCTTAATTTTCACCTAGGGTGACTTTGCTCACACCAAATCGATGGAGCAGTGTCATCACCCAAGGATTCTCTCCTGCTTGCACTAAAAAAACATTCCATAATATAATAATAATATAAATATATAAAAAATGTATATACATATAGGGCCGGATTCAGAGAGAACTTACGCCGACGTATCTATTGATACGCCGCATAAGTCCACAGATGCGCCGTCGTATCTATGCGCCTAATTCTTAAAAGAAGATACGCCTGAATTTCGGCCTCATCCGACCGACGTAAGTCTCCTACGCCGTCGTATCTTGGGCGCATATTTACGCTGGCCGCAAGGGACACTTCCATTGATTTACGCGTCGAATATGTAAATGACCTAGATACGCCGATTCACGAATGTACTTACGCCCGTCGCTGTAATCTACGCCGTTTACGTAAGGCGTACGTCCGGCGTAAAGTTATTCCACATAAAGCAGGGGTAAGTCATGTTAGGGTATGGACGTCGGAACAGCCGTCAGATTTTACGTCGTTTGCGTAAGTCTTACGTGAATGGGGCTGGGCGTAGGTTACGTTCACGTCGAAGGCATTGAGCCGTCGTATCTTAGGGAGTATATGCGACGTGATTCTGAGCATGCGCGCGCATGCGCCAATCGTTCGGCCCTTTATTTACATGGGGTCACGCTTCATTGTAATACTACACGCCCGCTACCTGCCTACTTTGAATTAGGCGGGCTTACGCCGGCCCATTTACACTACGCCGCCGTAACTTAGGGAGCAAGTGCTTTGTGAATACTGGCCTTGCCTCTCTATGTTACGTACATATGAGATGCGCTATGCCCGCTCAAAGATACGCCGAGCTACCTGAATCTGGCCCAAAGTATTTTTGCTTCCATGTGATTGGAGTCAGCTTGCAGTAGCTTCACCCCAATTACTGTGCTATGTTCAATTTCTCTTGCAAATAGCAAAGCCTATTTGCCTTTATTAAATCAACCCCCTTGTGTCTTGATCGTTGGAACTGGATCTTGAGCTATTTTTGTAAACACAAACCAATATTTATAAACCGTAGACTTCATCTTAAACATATTTTTGTCCAGCACTCAGAAATGAACTCAGGTATGGTAAATAGATTTGTTAAGAAACACTTGGTAAAGTGCTCGGGTAACCTGCTTCTCACATTGTGGAGTTATGAGCCATGAATGTGATGCTTGAGCACCTCTCGATTGGCATGCTTCATTAGCCTCGATCAAACCTTACAGACGTACTGCATGCAGGTATCCAAATGGTTTTCAGCTTGCAACTACAGTGTAATTATGAGGCAATCAAAATGAAATTTGACAATTTTGAAGTTAAATTGAAAATCGCTAATTATATGGCTTTTTATGAAAGCATGTATAAAAAAGAAGACAACCATATGCAAATCAGGTCTACAAGAATGAGACAGAATGCACTGCTATGCAGACGGTTTTGCTCTAGTAAAGACAATGTGAACCTTTCAAACCTGACTTCAGGGACATGTTGTTCTGCTATTTTCCGCTATTTTACCGCAATTTTACCACGATTTTAACGCTCCGCTATAGGCGTATCCAGTGTGAAAGGGTTCTAATGAAGAAACATCAGTGGCTGTCCTAGCTTCATTCAGCAAGAGCCCACAGCGTAGCACTCACCACATGTCACTGGAGAGCACATTGAACACATTTTATAAGTGGTCAGAAACTTGTAAATAACTCATGAAAGAATAAGGTTACGTTAAAACCAAGCACACCATTGTTTTTCTTGTGAAATTCCCAATAAGTTTGATGAGTCACATGACCCACCTTCCTATTGAAAAAACAAAAGTTGGATTCAAAATGGCCGACTTCAAAATGGCCGCCATGGTCACCACCCATCTTGAAAAGGTTCCCCCCTCACATATAATGTTAATATCACCAACCATTCCCATTCCTATTTTATTAAGGTGTATCCATATAAATGGCCCACCCTGTACATTGATCATCCATAGGAGATTTGTTTTTGTTTATTTTTTCTCAACAAAAGTGGGATTATTTTTTAAGTGGAGAAAGATTTATTTGTCAGCCATTCTCCACCCTTTCTCTGCCAAACCCCATACCAGGAAGATTTGGATAATTTATAAAGCAAATTTGCCCGTCACATTCGCTAATGTTTTTCCTCAATCACATCAATTTCACACACATGAAAAGAATCTGTCTTCCTTATTTATTAGCCGGAAATTCAGGTCTCATTTACAGTCATCACCTACTATTGCTTTTAAAAATTTCCCATTTTCAAAAGTTGATTGATGGATTTTATTCGTAATTCACTATTCAATCCTTACAGAGTCTTGCGTTTTCTCTCTTAATTATTATTCCATGATTACTCAGAAAATGAAAAGATTTTACAAAAGCATATTAATGGCTCAAAAACACATTTATTTCCTTCTTTTTTTAAATACCGCCTTTTTATTTAACAACTTTAGCCCCGGAGGATTTGGCAGCCTAAAGATCAGAGCACTTTTTGCGATTCGACACTGCGTCGCATTAACTGACAATTGCGCGGTCATGCGACGTGGCTTGCAAACTGAAAATATACGTCCTTTTTTCCCCACAAATAGAGCTTTCTTTTGGTGGTAAATGGAAAAATAAAGGATGGACAGCCGCACTCCAAAAAACCCTGATGGTTGTCTTTATTTAAAAAAGGAAAAATGCACTACAAGTCACAGCACACTACACGGTAGTAAAACAGCTGACGCGTTTCGCACTATAAGTTAGTGCTTAATCATAGATGGTGGTATTTGATCACTTCTGTGGTTTTTTGTTATAAACAAAAAAAGAGCGACAAAAAAACAATATTTTTTACTTTTTGCTATAATAAACATCCCCCAAAAATATATTAAAAAAACAAATTTTTCCTCAGTTCAGGCCGATACGTATTCTTCTACATATGTTTTGGTAAAAAAAAAAATGCAATAAGCGTTTATTGATTGGTTTGCAAAGGTTATAGCGTCTACAAAATAGGGGATAGTTTTATGGCATTTTTATTAATATTTTTTTTTCACTAGTTATGGCGGCGATCAGCAATTTTTATCATGACTGCGACATTATGGTGGGCACATTGGACACTGTTGGTGCTATTTTGGGACCATTCACATTTATACTGCGATCAGTGCTATAAAAATGCACTGATTACTGTGTAAATGTGACTGGCAGTGAAGTGGTTAAGCAGTAGGGGGCACTCAAGGGGTTAAGCGTGGCCTAGGGATGTGTTCTAACTGTAGGGGGGGGTGGGCTACGTGTGACATGACACTGATCACCACTCCCAATAACAGGGAGCTGTGATCAGTGTCCTGTCACTAGGCAGAACAGAGGAAATGCTTGTTTACATCAGCATTTCCCCGTTATTCCTCTCTGTGAGACGATCACGGGACTCCTGGCGGACATCGAGTCAGCGGGACCCGTGGTCACACTCACGGAGCTCGCGGCGGGCACGCCCACAATGCCGCATCTTAAAGGTGACGTACAGGTATGTCCATCTGCCCAGCCGTGCCATTGTGCCAATGTATATTGTCGTGAGCTGGCTCTTGAGCGGTTTAATTATTATTCCATGATTACTCAGAAAATGAAAAGATTTTACAGAAGCAAATTAATGGCTCAAAAATAATTTTTTTCCCTTCTTTTTTTTTAAATACTGCCTTTTTATTTAAAGCAACACCTTTGAGAATGGCCAAGGGTGATATATGTATGCTCTGATCAGGGGTCAAGTCCTGGGGAATAAAGTGTGGGAACTCCCACCCAAGATCCACTCCCCCACCAAAAAAAAAAATGATACATTCATATTCATAATTACTAAAACGCATGTTTTCTTTTTAAGCAAGTTCTTTCTAAATCCCGCGATAACTCGCGGCAGACCTCCGCAATGTCTCCTGGGAACAATGACAAAAGCTCCCAGGAGACATTTCGGCATCGAGGAAGTGACGGAATACCCGCACACTACCCGATGAATCCATATACAGGAAGCGGGCAGTAACATAAGGGATTACTAAGGTTCGCCTGCCCCTGACAGTGAGTCAAGCTGAGCATCGCCGCTTAGTGAAGGATTGGCTTCGGTGGCCTGGCTGCTTTAGTCCTGCAAAGGGAACTGAGTTCCTGCTGTGAAAAAAGTGCAGGAACTCCGTTCCCACGCATTCCCGCAGGATTTGAGCCCTGGCTCTGATGCATTTACTTATAAATTATAAAGTCAGTAGGTTTCCATGTTATTTAATTTTAAATTGAGTAACAGTTAAAGCGGGGGTTCACCCTATATAAAAAAAAAAAAAAAAAAATTTCCCCTCTAGCATTAAATTCGGCATAGTAGCGCGAGCTACAGTATGCCTGTCTGTATTTTTTTATCCCCGTACTCACTGTGCAATTGGATATTGAAGATTCCGGGGAATGGGCGTTAGTATGGAGAGGGAAGGTGATTGACGGCCGGCCCTGGCACGTCACGCTTCTCCGGAAATAGCCGAAATAGGCTTGGCGCTTCATGGCGCCTGCGCATAGCCTGTGCGCAGGCGCCGTGAAGAGCCGAGACCTACTCCGGCTGTCTTCGGGGAGCGTGACGTGCCAGAGCCGGCCGTCAATCACCCTCCCTCTTGCTAGGAACGCCCATTCCCCGCGGCAGACGGAATCGTCTATGTACGATTACACTGTGAGTACTGGGATTAAAAAAATTAGGACAGGCATACTGTAGCTCGCGCTACTATGCCGAATTTTATGCTGAAATGTTGTTCTGCAGGGTGAACCACCGCTTTAAGTAAACAAAAAAAAAAAGAAAGAAAAGAAAATCCGGCACAGAGAGGATATAAATTACACATTTGCGCAGAGCAGAACAGTGAAATGAGAAAATTACTATTTTATCTGACAAAATAACAAGTTGTAGTTAGCCATCGAAGGGGACACATACAATCTTGTGCATTGCGCTATTGTTTTCTGAATTTCTTCTGGTGTGTACTGTATTTGTAAAAAAAAAAGTTTTTTTATTTATTGGATAAACATAGAGAAATTACTCCCTTGACTCCCGTGTTGCATCCTCCCACCATTTTGCCCACATGGTCAGGAGTTTAATCACTGAAACACCACACTGATCATTATTCTGCCCTCGGTATTGTTGGTTCTTCTATAGGGTCTAGAATGATTGATCCAAAGGTTTGGATAATGATTAAAATGGTATCCTTGTAGAGATAAGCGGTGTTCATGCATAAGGCAGCCCATAGATGTTCCTTTTTTTCCCTTCCACTATGGGTGGAAGGAAAGAAAATTGCTTGATTCCGCATCAACACAGTGTGTACACAGTACACACGATCGGAATTTCCGATGGAAAAAGTCTGGAAATTCCGACCATGTGTATGCCCCATCAGAGAAATTCCATCGGAAATTCCGATGAATTCCATTTTAAATTCCATTCCATTTAAATATAGAACATGTTCTATTTTACTCCGATGGAATTCGTTGGAATTACGATGTGCTTTTGCCCGGGCAAAAGCCTGATCGTGTGTATGCGGAATTAGCGTTTATAGAGGAATGTCTCCCGCAGAGCTTTGTGTTCTGCCGGTGGGGGAGTGCGCAGGGAGTCATTCCAGCAGGGAGAACACAATGGTTACTGCTAGCGGCTATAGCCACCAGCAGTAATTGCAAGTAAAAAAAATCCAACAGGGTGGTTGTACTCAAGTTGATTAACCCCAGATAGCAAGGATAACTTGCCACAAATGTGTGGCAGTGTTGAATTGTAAGCCTGTTAACTTGCTGCACATTTTCACTGGCAAGTTGTAGACTTGCAGAGCACTTGAAACACAAGTTCTACTTGACACTTTTCCAATTTGTAGCAAATTTGCATGGAAAGTCTCTAGCAAGAGTTAAGTTGCAGTGCTGAGTCTACAGCAAGAGCTCTGCAAGTCTACAGCATGAAAATTCAGACACAGTGCCCCCTGTGGTGGGAGGACTATCCCACAACATAACTCATCCAAAACTTGCAGAAGACTTGCAGAATGTTTTGCAAAGAATGTTGATCTGGAGTCATTCAATTTGGACTTGCTGCAATTGTGCAACAAATTTGTGAAGCCTGGCAGGTCTAGTAATAGCTTAGCAAGTCATTTTCAAACTTGCAGCTCATTTGCTTGATATCTGGGAATAAATGTCTATAGATGAAAATAAAGAGCATTATCTAGCAGTCTGCGTTCTGATACACTCCTTAGATTTCCATGACCTGGAGCCTAAGGCCCCATACACATGGGAGGATTTATCCGCGTCATATAAGGAATTCCACGCATGCGTCGAATCATTACGACGCATGCGGGGGATCCCTTCGGACGGATGGATCCGGTGAGTCTATACAGACCAGCAGATCCATCCGTTGGGATGGATTCCAGCAGATAGATTTGTTTGGCATGTCAGCAAATATTCGATCTGCTGGAATCCATCCCAGGGGAGAAATATCCGCGGAAACAGATCCGCTGTAGTGTACACACCATAGGATCTATCCGCTGAAACCCATCTGCTGGGATTTTTCAGCGGATGGATTCTATCGTGTGTATGGGGCCTAAGTGCAGCTGTAGGGGATCAATACACCTTGTAAGAAGGACGTGACAAGTGTAACCCTTGTACAGCACTCCAAATCAGCAAACAATGTCTGCATATGTACAGTAATGAGCAAATATTATTGTCTCTATGCACACACGAAATTGCAAATTATACATAGAAATATGTTTTTTAAAACATTAACATAAGTACATTTTTTCTACCAGCTGATCGCTTACGTATACGGTATATTTGTAAAAACTTGACAAACTATTCCTATGCATTAAAAAAAAAAAATTGACAGGCTTTTTATAATGGTTGAGAGGTCAGGAGGTTGATGGCAAAACCTTTTAATCTTGGTCTCAATAGCAGAGATAGCTGCTATTATTGTAACCCTTCTTTGTTAGTCTCTGGAGCTCATCATTTATCACTTTGCTGCATTATTGATAATAAATCAATATTGTTGTGTATAACCCAAGTATCATGAGCCAGACAAACTCATTTGATAGGAAAGGGGATCTCAATAATGTCAATATCTCTTAGTAAATGGACGGGTTGTGTTTAACTGGTTCCTGTATCAGAGCAGTAGAGAGTTCAACTTGAATATAGCCAGGGCGTTATTGTTTTTCGGCATGAAAAAAAAAACGTTGTTTTTCAGCATGTCCAAAAAACGACGTTTTTCCAACTTCCTCATTAAAAACGATGTTGCCCCACACACCATCGTTTTTGAAAAATGATGAACAAAGCGCGGTGACGTACAACACGTACGACGGCACTCTAAAGGGGAAGTTCTATTTGCCTTTGGGCTGCTTTTAGCTGATTCACGCTTTTCTGTCTGTTACAGCGTGATGAATATGCTTACTCCATTATGAATGGTAGTTTTACCTGAACGAGCGCTCCCTTCTCATAACTTGCTTCTGGGCATGCGTGGGTTTAAAATGTCGTTTTTGCCCACACACCATCATTTTTAACAACACGAAAAACAACATTTTAAAAAACGACGTGAAGAAATGCAGCATGTTCGAATTTTTTTTTTGTCGTTTTTCGGCTTCTGAATTTTTTTTTTTTTTCGAACATGCTGCATTTCTTCACGTCGTTTTTTAAAATGTTGTTTTTCGTGTTGTTAAAAATGATCATGTGTGGGCAAAAACGACGTTTTAAACCCGCGCATGCCCAGAAGAAAGTTATGAGACGGGAGCGCTCGTTATGTGAAGCCCACACACCATCATTTTAAATGACGTTTTTAAAAACGTTGTTTTTTTTCATGCCGAAAAACGATCGTGTTTACCCAGCATAAAAGATATGGGCATGTTGGTTTGATTTTAAAATGACTTTGTTATATTATAATTTGATATCAGATCCCTGATAATATATTATAGTATTCTAATGACATAAACTTGTCTTATGATATAATAATATATAATATCTGGATAGATGTGGTACAATAGAAGTTCAATACTCTGGTTATTTATAATCCCAGGTCTGGAATAGGATGCAGTGCATTGGCATTTACCTCTTTCCCTCCTTCCCTATTCCTCCCCCTTTCCTTCTTCTTTTTGTTTTTGCTTTTGTTTTGGTAAAAAAAAAAAAAAATGCTCTATAAGCAGAGATATTATTATTTAAATAATATATTTGCTGTTTGTTTGAGTTGTTTCTTTTCTTTCTGTAAGAGCTAAAATGCCTAATTATACTGTATATATATATTTTGTTCTTTTTGTATTTGTGTTTGAAACGGCAATGAAAAGTAATTAAATAATAAAAGGGACCAAAAACAAAAAACAAAAAAATAAAAGGTAAAAGCTGCAGGGGATGATCTGATGGAGGTGACTCAGGTACAGTTCTTTTGCCACGTACACACGATCGGTCCATCCGATGAGAAGCTGACTGATGGTCAGTCGTGCCTACACACTATCGGTTAAAAAAACCATCGTGTCAGAACGCGATGACGTAAAACACGACAACATGCTGGAAAAAAACGAAGTTCAATGCTTCCAAGCATGCGTCGACTTGATTCTGATCATGCGTGGATTTTTAACCGATGGTCGTGCCTACTAACGATCGTTTTTTTCCTATTGGTTAGGAATCCATTGGTTAAATTTAAAACAAGTTGGCTTTTTTTCAACCTATGGATAAATAACTAATGGGGCCCACACACAATCGGTTTGGTCCGATGAAAACGGTCCATCAGACCGTTCTCATCGGTTTGACCGATCGTGTGTACGCGGCATAAGGTGGAGGTGGGGTAGACTTTCCTGAATAAGTGAGTTTTCAAGGATCGCCTAAAGGCAGGCAGGGTAGGGGGGCTGACCGGTCATACTGGGGAGGGGAGTTCCAGTGGATGGGAGAGGCTCTGGAGAAGTCCTGGAGGTGAGCATGGGAGGAGATAACAAGGGAGATAGAGAGCAGCAGGTCTTGGGAGAAGTGGAGAGGATGATTTTGGCGACATCTGCAGATGAGGTTGGTTATGTAGCTGGAGGCAATGTCATGGATGGGTTTGTACATTGTGGTTAGTATTTTTAATTTTATTTGTTAGGCTAGTGGAAGCCAGTTAAGGTATTGGCAGAACGGGACAGCAGACATGGGGGATCGTTTAGTAAGGTGTATTATTCTGGCAGAAGCATTAATAATAGACTGATGGGGGATAGTCTGTGGAAAAGTAGGCCAGTGAGGAGAGAGTTGCAGTTGTCAATGCAGGAAATAACCAAGGAGCGAATAAGTCGTTTTGTGGTGTGCTTTGTTAGAAAGGGGCGAATTCTGGAAATGTTTCAAAGGTTAAGGCAGAACCTTTATACCAATATTGAGTTTAATACAGGTATAACCCAACCAAAATGAAATGTGTCAAGTCAAATGTTAATTCTCCAAGAATAATCAACCTCCCGTTGTTGGACAATCAACATGTCCCATGCCGGAGATTGTCCTACCTGCCTTAGGAGAGTTTGATGTCTCTCATAGCAGTCTCAGAACTACCTTGAAAATCTTGCTACTGTAAAGATTTAAAAAACATAATATTTCAGAAAATTGCTGTCCATTCAGATGTGGGTGTGCCTAATTGGCCAACTATTTTTGCGGTTGCATGGTATACTGACAAAAGGTCAATTTATGATGTATTTATAAAAAAAAACATGGAGTGTGAAGTAAAGCACATTGGGCCAGATTCTCGTACCTGCGGCGCAGCGTAACGTAACCCGTTTACGTTACACTGCCGCAAGTTTTCAGTCTAAGTGCCCGATCCACAAAGCACTTACCTGGAAACTTGCGGCGGTGTATCGTAAACACGTCCGGCGCAAGGCGGCCCAATTCAAATGGGGCGGGTACCATTTAAATTAGGCGCGCTCCCGCGCCGGACGTACTGCGCATGCTCCGTTCGCAAGTTTCCCGACGTGCTTTGCACGAAATTACGACGCGCCGACGTGTTGAGAATCGCGACGTGCGTAACGTACTTACGCCGGGAAAACAAAAAAATTCAAAAGCGACGCGGGAAAGACGGGCATACTTTAACATGGTGGAGTAATTTTACACCATGTTAAAGCAGCCCTATCTTTGCGACGGGAATCTAAGACTAGCGCCGACGAAACGACGGGAAAAACCTTTGTGGATCGCTAATTTGCATACCCAACGCTGGTTTACGACGCAAACTCCCCCCATCGCTGGCCGAAGTATTGCATCCTAGGATCCGACGGTGTAATTCAATTACACCTGTCGGATCTTAGGGCTAGCTATGCGTAATAGTTAGAACGCGCATAGTTAGAACGGCCCAAAAACAGAGATACGACGGCGTATCAGGAGATACGACGGCGTATCAGGAGATACGCCGTCGTATCTCTTTTGTGAATCTGGCCCATAATGATTTGAGAATTTCACTTGACAAATAATTGCATTGGATGGTTTTATATAAATTACAGTTCCTTGTGTCTCTACATCATTTTCACAAATCTCTTTTCAAGTATCCTGGATGTTCTTTCTAATTCAGACTATGCTTGCATAGTTCTTTTTTTTCCATCTACTCACCAGGAACTCATCATTATATGTAACAGCTGTTTAGAAATACTCACCCTCCAGCAGTAATTTAGATGCCAGAGCACATGTGAATCGCATTACAGGTATACGTCTGTGAATCTGTGAAGTGTTACCTGCCGAGTTCAGGAATTCTATGTAAATACTGTGATTCTGTGTAGCGCTACCTGCGTGTCAATACATTATTTTCTAATAAGGGCAAAAAAACCGAGAGCAATGCCGTTTGCAACATTTCATAAGGCTCAGAGCAGAATAGTTTATGGAGCTCTTACATTAATTGGTTGAGTTACAATTTTGGATGCAAGTCACTGGACCCAGATGCTTAGACGTAGGAAACAATTTTCGATCAGCAGCAGCTGGCTCGCTGACATGCTCCTCAGGCTGTTGCGTTGATGTTTTGGATCTCGCTTTGGTCTGGTCACATGGAAATGTTTTTCAGAACTTGTGCTTGCGCTCCCCAGTTGATTCCAAGGCACCATTTGATATGACAGCACTGTATTTTTCTCTGCAGAGAACATGCATTGGATTGTATGCACTGCTAAATGTATGCATGCTGTAAACTTTTAGGCTGGAATAAAAATGGTTTGGCTTGTAACAAATAATTTTAATACTATTGAACAATAGCTTCTCCATTTCAGAGGTTACCTACTTTCGATCCCCCTTTTATGACCATTGCAGTTTTTAGATCTTATGCCGCGTACACACGATCATTTTTCGGCATGTAAAAGAAAGAAATGTAAAAGAAGTTTTTAAAAAATTTCGAACGGCGACGCGCATATCGTAATTCCGTATTCCCGGACGGCTTACGCAAACGACGTTCATTTTTAAATTTCGACGCGGGAACGACGGCCATACTTTATACAGCAATACGATTGCTGTGTAAAGTTAAGGCACCAAAAACGACGCCTAACTTTGCGACGGGAAACTAGACTAGCGGCGACGTAGCGAACGCGAAAATCCGTTGTGGATCGCCGTAACTCCTAATTTGCATACCCGACGCTGGTTTACGACGCGAACTCCCCCCAGCGGCGGCCGCGGTACTGCATCCTAAGATCCGACATTGTAAAACAATTACACCTGTCGGATCTTATGGATATCTATGCGTAACTGATTCTATGAATCAGCCGCATAGATAGAAACAGAGATACAACGGCGTATCAGGAGATACGCCGTCGTATCTCTTTTGTGAATCTGGCCCTTAGATGGTAAGCTCCTTGAGTACAGGGTGGATGTAAATGTAAAATATGTAAAGTGCTGCATAAACTGTTGGCGCTTTACAAATACCTGTAATAAATAAATACATCTTATGGCTTTAGTGTCCTGGCAGAAGTTTGTAGAGTATGGATTCTAACTTTCTTGGTCTGCATACTTTTACTGGGGCAGTGACATAGAAAGTACTGAAGCAAGAGCAACAGGCAGGCAACACACATTGTCAAAGCCAAGCACTGGTTTAATTTAAAAAGTCAAATACCCATACATCAAAAATTTGTATTAGAATAATGCACTATTGTAATGCAATTTTCATTAGTTTGGTGTATTTTCAACTGACATTTATCTATGATATCGGAAGTTCAAAGATTAAACAAAGTAGGTTAGGATTTCATTGTATTAGCAGTCATTGATGGGACTTAAAAAAGCCCCACAACATGGAAAAAGGTGTGAAAAAAAAATGAAACTTTTAGTTTTAACTTTTTTCTTTTCCACCAACGACATGGACAAGTTATTATGCAGCATTTCTATGCGGCACTAGGCTCATCCATTAAAAAGCCAAAAATAAACCTAACACTGCTGAATGATTTCTTGCATAAATTCCCAGATTTCAAAGTAACAAGAAATGTCATAAAATGGCAAAACGTGCTGTGCTATCACACTTTTTTTATATATCACATTTGAATTAGAACATCAGCCAAAACTAAAAAACAAAAAAAAATGAAATAAACAGCCCATTTAATGGTACAATAACAAAACCAGTTTCGCTGCAATAATAACCTTTAATCTAGATATTTTTCTGCAGTATTTTTTTCTGCCACTAGATGTCCTCTGCGTAACGGCAAGCGTGATTCAACTCACGTCATCCTGGACCTGCCTCCAGCCTGTGAGTGGACAGTGAATGGTGAAGCAGCACACTGATGACCTAATTTCTCTGTTAATCTGATTTCTCCTCCTATCAGAAAAAAAGACTAGAAAAATTAAAACTTGCAGCTACCACATCTAATTATTGGTAAGCTAAAATAGAATATATTTTTGCTTTTGGATTTAATACCGCTTTAACCGCTTAAGCCCCGGACCATTGTGCAGCTAAAGGACCAGGCCCCTTTTTGCGATTCGGCACTGCTTCAATTTAACTGACAATTGCGCGGTCGTGCGACGTGGCTCCCAAACAAAATTGGCGTCCCTTTTTTCCCACAAATAGGGCTTTCTTTTGGTGGTATTTGATCACCTCTGCGGTTCTTATTTTTTGCGCTATAAACAAAAATAGAGCGACAATTTTAAAAAAAATGCAATATTTTTTACTTTTTGCTATAATAAATATTCCCAAAAAATATATAAAAAAATGTTTTCCTCAGTTTAGGCCGATACTTATTCTTCTAAATATTTTTGGTAAAAAAATTGCAATACGTGTTTATTGATTGGTTTGCGCAAAAGTTATAGCGTTTACAAAATAGGGCATAGTTTTATGGCATTTTTATTAATAATTTTGTATTTACTAGTAATGGCGGCGATCAGCGATTTTTTTTCATGACTGCAACATTATGGTGGACACATCGGACACTTTTGACACATTTTTGGGACCATTGTAATTTTCACAGCAAAAAGTGCTATACAAATGCACTGGTTACTGTGAAAATTACAATGGCAGTGAAGGTGTTAACCACTGGGGGCGCTAAAGGGGTTAAGTGTGTCCTATTGTGTGTTTCTTACTGTAGGGGGGCTGGATGTGTGATTTCACTGATCATCGTTCCCTATGACAGGGAACAGACAATCAGTGACAAGCCACAGAGAAGAACGGGGAAGGTTTGTTTACACTCACCTCTCCCCGTTCTTCAGCTTCTGTGACCCGATCGCGGGACACCGGCGGCGATCAGGTCCCCGGGCGCGGTCAAGGAGCTTTGAACCGGGTCACGAGCGTGCCGCCAGCGGCGTGCTAGCGACCCACGGCTGGGTTCTTAAAGGGGACGTACAGGTACACCCTTGTGCCCAGCCGTGCCATTCTGTCGACGTATATCGTCGTGCGGCGGTCCTTAAGTGGTTAAAACACTTCATATCCACAACAATGTAAAATAGAAAAACAGCATGTACTGAACAACAAATTGAAAATCATTACAGTGGTTATGCAAACTTTTTGATTCTTTATTTGTTTTAATTCTTTATTCAACGTTTTGAATATTGAAAGAGAATACAGTAAGCAAAAGGGAGCAGGTGCCAGGTATACACATGTCAGAATGAACTTTGCCTTACAGAATCAAGCTGATAAATTATGCTAAACTTACATTAGTGGAAGCAGAAAACAGGAAAAATAATAGTATAACAGAATGTTTTTGTGGATGCTTTTCCTTTGTATAGGGAATACATTGTGACTCAACGTGGCCATTGAAAATCAGCGATAAATGAAATGGAGGAGGAGGAAGGACAGATAGAGAAGGTGGGAAATTAGGGACCATTGCGCCTCTCCAGACAGGATCCTCTAGGAATGCAAATGAAAAGGTTATAGCGAGTTTTAGCCCAGGTTCACACTGGGTACGATTTGCTTCAATTTGTTTTGTGGGGAAAAAAGGACGTCAATTTTGTTTGGGAGCCACGTTGCACGACCGCGCAATTGTCATTTAAAGCGGCGCAGTGCCGAATCGCAAAAAGTGCTCTGGGCAGGAAGGAGGTAAAGTCTTCCGGGGCTGAAGTGGTAAAGGAATACAATATATCCACTTCCCAACTGCCGCATGTAGATATACGTCGGCAGAATGGCACGGACAGGCACATCAACATACCTGTACGTGCCTGCCTAGACGTGGGTCGGGTGTCCGATCGGGACCCCCCCCGCTACACGCGGCGGTCGGGTTCCCTAGGGGAGCGATCCAGGACGACGGCGCGGCTTTTTGTTTATAGCCGCTCCGTCGCGATCGCTCCCCGGAGCTGAAGAACGGGGAGAGCCGTATGTAAACACATCTTCCCCGTGCTTCACTATGGCGCTGCATCGATCGAGTGATCCCCTTTATAGGGGAGACTCGATCGATGACGTCATTCCTACAGCCACACCCCCCTACAGTTGTAAACACACACTAGGTGAACCCTAACTCCTACAGCGCCCCCTGTGGTTAACTCCCAAACTGCAACTGTCATTTTCACAATAAAGAATGCAATTTAAATGCATTTTTTGCTGTGAAAATGACAATGGTCCCAAAAATGTGTCAAAATTGTCCGAAGTGTCCGCCATAATGTCGCAGTCACGAAAAAAATCGCTGATCGCCGCCATTAGTAGTAAAAAAAAAAAAATTTATAAAAATGCAATAAAACTATCCCCTATTTAGTAAACGCTATAAATTTTGCGCAAACCAATCGATAAACGCTTATTGCGATTTTTTTTACCAAAAATAGGTAGAAGAATACGTATCGGCCTAAACTGAGGAAAAAAAAATGTTATATATGTTTTTGGGGGATATTTATTACAGCAAAAATTAAAAAATATTGCATTTTTTTCAAAATTGTCGCTCTATTTTTGGGATGCCAATTTTGTTTGGGAGCCACGTCGCACGACCGCGCAATTGTCTGTTAAAACGACGCATTCCCGAACTGTAAAAACACCTTGGGTCTTTAGGCACCATATTGGTCCGGTCCTTAAGTGGATATTAGACTCCTATTTGCATCTGAAATCATATAGCTTATGATATATACCTCATGCATTTGGAAATATAGAACATGGAGCTTTTTTTACTGTACAAAATTATTTATAGGTGGGCCCAAGCCAAGACTGAAAGTCTAGTAAACAGTTTATTGTCATCTAGAAGTAATAACAGAACCTTTGCCAAGGCTGAGCCCCCATGTAGATGCATCAAACTGCATAAATCAGTTCAGCACTAGGAATATGAGATCCTCTCCAGACAACTAATGGTTGACTGGCCATTATCTCAGCAGCTGTGACTTCAGAATTGGGAACGGCTCATCGGAGTCCTTTAAAGCAAGCCTTTTTTTTTTTCTTTTTTTTTTTTTTCACGCATTTACAGTGGCGCTACCGGCTTCTCCATTAATGTAAACGATAAACTAAACAATGTTTCTTTTGCATGACACACAGTGGAAGAATAAAAGGTTACTGGAGAAAAGAAATATGTATAAAGGGGTTTTGACTATTCAGAGAACGTAATCATCCACACTTGTTACAGGATGCTCATTCCATCACCATCATTTCCATATGAATGCCTTTATCGGATGCATTTATTAAACACATAAAACTAATTCAGCAGAAGCGTCTACAGGATGTAACTGCAGGCACGGCGCAACTAACCAACAAATGATTACCTATAATTCCTCCAACCAATCTATTAAGCGTGGATCGTAGCCACTGAAACTCACAACGCAATAGAGTATTGGGGTTTTCCGATTTGTGTTAAATGGCAAGTTATTCAACTCATAAGGTTTGTCGGTGAAGGAAAACTAATTGAACGCTAACCTTCAGCCTTACCTTTGGTCTTATCAGTTGTAGAGGCTCCTCTCTTGTACTGAAATTACTTACTCTGACATCACTGCACAGTGTGAGCTTTTCATAGTGTGTATCCGAACCTGCAGCAAGTCAGATAGGGCAGTCTCGTTTCCTGACCGGTGGACATCCAGCATCATCTAGCCTTTTCCTCTCCAGCCTTACTTCCCCCTTCAGTCATTGAATTTCTGCCTACTTAAAGCGGAGGTTCACCCAAAAATCAACTTTCTACCATTAGATCCAGCATACTGCTGACATCTGCAGTATGCTGTTTTTTTGTACTTATCATTTATCAGCCGTTGTTATCCGGCTCCGAGCGGGGATTTTTTTGGGGAATAGGGGTTCCTAAGCCAAGCGGATTTGATTGACGGGCTGCTGAAGCGTGTCACGCCTTCCGAAAATACCCGAAGTCAGACTCGGGTGTTTACGGCGCCTGCGCCTGCCATGTAGAGCTGACTGCGCAGGCGCCGTAAACACTCGAGCGTCACTTCGGGTATTTTCGGAAGGTGTGACGCGCTTTAGCAGCCCTTCAATCAACTCCGCTTGGCTTAGGAACGCCTATACCCGGAAGAAATCCCCGCTCGGAGCCGGATAACAAAGGCTGATAAAATGATAAGTACAAAAAAATAAAAAAGCATACTGCAGATGTCAGCAGTATGCTGGATCTAATTGCAGAAAGTTGATTTTTGGGTGAACCCCCGCTTTAAGAATGTGCACTCCTCCAGGTTGAATTCTTTACCAAGACCAGCGCACTGCTAACATAAGGGGCTGGGGGTTCTTGAGAGGATTACAAAGACAGGGTACTTTTAGGAAGGTATGTACATTACCTTGCTGACCCCTCCCACCAGCCATATTATTTTTATTATTATACACGATTTATATAGCGCCAACAGTTTACGCAGCGCTTTACAATGTATAGGGGACAACACAATTACAGTACAGTTCAATACAGAAGGTACAGGATACCCTGCTCGTAGAGATTACATTATAAATGGTGGTACAAAAGGTAATAGCTGCAGAGAATGATTTAATGGGGGTGGCTCTGGGGCAGTTGTAAGCTGGGTGTGAGATAGGCTTCCCTGTATAAATTAGTTTTCAGGGTTCTCCTAAAGGTGGACAGGTTAGGGGCTGATCGGACATACTGGGGCAGAGAGTTCCAGAGGATGGGAGAGGCTCTGAAGAAGTCCTGAAAGTGAGTATGGGAGGAGGTAACAAGGGAGCTAGAGAGCAAGAGGTCCTGGGAGGAGTGGAGTGGACGATTAGGGCGATATCTGCAGATGAGGTTGGTGATGTAGATGGGGGCGATGTTGTGAATGGCCTTGTATGTTATGGTTAGCATTTTGAATTGTACACGGTGCGGTAGGGGAAGCCAGTGAAGGGATTAGCAGAGAGGATAATATGTGTGCTTTGTATAGCGAAGTGCAGAACCCAGTACACAATTGCCAACTATTCTTGTTTTCCAGGGACAGTCTCAGATATGAACATTGCTGACACCAGCATAGAGCTGCTTAGGCAGACATTTTAGGGGCCCAGGGATGGCGGGGTAGAAATATCGGAATCCCCAGCCACTTGCGGAGTATTCAGATTTTTAAACACCTCAATGCTGCCAGACGTGCATATACGGCCCCGTATTGCGGTGGTTATACCAATATCATGGTTGAGCTTAGAACCATGATCCCAGTATCGTTTTTTTAACTAGGCAAGTCTGATTTTTGTAAAAGTGATCCAAGGGGCTATAGAGGGTCCTTTCCTGCCACTGCCTTTACTGGGCTAAAAAACTCAATTCTTCATTATAACATGACCATTAAAATATGACGGCTGACGCATTTCAGCACTTAGCCTTGTTCATAGCACTATACTTTACTGGGTTCTCCCATCCCATCGGGGAGGATGTGACCGGTGGTATCAGCGTCCCTGAACATAGTGGAACATAGTGGAATGAATTGATGTTGTTTCTCCCACTGCATAATGTCAGAAACCAGTAGCAATGGAGATTTATGGTTTTGGTTTGTTGTTTACAAGCTGTTACCAGCTTGGGAAATAATCTGATCAAACTCAGATCTCTCCATACAGAGAACCTGTCACGGCCCATGCTATCACAAGGGACATTGTTCATCCCTTGCTTCAGCAATACATTTGATCCAAAGAAAAAAAAAAAAATAAGGGATAGTGTAAAAAAATAATAAAATAATAAAATAATTAAGAAATACAAAATGCCCCTTCCCCTGTGTAGGAAAAATCCTTGCACCGGCCCTATATATGAGGATTTGTCTCTGTAGATTCTCATCCCTGGAAGCTTTCAGTTTTTAACATTGACCTGCTATACTGTGAAATCTTTCTTTTTCTGCTTGCTTGATTACATTTTTATAGTATTTTAATGGCCCCTTGGCTTTTTTTTTCATTAATATTTCTAGATCAGCAATGAAGACAAATGAAAAAAAATTAATTATCACATCAGTATGTAATATCCCTGGAAACTATTTTAATAAGTTTTAATAGTACAATTAGAGGATCTCAGCAGCCTTACAGCCTATGGTTCAGGTTTAGACACATAGACACAGTTGAAACAGTTTTAAATTTAAAGTAAGGTGTCAGTCATTCTCAGCTTTTACATATAAAAGATCTACCAACGAGAAAGTACGCAACTAGATGTCTGCTATTGCCATTATTTTGCAAAAACTCCTTCTGTGCTCCCTTCAGAACCTGATTTCCTTTTATTACTAAAGCCTCAACTTCTCCAAATTTGTGGCCAGGCTTCACCTGAGGCTGAGGCTGTATGAATATGCAAGTGAGGGTCTGCCTCTTCCAGCCCACTAAATTCTGAAACCTACCAGAAACCAGGGGGAAGTAGTCGAGCCTACAAACAGCAGAACCCAGAACAGGCAAAAGCAATCAAATTTCCCTCCACTGGCTACATAGGGGACAAATACTAAATTTGCCTCAAACTACTGCTACAGTAGCAACATAGCTGTGAGGATGCTATATTGAAAAGAATGCAACAAATAATAATTATATATATATATATATATATATATATATATATATATATATATATATATATATATATATATACATATATATATATATATAAAAAAAAAATTAAAGGGACACTTTTTAATCAGTATATAGCATTAAGTCAATTAAACTCCTGTGATACTGATCTGGTCAGTTAAGTAGCAGAGGGAGTTGTTAATTAGTTTCAGCTGTTTTGGTGTTGATGAAATTACCAACAGGTGCACTAGATGGGCAACAATGAGACAACCTTCAAAACAGGAATGGTTTTACAGGTGGAGGCCATTGACATTTTTTCCCTACTCATCTTTTCTGAGTGTTTTTCACTAGTTTTGCATTAGGCTAGGGTCAGTGTCACTACTTGTAGCACCAGGCGATACTTGGACCCTATAAAGGTTGCACATGCAGTCCAACTCCTCCAGGATGGCACATCAATATGTGTCATTGCCAGAAGGTTTGCCGTGTCTCCCAGCACAGTCTCAAGAACATGGAGGAGATTCCAAGAGACAGGCAGTTACTCTAGGAGAGCTAGACAGAGCTGTAGAAGGTCCTTAACCCATCAGCAGGACTGGTGTCTGCTCCTTTGTGCAAGGAGGAAGAGGATGAGCACTGCCAGAGCCCTACAGAATGACCTCCAGCAGGCCACTAGTGTGAATGTCTTTGACCAAATAATCAGAAACAGACTTCATGAGGGTAGCCTGAGGGCCCGACGCCCTCTAGTGTGCTCTGTGCTCAATGCCGGACACTGTGGAGCTTGATTGGCATTTGCCATTGCACAGCAGAATTGACAGTTTCCGCCACTGGTGCTACCATGCTTTTCACAGATGAGTGCAGCCTGCAGGTCACCCCTGAGCACATGTGACAGACATGAAAGGATCTGGAGAAGCTGTTGAGAACGTTATGCTGCCTGTAACAATGTTCAGCATGACCGGTTTGGTGGTGGGTCAGTGATGGTCTGGGGAGGCATATACATGGAGGGACGCACAGACCTCTACAGGCTAGACAATGGCACCCTGACTGCCATTAGGTATCTGGATGAAATCTTTGGACCAATTGTCAGACCCTACGCTGGTGCAGTAGGTCCTGGGTTCCTCCTGGTGCACAAAAAATTCCCAGCCTCATGTGGCGAGAGCATGCAGCCAGTTCCTGGAGGATGAAGAAATTGATACCATTGAATGACCCCCATGCTCGCCTCACCTGACCTAAATCCAATAGAACACCTCTGGGGCATTATGCTTCAGTTCATGTAACGCCACTAGGTTGCACCTTAGTCTGTTCAGGAGCTCAATGATGCCCTGGTCCAGATCTGGGAGAAAAATACCCCAGGGCGCCATGTCATTAAGAGCATACCCCAACGTTGTCAGGCATTCATACAAGCACATGGGTCCCATAAAATCTACTGAGTGTCATTTTGAGTTGCTGCAATGAAATTTCAGCAAAATGAAATAGCCTGCTGCATAATTTTTTCACTTGGAGTTTTGGGATGTCTTTGAATACAGACCTCTGTAGGTTGATCATTTTAATTTCCATCATCCTTTCGTTCCTAGCACATTACCCAGTCCATATCAGTATACATATCCAGCATGATACTTTTGCCCATTGAGATCTGATGTGTTTTCAAAGTGTTCCTTACATTTTTTGAACAGTGTATATATCTATATCTATTTGTATATATATAGATATAGATATATATACACACACACCTGGAGTACAGCTGTAAATATAGGCACATTTTGTAACCTACTCTATATACATGCATATATAGGCCCGGATTCACATACATCGGCGCATATTTATGCGGGCGTAGCATATCTAATATACGCTATGCCGACGCAGCGCACAGAGGCAAGCACTGGATTCACAAAGCACTCGCTCTCACTCGCTCTTAAAGATACGCTGGGTTTCCTCAGCGTAAGACAGTCTAGGTGGAAGTGGGCGTGAGCCATGCTAATGAGGCGTGACCCCATGCAAATGATGGGGCAAGCACCATAGAAGTACTTAAAATAAACGGCGCATGCGCCGTCCCGTGGCCGCATCCCTGTGCGCATGCTCAGAATCACGTCGGAACTACTCCCTAAGATACGACAGATCACTGCCCTACGACGTGAACGTAACCTACGCCCAGCCCTAATTACGTACTACGTAAACGACGTAAAATACGACGGCTCTGTTCCCTGGTCCATACCTTTGCATGAGTTGCGCCTCCTATATGGGAAATAACTTTACGCCGGACGTACGACTTACGCAAACCGCATATATTATGCGCCGAGCGCAACTACGTTCGTGAATCGGTGGCTCTCCCTCATTTGCATATGTGCATAGAAAATCAATGGGAGCAGCAAATGCGCCCAGCGTAAATATGCGCCCACGATACGACGGCGTAGGTAAGTTACGTCGGTCGTAGCAAGCCTATTTTTAGGCGTATCTCAGATTGTGGGCACAGCGCACAGATACGACGGCGCATGCGATACGTCGGCATAAGTGCTTTGTGAATCCGGGCCATTGTTTTTTCATTGCCATTTTCGGGAGCTACATTTTAGCCGATATCTTTCATAGATGGTGATAACTGTAACTCTGTCTGTGTCCCTAAAGATTTTGCTTGTAGCATATTGTCTGTTGATAATTATGTGTAAAGGAGTAATAGAACAGACATGACAGAGAGTAGAATGTCCATCTGCTTCAAACCCCTCCAGACTGTGCGGCAGCCCTAAGTCACGGTTAAGCTTTTTTTTTTTTTTAACTACAGTTTATTCTGCAGAAAATTCCATTTGTTTGTATTAAACACAAGGGAAAATACCATGCATTCTTGTATATTACATATTGATCTACTTGTGCTCCCAAATTAATAAACGGCACGGCACAGGTTCTCAATACTGAGCAGTGCAAGAATGCTGAAATATTTAAGAAGAATGTTCTATGGAAGAAAGAGCAGCGTAGCCGGCACAATATTCTGTGCTGCTGGTGACAGTGAAAGGTCATAGAAATAACGTGGGAAGTATGGTTCTTGTAAATGTATTCGGGCTGAAGGTTGGGGCGCTGGCAGGTTTATTTTTAGATACAATAGATGCATGGCAAAGAAACTGAATCCAGCAAATGGCATTACAGGTTTGTTCTTTGCTTGACGTTAATAGGAAAAAGGTTTGTGTAAATGGCACAGCCAAGTAACACGGCTAAAATTAAAAGAAAAAAAAGTTCTGGTCTAGGCTGTGTTATAATTTGATTTACAGAAATAAATCAGGAATAGGGGCCCATTATTGATGCATTAACTAACACTCGTGAACTCATTATTAGTGCATTGCATTAAGGCAGCCCTTCAAATGAAATGGGCTGTCAGGCACCAGAATGGAACAAAAGTCTGACATGCACCACTTTTTCCAAAACAGCACATTATAAGGCAGAGTAACATACTACACATATGCATTGAACGTGTGTTGATGGTAATGTGGTGGGGTGTTGACAATGAATGATACCACAATGCTCTAACACATTTAACACTAATTGTCATCCATGGGCCCTAACATTTTGATAGCATTACTTAATCAAATATTTTTTACACCTTTGCCCATGCTCTAGGGCAACCTTTCTCAACTTGGGTTCCATGGATCCCCAGGGTTAATCTAGGGGTTCCTTGAGCTGTGAGAAGTTTCTGCAACTTGGGTATGTAACCTTTGACACCAATAATTGTGTTAGCTATCTGAAAGGGGGAATCTTTACATTGACCACCAATGAGAGGGGAACTTTCCCCACTAACCACCAATGTAAGGGGCATTCTTCCCACGGACCACCAAAGTAAGGAGCATTCTTTCCACTGACCGCAAATGTAAGAGACATTCTTCCCACTGAGCACCAATTTAAGAGGCATTCTTCCCACTGACCACAAATGTAAGGGACGTTCTTCCCACTGACCACCAATTTAAGAGGCATTCTTCCCACTGACCACAAATGTAAGGAACGTTCTTCCCACTGACCACCAATTTAAGAGGCATTCTTCCCACTGACCACCAAAGTAAGGGATGTTCTTCTTACTAACTACCAATGAAAGGGACATTCTTTCCATTGACCACAAATGTAAGGGACATTTTTTCCCACTGGCCACCATTGTAAGGGGCATTCTTCCCACTAAACACCAAATTATGGAACATTCTTCTCACTAACCACCAACATAAGGGACATTATTTCCATTGACCACCAATGTAAGGGGCATTCTTCCCACTGACCACCAAAGTAAGGAACGTTTTCTCACTAACCACCAATGAAAGGGACATTCTTTTCATTGACCACAAATGTAAGGGACATTCTTCCAACTGACCATCAATCTAAGGGTAATTTTTCCCACTGACCACCAACATTATTCTTCACCCAAGAGGTAGCAGAAAGAGGGGGCAAGGAAGGAGTCCGCCTAATTCCTTGCAACAGTAACCTTGTCCCCATAAGCACCCATCAAAGAAGGGACTTTTTGAGTTAAGAATACATACATGTATATGTTTTCTTAACTCAAAAAGTCCCTTCTATTGCTCTCAGCCTCTTTCAAATGTCCAAATGTCTTTTTTTTTGCTGCTATGATCTGACTTCCTGTTAGAGGGTGGCTGTGTTTGTTCTCCATGGTCCCACTGTATGTAGGAACATAGCAACCCTCTCTTTCTCGCTCTTGAGAGGAACTGTGGACTATGGGATGTGTAGATTCACTTAACAATGTCTGTTAGTGATGAAATGTATAGGGTGGAGTCACAGCGTGTGACGTCATCAAGCACCGGCACAGACTGCAGCCATCTTGATGGTTGGATGCTACTTGTATTGTATAGATTCATCTTTGTCTTGTAAGTGCAATATTTTATTAAACTAACTCTGTTATGGAACTTATTACACTATGAAGAGGCTTTTTTCTTTCTCCCATTTTATTATGTACTAATTTGGTGAGATTCTTGTGGCTGCTTTATTACTGAATCCTGTAGTGGTGCATACACTGGAGATCATTTGATTACCCTTGCCTGGAGTCAATTAACTGCGCTATTTGGCCGCCCATTTCCCTGGTAAGAGGCTGCACTTTCCTATAGGCTTCCTAAAGTCATCCCTGAAAAACAACATGGTACAGGATTAAAGAACTGGTAACATACTTGTCATATATATATATATATATATAAAAAAATATATTTATATATAAAACTAGCAGTGCCTTTTTAGGGAACACATTTTCCACAGGGAAGTAATTCTCCATACATTCCATTTTCCTAAATCAGCATTAAACCCGAAAGCAACCCTTTATTTTATTTTATTAACATTTTTTAAATGGCTTCAATAATCTAATTTTTTAGGCTTTTTTCCTTCTATTTTTGGTATTTTTTTCTACATTCAAACAGCTCCAGTATAGTACAAATCAACCAGACACTACATCAATTGAGTAAAAAAAAATCATCTGAAATGTAATTGGTTGTCTGTGTTATTTCACTTGTCAATTATTTACAACTCCTTGTGTTGCTTTACTATATATATTTATATATAAAACTTGTATTTCTTACTTAATTCTTAAATAAAATAAGCAATAAACGTTACCTACAGTAAAGTAAATTCACTGTGCTGGTACCTATGGCAAATATACATGACATGTTATGATAAATAACACAACGATTCACAAACTGTACCTTTTTTGTTGGCTTTAGTCATTATCCCCTATGATGCCAACCCGTGTGACACTTCTGCTATACCATAATAACCTGATTGTTCTAAACCTATAATTTTGGAATAAATTAGGTTGAGTATTCATATTCAGCCAAACCTGGACAATGGTCCAAAAGATTGTACATTTCTCAGAGTATTTGCTTGGCTATAAAATGTAGGTCAAAGCAATTCTTGGTCAAAGATTGGTGAAACAACAAGGCAACTAGAGAAATCTAAATTCTTTATGGATAGCATTTAATTTTTACCAAAATTATCCACATTTATAGAGACCAGTAAGTGCTGCACAAACAAAACCCAACTCTGAATACTTAAGCCTGGTACACACTGCAGTTTTTTTTGTGCAACCCGGGGGGCAGGTGACAGCTCCGGACGGGAGCCACTGTACTACCCATGCAAGGTTAGTGCAACAATCTCCCCTTTCAATACCATTTCTATGCCAATGACACCCAAATCTCTATGCCCCTCAGCTCACTCCATCAGCCTCCTCATGCATCACTAATTTACTAACAGACATATTAGTCTGGATGTCACATCACTTCCTCAAACTCAATCTAGCCAAAACCGAATGTATAATATTTCCTCCCCCTCATGCCCCTTCCCTTAACTTCTCTGTCAAGTTAGCTGGCACAACCATCAACCCATGCCAGGGTGCTAGGTGTAATTCTGAATTCTCCTTTTGGCCCCACATCCAATCACTGTCCAAAGCTTGCCGCCTCAACCTCCGCAGCATCTCCAAAATATTCCTTTTCTTAACCAATGACACCACAAAGCTTCTGACTCCCTGGTTATTTCTTGCCTCGGCTATTGCAACTCCCTCCTTATTGGCTCACCTTTACAAAGGCTATCCCCCTTTCAGTCCATCATGAATGTAGCTGTCAAACTCATACATCTTACCAACCATTCAGTATCTACTACTCCTCTCGACCACCAGACTCTCTACTGACTTCTGCTCACCAAACGAATTAAATTCAAAATTTTAACAACGACTTACAAAGCCATCCACAACTCTGACCCCAGCTACAATACTAACCTAGTCCCAAAACACTGACCAAATCACTCTCTCCATTCCTCCCACAACCTCCTGTTCTATCTCCCTTGTAACCTCATCCCATGATTGCCTGCAGGACTTTTTTCAAGCCTCTCCCTATGCCAATCTGTCTGACTATCTCCTACTCTGTGCACTTTTAGGTGATCCCTAAAAACCCTTCAGGGAAGACTATCCAAGAGCTGGTCGGGCACTGTGGATTTGCCACAGGTCATGGTCAGAGTTGACGACCGTGCTTCAAGAGATCATCAGAAACTCTGTAAATGCCACAGGAGGTGATCAGAGATTATAGGCATGTTGCAGGAGATGGGCAGACACTGCCTAAATGACACAAGATATAGTCAGAGACTATGGGCATGCTTTTCAAGAGATAGTCAAAAATTGCAAACATGCTATAGAAGGTTTCAAATGCTAGGGACATGCTTTAGAAAGTCGTGTCTGCAGATTAGTGGCTGCAGGAGCCCTGAGGGCAACACAAAAGTTCCAGCTAGCCACAGGTTGGGCACCAGGGCGCTATACCAGGGTCAAAACAAAAATAAAGGGCAAAAAAAAATCACAGCAACATACAGTATGTTAAAACGTTATTGCAGTACTATCTAATGTAAAATCATATGCCAACATTATCCACACTACCACATATCATATAGTAAGGGTGAGCTATTAAAACTTATGTGCCTAAGAGTACAATAAAATCTAATGTAAACATAATAAAACAATACTTAATAGGAATTTAGCTGGGGAACTTTAATATATATTATACACCTGCCTTAAATAAAAATAAAAAATAAAATTGTTGGCCAGTACAAGGGTACAATTACAGTATGCATGTAGTAACATATAGGGGTTGTACGAAATTATGGAAACAAGTATAGTAAACAAATTGAATTATTATCTAATATGGTGTTGGACCACCTTTGACGGACTGAATTCTCCTGGGAATTGACATCTATGGGCCAGATTCTTGTAGAATCTGCGGCGGCGTAGCGTAAGCCATTTACACTATGCCGCCGCAAATTACTGGAGCAAGTGCCGTATTCTCCAAGCACTTGCGCCGTAATTTGCGCCGGCGTAGTGTAATTGGGCTGGCGTAAGGCCGCGTAATTCAAAGGGGGTGGCTTGTATTTAAATTAAGCGCGCCCCCGCGCCAATCGAACTGCGCATGCGCCGGGTGGAAAAATAGCCCAGTGCGCATGCTCCAGCTCACGACAGAAAACGTCAATGACGCCGACGTGAGCGTCATTGACGTAAAGTTGTATTCGCGAACGACTTACGAAAACGACGTAAACTACGGAAAAAGCCGACGCTGACCCGACGCCATACTTAACATGGCATACGACGGACCTACGTAAACTTGCCCCTCATTATAGCAGGGGCAAGTTTACACTTACGGAAACGTTGTAAAATCACTGCGTCGTCCGCGCGTACGTTCAGGAATCTCGCGTAACTAGCTAATTTGCATAGACGACGGGAAAAACAACGATGCGACACCTAGCGGCAAGGAAAAAAAATTGCATTTAAGATCTGACAGCGTAAGAGCCTTACGCCTGTCAGATCTAATGGGTATCTTTGCGTAACTGATTCTAAGAATCAGTCGCATAGATACCCTGGGCCAGATTAGGACTTACGATGGCGCAAATGGCGTTGCGCCGTCGTAACGCCATTGAGAATCTGGCCCATAAAGTCTTGTATGGTGGATAATGGAATCCGATACCACTCTTCATGCAAATATCCAGGGCACAATCCTGCGCAATGTCCTTTTGTCTTTTTCAGTCAGTTGACCATGTGGATCGCGCTTATGCTTATCAGACAGCATCTTCCCGGAAACTGCCATCATAATCTTTGATACTGTACCTCATGACACAGCAAATAAATTGGCAACTTCAGTCACAGAAGCACCAGCTAAGTGGACACCAACAATTTGCCCTCTTTGAAACTCAGTAAGCTCTGACATGACTCTGTATTGTTAGCAGTACACACAGTAAATGCTAAAAGTAAGGCTTCCCACCTGTCTCATCACACAGCGGTAGTAAAAGAATGTTGGATCACTTCCACTTTCAGCGTGAAACATGTCGTCACTTTCACACCTGCACTTCATGTAGTGTTTCCATATTTTTGTCCAACCCCTGTATAACATGAAGAAGAGTACAATAGATAGAAATAGAAAATGTGAATACCATTCCAATACATACTCTTCATTTTCTGATATATATTGTGTCCTTATTATAGCAATTTGCTAAGTGCTGTAAATACACCGTATAGAGCATTGTGAATCTTTTACAACCATGGCGTTTTGTTAAAGTTTTATAATGCACTACAATTCTAATTAGACTTTCTAAAGTATGTAAATGTACAACACAGCTGGTAGCTGTCAACTCTTCCCTGACAGTGGCGGCTACTCAACTTGCAAACTAATTCTTGGACTGTCGTGGTTTTCCAAATTTTTCTATGGCTTGTGTGTAGAATGTATAATACGGTCTCAATACTTTGGGGTTGATTTTATAAAGAATAGGCTGTTCACTTTACAAGGTAGTTTTCACTTTGCAATGAATTTTACCTTTGCTTGGCGAATGAGCATAAGCTCTGCTGACTTCCCCCATCCAATCATGTGCAAGCAAAAATACCATTTTATTTTTCCTGGCACATGATTGAACATTCACAAAGCTATAAGAAATGTATCCTGTGTTATATTTTCCTTACAAGGTGAACAACATACTTGCCTTTAATAAAGCAACCCCATAGGGTTAGGATCAGGCTGAGGTTTAGGTAGGTTCAAGTTAAGATTATGTTTAGTGGTGATTTAGAGGTTAGGTTTAGTGACTGTGAAATTTAGCAGTTAAGAGTTAAATTTAGGAGTACCCCACCACCCCTTTAACTCTCATCTAGTTAAAAAAAAATGTTTCCTCCAAACCACCCTGATTTTATTTTTTATTTCTGATTGAGTTTTCAGTTTCAATAGTTTTTTTTTCTGGTTTTAACACGTGGTTAACATGCAAAAGTTCTGCCTATGCAGGGGACAGAATTGAGGTTGAAAAAGGATTAGCTCACAAGGAAGGCAAACATAAGGTGATACATAAACAGAAAAAATTAGAACACAACAGCAGTAAATAGAAGTGTATACAAAACCATAAGGACCAAGAGGTTTTCACAACTATGAGGCATCTGCTGGGCCCACCAATATCCAAAAGGTGGTGCAATATGCAGGCTGGACTAAACTGAAAATAAAAAAAGGAGCTGAAACCAGAAGAAAGTTAGGTAGAAAGGTGAAGCTAGAGGACAGGAGCTTGCGCACATACCAAGTAGAGAACTAGAGAAGGGATAGAAGAGTCTAGGGAAGAAAAGGAGGCCAAAAGGATAGAGGCCGAGAGATGGTGAGAAGGTAAGGGTTTCGGGAGCATCGGGACTGTCTGTCACAGACAGCCCAAGCTGGCTGGGGGGAGCTTAGGAAAGCCATTTGACAGCCATGGTCCCCAAATTTTGAGGAGCTTGACATGAGAGTCGTTGCAGATTTTCGACATCTGTTCATTAAGTATCAACGCGGTCATGTGATCTGTCACCCCTTGAAAGGGGACAGATGTTTTTTTTCCAGGCTTGGGCAATTGTTCTTTTGTCTGACAGAAGTAGATAGGAGGCAAGCTTCCATTGATAAGCGAACAGGCCTGGAACTGGACAATGTAATAAGGCAAACTTGGCTTCTTTTGGTATGGGCAGATGAAACAATGTGAATAGGAGGTCAAATACACGAGACCGGAAGCTAGTTAGTCTAGGACACTTCCACCATGTATGTACAAAATCATCCTGATGGCCACAAACCTGGAAACAATGGTCACTGTAGGATCATTGGCATGGGCAATGTGAGCAGGGACCTAATACCAATGTAGGAGGACCTTATATGTGGCTTTGAAGGTGGCTGTATTAAACAAGCATTGGTATCTGTAAATGAGCATTTAGCCACAGAAGTGCAGGCCCTGCAATTTGAATGTTTTAATACTGTACATCTAGACACTGGGTCTGTAGATGCTATTAAAGCATGCGTGTTTTTACTTTGGCGTTTTGTCCGAAGGACTTGTGTACACACAATCAGATAATCCGACAACACACATTTGTTGGCTGAAAATTTTAAAGCATGCTATCCCACATTTTTTTGGCGGAAAATCTGACAACAATTTTCTGATATAGCATACAAATGGTCAGATTTCCCGACAACAGCCTGTCATCACAAACAATTCCCGTCGGAAAATCCGATCGTGTGTATGGGCCTTTACAATCACTTTAAAACAAAATGCAGTGATAATGTGATTTAATGGTACTTAAGTCCAACTTTTAAACAGATGCCAAAATGGATACTGACATGAATAGGAAGGAAAGTTTGAACGCCGTGTTTATGTAATTGACTATGAAATTTGCCCCTAGGCTGCCAAAGACAGAACAAAGCTGATAATGAAAATGAAAAATCTTAGTAATGTCATCAGATCATTAAAAACCAAATTGAACTAACTTTTTTCTTTGTTGTTTTTTTTATTTTATTTTTTATTTTTTTTACTTTTATCCAGCTGACATTTCTCTTTTGCCATGTCAGGTGCATAGAATTTCAATTAGCAAAATTGTTGACTAGATATCACAGATGTATTGATGTGGGGTATTAGAAAAAAATTATTTTATCTGCGTTTTTTTCCCAGTTTATCATATTAAGATGAGTTGTAAACTATCACACGCCATTACGCACATCTCATGATCAATTAACTTGAATCCGCAGCCCGTTCTGCAAATGATAGAATAATATTAGCTAAGAAAGAAACACCTACAAGATTACTTATGATGAAGAATGTTTGATAAATTGATAAAGAAATTTAATAGCTTGCCTCATTAGGTATCAACAAAACTTAATCTACGGAGACATTTACATGAAAAAAAGGAAGTTGATTGCCTTGTGAATGTATCTTTCAATTATCCCACCAAATATCTTATCAAAAGGGATTGCGTCTTTTTTGGATTTTTTTTATTCTTTGCAGAAAAATTCTTCCTTAATGCAGTTTTCAAAGAGAAGTCATGGAGAGTATGGTTGTTTGTTTTTTTAGTTCTTTGTGAAAGACTGTCCTGACTTGACAGCTTACATGAGCCTTTACTGTTGCATACAATTGAAATTGCAATTGTGTACGGGAACAATGGACTAGTTCAAGAACACTGAGACTGGATAGAGTAGAATACAATAAAAGTAATGTTTTTGGTGCATTATATTTGAAATTGTTATTAAATTACTTTGTGCCCAAGCTATAAAATACTGCCAGTGTGGCAAAATGAGCCCAGCATACAATTGGTTATTGGGGTATGAGAGGTGACCAAGGCACCACCCTACATCATCACATCCCCAAATTAGGTTGGGATTGCAGAGAAGCACTTCTACATTTATTATCTAGGTGAGAATTACATCTGGGCCCTACCCACTGCCGGCTGTATAGTCTCTGCATTTGCAGTTATGTGCCATAAGGCTTCAGGTCCCAATAGCCCTGAGGCACATCTATGCCTATGTGGGTTTTTCCATGATCTGCCCATGTGTGAAGTTTCCCCGTGCATGCACAAAGTTGGGTAGCAGAAAACTGATAACAGTTCCCTGCCTTTGGGCACACACAGGAAATACCCTGCCAAAGGGCTCTGCCAATGGCAAAGTCCTTCAGCATAGTAAAATATCCATAAAAAAATGTGATTTAAAAAATTAGGTATATCACATAACTTAACCACTTTCCGCCCATGCTATAGCTAAAATACAGCTACAATGCAGGCTTCCAGGGCCAGGAGGGCAATATATTTCATATTCTAGGTTCTTCAAAGTAGCCACCATTTGCTTTGCACACTCTTGGCATTCTCTTGATGAGCTTCAAGAGGTAGTCACCTGACGCAGCACCCCATCACTCTCCTTCTTGGTCAAATAGCCTTTAACAGCCTGGAGGTGTGTTTGGGGTCATTGTCCTGTTGAAAAATAAATGATGGTCCAACTAAACGCAAACCGGATGGAATAGCATGCCGCTGCTAGATGCTGTGGTAGCCATGCTGGTTCAGTATGCCTTCAATTTTGGAAAAAAAAAAACAACAGTGTCACCAGCAAAGCACCCCCACACCATCACACCTCCTCCTCCATGCTTCACGGTGGGAACCAGGCATGTAGAGTCCATCCGTTCACCTTTTCTGCGTCGCACAAAGACACGGGGGTTGAAACCAAAGATCTCAAGTTTGGACTCATCAGACCAAAGCACAGATTTCCACTGGTCTAATGTCCATTCCTTGTGTTCTTTAGCCCAAACAAGTCTCTTCTGCTTGTTGCCTTTCTTTAGCAGTGGTTTCCTAGCAGATATTCTACCATGAAGGCCTGATTCACACAGTCTCCTTACCAGTTCTAGAGATGTGTCTGCTGCAAAAGGTGGCTACTTTGAGGAACCTAGAATATGAAATATATTTTCAGTTGTTTCACACTTTTTTGTTAAGTATAATTCCACATGTGTTACATTCATAGTTTTGATGCCTTCAGTGTGAGAAGGTGTGTCCCAAACTTTTGGTCTGTACTGTATATATATATATATATATATATATATATATATATATATATATATATATATATATATATATATATATATATATATATATATATACACACACACATATGTAATTACATGTTCATTACATGTTCATATACGTTTTGTCGTCATGTATAATATTTGCCTGAAAAAGTACCCAATAAGTGGAAGAATTGTGCCCTTTACCACACACAGCTATACCTTTCCACTGATTTATTGGATTTGCTTGTACAAATCATAGGGTTTCACTTTTGTCTAAGTGAACTAACTGTCTTTTATCTCCATAACATTTCATGGATTATAGAAAACTAACCGGGTCTGACCTTCTTCTTAAGGTCAGCTCCCGATGGTAAAGTCTACAGAATGTTCAGCCTACTTAACCAACCATGCAAAATCTCCACTTATCTCATCACTGAGTGAAAAGCTTCAACGTTATTTTGTGAAACACATTATTGTGCATATACACTGATGCATGGAGCCGTAAATGTGTGCCATTTGATTGCCTATACTTTTAGTTTTTATCACGTCAACATTCTGCCGCTAATAGAGGTGTGATTATTTGATGATTTGTAGCAGAATCAAATCTTCAACTTCAAGTTTCATTCATGAAGCTGTTGTTTTCAGATAGACACCTATTCTCATTAATGATTATAGACCAACGAATAGGTATAAAAATAAGACAAAGATATTAAAACATTTTTTTAAGTAGTATTAACTGCTTGCTGACCATATATACAGTATATATACACCCCCTAAGGGATTATTTTCACCCCCGCTAAGGAGTGGCTGAATATATCTTCTATAGGTGCCATTGCTGAACAGAAGGCCATATTTGCCATTGATTGTTTTATTTTATTTTTTCATAAGCCTAGGCTAATGACCAGACATAAAACAGGAAGTGGGCTGTATAAGGTATTTACTGGCAGAAAGAAAACATGTTTTAGTATCCAAAGTTAAAACATCAAGGGCAGAAGATTTAATAGATGGAAAGTTGAATGACTGAAGGCCTGCTTTAAGCACCCAACATTACTCCGGTAACCCCTAGCAAAAGCAATATAAGTTAGACCTTTGTAATGTATCCGCACTGACTTTTCTTCTTCCCCCTTAAAACTTTTTCAATCACATGTCGGTATAAAACAGTCTTTCACCGATTTCCTCCATACCTTGCTCATCCTAATCTCTGGTTGCCCCAGATCATACCTTCTAAGTAGTTGAAACTACATAGAATAAAGCCCATGCATTCACCCTCGGTACCCTAACTGGGTACCCACCAAGGTGGCAGAAACTCCAGAAGTGATAACGAAGTTACAAGGGCAGCAATCTCCCATTAAATTTCCCATCCAAAGCCCCAGCAAGGTTGCTTTCCACTAGATTTCGAACCCACCACAAAGGAGCAGAGCCTAAACACCCGAGAGTCAGGACCTTAACCCCTTCCCAACTTCCGGGCAGCAAATTGCACAAGACATTTAACCAGTAAAAAGCAGTACAACATTGACAATATGAGGTAGATTATAGCCAGTATTCATCCCAAGCAGGCACCTGCCTACATGTTATTGCACCAATCAAAAAACATTGTCACATGGTTCAATGAAGACGTCTAATTCTGAGTTAGGCTCATATTACTTTAAAATGTTTATGTGTTTTTGCAATGCACTTTCCACTTAGAAAATAGAACGTTTAGAAAAAAATCTCTGGCATTTTTTGTACCAGGACTGTACGGACACTGATTGATGGTCTGTCTACTTTCAACAGCCATTGGCTTATTTAAGCATTTGAAGGTTTGAAAATGATGATAATTCACTTTTACACAGCATGGACAGCCTATAAAAAAACATTTTCAGCATGTAATTTCAACTGTCAGAGGCATAAAAGAAATAGAAAATACATGAAAATGTTTGAATTACTTTAAAATATGACATGTACAGATGGACCAGAATAGAAGATCTCCGCAAATGACCTGCTAAAATGATTGCCAGGGTCTGGTGTGAAGTGGTGGGGAAAGGTCAGAGAACATCTTTGGGCTCCGTGATAAATAGCTGCTTTATTTTACATCATTTCAGTTTAGCTAGAATGATTACCTAGCTGTCTTTATATTCGGTGATCAGATCAGTGGAAATTTGAAATCAGGGAATGCCCTCTCTATATGTAAAAGGATAACCTGGGTTGGGTATCGAAAGAAAAGAACTTGTTCAGTTCTCCAAACGTTTGCCAAAATTGCTTTAGCATTATAAGGAAGGTGAAATGAACCACCAATTCCTATCCAATGTACAGTTCATATATACAATAAAGGTCTTGATGGGAAGTGGTTAAAACCAGGATCAAATGCGGGAGCAGAAAATTCTAGGGCCATAATTTGCAATTAACTCTAAACAGATAACCTTTAACCACTTACGACCCGGACCATTATGCAGGTAAAGGACCTGGCCAGTTTTTGTGATTCAGCACTGCGTCGATTTAACTGACAATTGCGCGGTTGTGCGACGTGGCTCCCAAACAAAATTGGCGTCTTTTTTTTCCCACAAATAGAGCTTTCTTTTGGTGGTATTTGATCACCTCTGCGTTTTTTATTTTTTGCGCTATAAACAAAAATAGAGCTACAATTTTGAAAAAAATGCAATATTTTTTACTTTCTGCTATAATAAATATCCCCCAAAAAATATATAATTTTTTTTATTTTCCCCAGTTTAGGCCGATACGTTTTCTTCTACATATTTTTGGTAAAAAAAAATCGCAATAAGCGTTTATTGATTGGTTTGCGCAAAAGTTATAGTGTTTACAAAATAGGGGATAGTTTTATGGCATTTTTATTAATATTTTTTTTTTACTAGTAATGGCGGCGATCTGTGATTTTTTTCCTGACTGCGACATTATGGGGGACACTTCGGACACTTTTGACACATTTTTGGGACCATTGTCATTTTCACAGCGAAAAGTGCCATAAAAATGCACTGTTTACTGTGGAAATGACAATGGCAGTGAAGGGGTTAACCACTAGGGGGTGCTAAGGGGTTAAGTGTGCCCTAAGGGAGTGATTCTTACTGTAGGGGGGCATCGCTCTAGGTGTGACGTCACTGTTAACAGACGATCAGTGTCACTGCCACACAGAAGAACAGGAAGGTGTGTTTACACACACTTCTCCCCGTTCTTCAGCTCCTGTGACTGATTGCGGGACACCGGCGGCGATCGGGCGCAGTCACGGAGCTTCGAAATCGGCTGTCTAAAGCACCGTTCTAATGACCCAAAAATCGGCAGAGAGCTTGCCGTACAAATTTTTCCCGAAGATTTTCGCATTGTGTGTGTACAGGGCCTTTAGTCTTCACATTTAATGCAATTCTACATTGAAAGAGAACAGACTTGTGGACACACACTGAGGTTGATTAAGGCCTGATTCACATCTATGCATATTTAGTGCTTTTTACATTTTGCAGATTTGCACTACAATCCATTTATCATGGTTTCCTATGGAACACAATCTGTAGTGCAAATCTCCAAAATGCAAAAAGCACTAAAAATGCAAAGGTGTGAATCCAGCCTTAGACAGTAAAGCGGGGGTTCACCCGTACATAAAACTTTTTCCCCCTAGATGGATGCTCGTTTTGTCTAGGGGAATCGGCTAGTTGTTTTAAAATATGAGCATTACTTACCGTTTACGAAATGCATCTTCTCTGCCGTTTCCGGGTATGGGCTGCGGGACTGGGCGTTCCTATTTTGATTGACAGTCTTCCGAGAGGCTTCCGACGGTCGCATCCATCGCGTCACGATTTTCCGAAAGAAGCCGAATGTCGGTGCGCAGGGGCAGTATAGAGCCGCACCGACGTTCGGCTTCTTTCGGCTACGAGTGACGCGATGGATACGACCGTCGGAAGCCTCTCGGAAGACTGTCAATCAAGAAGGAACGCCCAGTCCCGAAGACCCATACCCGGAAGCGACGGAGAAGATGCATCTCGAAAACGGGTAAGTACGGATCATATTTTAAAACAACTAGCCGATTCCCCTAGACCAAACGAGCATCCATCTAAGGGGAAAAGAGAAAAAAAAACATCATTGGGTGAACTCCCGCTTTAAGGAATATCCACTCAATTGTCCAAGTGTGTGAAATTCCTGTTCGCTTTGAATATCGCTGCTTTTCACATAATTGGATAATAATTGAAGTGAATATCAACAATGTTTTGAATGAAGATTCTCAACTCCTATGGTAAATCAGTCCAAAAGTATAATTTATTCTTATTATTTATTTTATATTTATTATTAAAAAAAATAATAAAAAAATAATAATAAAATAGTCGCCATTTACCAAATGTAAGATGCCAAGCTGAAGATCAGTATGCTTTGCGATGACGATCTCTTGTAATTCATTAGACCATAATTAGTAACTAGCTTCTACATTGTGCTTCCCCTGCCTGTCTCACCTTACATGCTTCCTTTGTGTGGGTTTGATATCTTTTGAAAGCAGGCATGAATTGTAATTAAACGTTAATCCCAAAACTCTCAAGAATTCCGGATAAAAATAAAAAATAAAAAATGAAAAAATAGGCGTAAAAAAACAAACGTATTTGTAATGCAGTTAGAAGTAATCACTATATTCCAATATGAGAGGCTCCCTAGAAAGACTGTGCACTTAACTGGCAAATGATTTCTACATGCAGCTTCAGTAATTTTAGCTCTAAGCTTCTCTATGTTGTACCTGAATGTAGCATTTACTTATTTCTACCTTTGAAATGTTCTTATTATTTCTTTAATCCTTTATTTTTATGAAAAAGGAACAGAAAGAAACAGACTTTGCTGACCTTTAAATAAATGCCTATTGAATTAAGCATGGCATATGCAGCCTACTAAATAGACAGCTGGGCCAGTTAGTAGAGCACAGAAAGAGCTTTTCTGAAGTCAGGCAATCTTTTTTTTGTAGTAAGCTATTCTTTATAAAAGTAGTTATGATGCCCCCCCTGGAAACCCCAAATTACAGTGGATTACATTGGACCAAGACAGAAAAAAATATATACGCCCCAATGTAAAAATAACAGAACTCTTAAAAATGGGTCCAAACTGTACTAATCTTTGTTGAGCAAACATGTTTTTGTTGTTGGCATTCGTCCCAACATTGTGCCATTGTATGGCCCAAACACAAAATATGTATAAGCCACTCTGAGTAATATTGTTTTAGAAACACATGGCATGCTGGCTCTACCAGCAGTGTGTATATATGTGTATATATATATATATATATATATATATATATATATATATACACATACACATACACATACATATACATACACACATATACATACACATATACACACATATACATATACATATACACATATATACACACATATGCACATACATATACATATACACACACATATGCACATACATATACATATACACTACGGGCCAGATTCACCAAAGAGATACGACGGCGTATCTCCTGATACGCCGTCGTATCTCTGTTTCTATCTATGCGACTGATTCATAGAATCAGTTTAGCATAGATATCCATAAGATCCGACAGGTGTAATTGTTTTACACTGTCGGATCTTAGGATGCAGTACCGCGGCCGCCGCTGGGGGGAGTTTGCGTCGTAAACCAGCGTCGGGTATGCAAATTAGGAGTTACGGCGATTTACGACGGATTTTCGTGTTCGCTATGTCGCCGCTAGTCTAGTTTTCCGTCGCAAAGTTAGTCGTCGTTTTTGGTGCCTTAACTTTACACACCAAACGTATTGCTGTATAAAGTATGGCCGTCGTTCCCGCGTCGAAAATAAAAAAATAACGTTGTTTGCATAAGCCGTCCGGAAATACGGAATTACACTACGCACGTCGCCGTTCGAAAAAATGACGTCACGGCGCGCAAAGCACGGCGGGAGTTAAGAAACGGAGCATGCGCAGTAGGTCCGGCGCGGAAGCGTGCCTAATTTAAATGGCACACGCCCATTTGAATTGGCCCGCCTTGCGTCGGCGTAGTTTTCATCGCAAGTGCTTTGTGAATCAGGCACTTGCGATGTTAATGGTCTAAAGCTGGCCATACACCAATAGATAGATTATCTGCAGATTTGATATGGTTAGATGGGAAAAGTGCAACAGATTTCTCCATGTATGCTAAACTGTGCAGATGGAGGATTCTCCCACTGGGCCAAGCTTCAGTATCTAGTCGGCCCTGCTGACTTTCAACCTAAACAATACCTGCACCCAATTAGAATGTTCAGGTATTATGAGAGCCAGTGGGGCTGACTAGCAAGATATGGAAGCTTGCACCAGTGGGAGATTCTTCCATCCACACAGTTCAGCGTAGGTGGAGAAATCTGTTTCACTTTTTCCATCTGACTATATAAAATCTGCAGATAATCTATAGGTGTTGGCCCGTCTAAGCCCTCTCTGTACCATTTCATTAGTCACCCAAAGGTAGTTTTGCAATATTTTTAAGCACACATTTTTCACAAACCATAACATGCAGGGGTTCCACTCTATCAAAATATAAAAAGGTATGAGACATCAGTTAAAGAAGAACTAAACCCTCCTATCCTTCATCCAAGGAAGTTGCCATCTGAGCCTCTGTTGGATCTGCAACTGCCATGGTTTTGGACGTATCAGTTATTGACCAACCATTTGAGGGTTTGACAGTTTGGTTGAGGAGACGAGCAAATGTGACAGTTTGCAGTCCTGGCATGTCAGGAATGTTAAGCCTCGTACACACGACCGAGGAACTCGACGGGCGAAACACATCGTTTTCCTCGTCGAGTTCCTTGTTAGGCTGTCGAGAAACTCGACAAGGCAAGTTTCTCCATTCCCGTCGAGGAAAAAGAAGACATGCTCTCTTTTTGGCTCGACGGGATCCTCGACAGTTTCCTTGTTGAAAAATGTACACACGACAGTTTCCTCTGCAAAAAAAAAATCCCAGCAAGTTTCTTGCTGTTTTTTGACGAGAAACTTGGTCGTGTGTACGAGGCCTGAGGCTTTCACAGTTAAATTAATGAGTTTAGTTCTGCTTTAAACTTGACATAGATCAACAGGGCACACATTAGAACTATCAAATTTCTTAATTATTTAAAGCAGAAGTAAACCCATCCATTTATCAGTTTTACAAAAGTTAAATTTTCAGCACATGCCGGGAATGTAATACTCCCATTGGTTTTGCTCTCAACCAAACTGTCAAACCATCTAATGGCTGGTGTCATAGCTGATCACATGTGCAGCATCATGGCAGTTGTAGCTCTAACAGAGGCCAAGATGGCAGCTTCCTTGGCTAAAAACAATAGGAGGGTTTAGTTCCATTTTAACTATTAGATTGTAAGCTCTAATGAGCAGGGCCCTCTGATCCCTCCTGTATTGATTTGTATTGTGACTGTACTGTCTTCCCTGATGTAAAGCGCTGCGCAAACTGTTGGCGCTATATAAATCCTGTATAATAATAATAATAATAATAATAATAATAATAATATTTAACTCTGAACCTTTCACTGGCAAAACAGTCCCCATAAATGCATTTTAAAAGAGTACTTGCAGCTGCATGTTTTGAAAAAATGTTATGTGCTTAAATGGTTACTTTGGCCGTAATGCAATAATGGTATCTGAAGAAGTAGATGAGCCCTCTGGAGTAATATGCTACCAGTATATCAGCTGGTTAATGCAGCCTAGATTTCAGTCCTCAGGGTATTTTTAGCCCATGCTATTCCACATTAATCATAATTTTTCAAAATACACAAGGTATCACAAAGACATAACCATTTTGCAGCACAGTAGTCTACCTTCATATTAAATAAATAGACATTGTGTGGCCCAGATTTAAAGGAATATTGAACAGCAATCACAAAAATGGGACAGAGTGAAAGAAAAGCATTATAAGAATAAAACAATTCAGGTGTGTAGCCGAGATACCTTCTGAAAAAAAAAAAAAAACTAGAGCAAAGAATCCAGAAATGAAAGTTATACTGCTGCCTGTGTCAACTATTTAGCTTTCATTGCCTGTGATACAAAGATTTACTGGGTGCTATGCTTTGCCATTGCCACAAACCATTGCTCCTCTTTTACTATAGTATTATTTGCCTCAGTTTCCAGGAATCAACACAACCAACCAAATAAAAATGCGTGACCCCTATGCAGTTAATAAATTGTATTGACTCAGGCCGCGTACACACGATCGGTCAACAGATTCATGTAGAAATCCGGCGGCGTAACGTATCCCATTTACGTTACACCGCCGCAAGTTTTGAGCGTATGTGCTTGATTCACAAAGCACTTACCTGTAAACTTGTGGCGGCGTAGCGTAAAGCCGTCCGGCGCAAGCCCGCCTAATTCAAATGGGGCGTGTATCATTTAAATTAGGCGCGTTCCCACGCCGAACGTACTGCGCATGCTCCGTATTGAAATTTCCCGCCGGGCTTTGCGCGAAATGACGTCGCCCCGACGTAAAGTTTTGAACGGTGACGTGCGTTACGTACTTTCGAATTCCCGGAAGACTTACGCAAAAAAAAAATATTTGAAATTCGACGCGGGAACGACGGCCATACTTTAACATGGGCTGTCTAATTTTACACCACCTAAATAGCAATCGCAACTTTACGATGGGAAAAGCCGACTAGTGACGACTTAAGAGAATGCGACGAACGCGCGTACCTTCGTGGATCGCCGTAAACAGCTAATTAGCATTCCCCAACGCGGAAAACGACGCAAACTCCACCCAGCGGGCGCCGAAGTATTGCATCCTAAGATCCGAAGGCGTACGAAGCCGTACGCCTGTCAAATCTTAGCCAAATGCCGTCGTATCTTTGTTTGTGAGTTCAAAATAAAGATACGACGCAGCAAATTTGAAAGTACGCCGGAGTATCAGCAGATACTCCTGAGTACTTTTTCTGTGAATCTGGCCCTAAAACTTTTGCGCAGACCAATCAATAAATGCTTATTGCGATTTTTTTAACAAAAATGTAATTTGATTTTTTTATATATTTTTTGGGGGATATTTATTATAGCAAAAAGTAAAAAATATTTTTTTTTCAAAACTGTCGCTATATTTTTTTTTATAGCGCAAAAAAATAAAACCTCAGAGGTGATCAAATACCACCAAATGAAAGCTCTATTTGAGGGGAAAAATAGGACGTCGATTTTGTTTGGGAGCCAAGTCCCACAACCACACAATTGTCAGTTAAAAGTGGTCTGGTCTTTGGCCACCCAAATGGTCCAGGGCCGAAGTGGTTAAGAGTGGGGGGCTTTCAATAGAAGTGGCCTTCTTTTTTCATGGATGGTCCATCTGAATTTTACTAGAGATCCATCCCTTCACTTTCTGCCTCGGTGACAGCAATAAAAACCAGATTTTTATCCATTCCCATTATATCCAAAACTGAAAAAAAGTTAATTTAAACCCAATTTTATAATGGCTGCCCAAAAACTGTTTATATTAATGTGCAATGTATTCCCTTCCCATTATATTGGAAGGTCCAATGTAATTTCACTGGAAACTCTTCCCTTCACTTTCTGTCCCAGGGAAAGCAATGCAAGCTTTATTTCTATCCGTCACCACTATACAAAGAGATATTGTTAAGATAGAACAAGTCCAGAGACGGGCATCAAAAATGGTAAAAGGTCTAAGGGATAAAACATATCAGGAGAGAGTTCAGGAACCTAATATGTACAGTCTGGAGTAAAGAAGGGAACAGGGAAAATATTTTTTAATCCTTAAAATACATCAAGTGGGTGAATAAGGTTTAGGAGGGCAGTTTTTTCAATATGAAGCCAAGATCAAGAAGATTGAGACGTGACCTCAAACTTGCAGGAAGAAGGTGCAATACTAATCTTCAAAACTATTCTTTATTTGATGCTTGGAATAGACTTCCAGAGATGGGACGACAGTCAACAGTTATGCCCTGTACACACGATCAGTTTGTCTGGTGAAAACGAACCGACGTTTTTTTTTCATCACATATCCGATGAAGCTGACTTTCATCAGTCTTGCCTACACACCATCGGTTAAAAATCCGATCGTGTCCAACACGGTGACGTAAAACACAACGACGTGCAGAGAAAAATGAAGTTCAATGCTTCTGAGCATGCGTGGATTTTTGACCGATGGATTTCCCCACAGATGATCCTTTTTTTTTAATCGTTTTTTTAACCATACGAAAAATTTAAAACAGGTTCTATTTTTTTCCACCGATGGGAAAAAAACTGATGGGGCCCAAACACGATCGGTTCGTCTGATGAAAACGGTCCATTGGTCCGTTTTCATCAGACGAACCGATCATGTGTACACGGCATAAGTGGATTCAAATATGCTTGGGACAAAAAATTGGAAAAAAAATAAAATAAATAATAATAAAAAATTATGTATAAATATACAATAAAATAAAACAGGGGGGGCGACTTGATGGACCACTTGGTCTTTTTTTCTGCTGACACTCTTGAAAAAGGTTGCCTGGTGTTGACCCATAATCTTTTTTACCCATGTTTATAAAGGCTGCCTAATAACTGTTTATGTTAATATGCAATGTGTTCCCTTTCCATAGTCGACAGACATTATTATTAGTACAATTTATATTATGCATATGAATATGTATGTATGTTCTATGACAGTGACTTGATTATCACTTTATATGCGTAGTGTAGAGAATTAATACTTTGCAGGAGCAAATGAAAGAGTTGGCCTATTTTCCAGTTGACAAATAATAGCCTTTGAGATTAAATTTGTCCTTCCACGTTTATAGAAATACACACTTCACGCATACTTTACATCTTGGAGCCCGAGCACATTCTGACATATAAAACAAGCACCTTTCACTTCTAACTGTGTGGAATAAACACAATAAAAAGCTTGCGATAGCCCTTACATTGTTGTAATAAGTGCCGGGTACAGAGGGCATGGACATTCACAAATCAAACAGAATTGCTGTAAAAATAAAAGGTTTTCCACAAATAGGCTGCAGAACGAGGCAGAATGTACTTCAACAGGTTGTGTGGCATCAGGAGTGACAATGGATTCACAGAACGGCAATCTAATTTTCTCTTTCCTTTATGGTAATAATATGCCTGTCTCCATCCTTCTTAATTTCAATAATTTGTTTACTACCAGAACAGTTGTCTTTGTTTAGCGTCTCAGGTACAGGAATGATGTCATTCCACCCATGAGGCCAGCGTTAAACAAAATATGTTTTAGAGGTTTAACTACTTTCTCCTTTTTAAGATTTTTTCTTTTTTAAACTAACATCAGAATTTTAGGGCAAACACCCACATGAGTAAGTTGTCTGGCTCCAAACTTTAATTATTGCTCAATGAACATTATTCCAAGGGATCAAATACTGAGGTTCTTGGTGGGCTGGAGCTCTACATTCTTTTCTTCCTCAACCACTTCAGCCCCGACCTGACCCCCTTCCTGACCAGAGCACTTTTTACAATTTGGCACTGCGTCGGTTTAACTGACAATTGCGCGGTCATGCAACACTGTATCCAAATTTCAATTTTTGTACCTAAATTGTGTCCTTTTTTCCCCACAAATAGAGCTTTTTTTGTGGTATTTTATTATCTCTGTGGTTTTTATTTATTGCGTTATAAACAAAAAAGAGTGACAATTTTGAGAAAAAAAAACAATACTTTTTACTTTTTGCTATAATAAATATCCCCCAAATAAAAAAACAAAAACACATTTCTTCATCAGTTTAGACCTATATATATTCTTCTACATATTTTTGGTAAAAAAAAATTGTAATAAGAGTATATTGATGGGTTTGCGCAAAAGTTATAGTGTCTACAAACTATGGAAAGGATTTATGGCATTTTTTTTTTTACTAGTAATGACAAGGATCTGTGACAGATCGGACACTTTTCACACATTTTGGGACCATTGACATTTATACAATGATCAGTGCTATAATAATTCACTGATTACTGTGTAAATGTCACTTGCAGGGAAGAGGTTAACACTAGGAGGCGATCAAGGGGTTAAATGTGTGTTTCCCCAGTGTGTTCTAACTGTATGGAGATGTGACTTACTAGGGGAGGAGACATATTGTTGTTCCTACAGTACTTAGTAGGAAGAAACAATATGCCGCCTTTGCCCTGACAGAACAGGGATTTGTGTGTTTACACACACAAATTCCCGTGCTGGCGCTCATGCACGTGATCACGCGTGGCCGTCGGCTACCGTGTCCATGCCTAAAGGGGAGGACGTACTCAAATGGTATTTCACCTAGGAGAGCCATTCTGCCGCAGTTTATCTGCATGAGCCGGTCGGAAACCAGTTAAATGTTCAAATAGTAATTCTAGGGAAAACTTCAACTTTTTTAGTGTTTGGCATTGTTTAGTGGTTTACAGGGAGCTCAATTAGATATGCATCTACAGGTACCTCATTTCATTTTCTGCAGCCCAGTTACAGAGAACCTGTCAGCCTATTGAAACATATACTGTAATATATTTCCGACAAGAAAAGTTTGATGTGAGCTTTTGGTCGAAAATTTTGGTCTGACATTTTCTGTTGAAATTTCTGACAGCAAAAATTTGAGAGCTAGTCCTCAAATTTTCCAACGGCATAAATTCTTGTCGGAAATTCCAATCGTCTGCATACAATTCCAACGCTCAAAATTCCTACGTGTGCTCGGAATCATTGAACTTAATTTTTCCCAGCTCGTCATAGTGTTGTACGTCACCGCGTTCTTGACGGTTGGAATTTCCAAAAAACATTTGTGTGACCGTGTGTATGCAACACAAGTTTGAGCCAACATTCCATTGGAAAAAATCCACTGTTTTCTTGTCGGAAATTACGATCGTGTGTACGTGGCATAATACTGAAAATTCCTATCTTTGTAAGGTGTAAGGATGCCTTTGAGGTGAGGGAGGAAAACCACACAAGCATACACAGAACCTTCCATCTCCATGCAGATAGTGTCCTTTCCATGATTCAAACCAAGGACCACAGCACTGCATAGCATAAGTGTTCCCTCAACCGTTATTTAATGTTAAAAAAAAGTACAATATATTGTACATTTACTTAATAGGAAAAAACTTGCAAAACACGTCACCACATTGGCCAAAAAAGGCATCATCAACCATTTGAATAGAAGGATAAATATAGACAAGAAGAGAAAGTAGAGTCTTGTATGGCTCTGCAGGTTGTTGGAACACTGCTGTGTTTACTGAATGAAGGATGCTCAGGTGTTCTCTATCATTTTCATAGGAACATAACACTTGACAGGAACTCTGAATGATATGAATTCATCCTTTGTAGCCACAGTGACGATATCCATATATTTTGGAGGTTTTCAGTTCCAGCGGATAAATCCGGTCGTCTGTACGGCCTAGCGGATATTTATCCGCGGAGATTTGTCGGCCGGATCGATTTCAAGCGGATATAAATTTCTTAGCATGCTAAGAAATCTATCCACTTGAATCGGGTCCAGCGGATTGATCCGGTGGTCTGTACAGACTCACCAGATCAATCCGTCCGCTCCCCTCCCTCGCATGCGTCGTAATGATTCGACGCATGCGTGGAAGTACTTACCTTCCAGCGTCGCGCACGTCGCTGCGTCATCATCGCGGCGACTGTGCGACACGTCACCGCGGAAGAATTCCGCGCGGATTTTGATCCGATGGTGAGTACAAGCCATCGGATCCAAATCCGGAGGAGGAATCTCTGCTGGAAACGATCCGGCGGACCGTTTCCAGCGGAGATCCCCTCGTGTGTACGGGGCCAAAGAGTGTTCCTTCAAAAATGTTGACTAATTATTGGAGTAGAGATTTAACCTCTAACATTAGAAAAATACAAATAAATTGGGAATGTACCATCATCATAATATTCATAGAATAGTCGAAGGGTCCAGGGAACCCCCGTAGACCCTGAAACACCAACACAAAAGGGTGGGCGGGGACGACTATAGCGGTACTTGATAAAGTAAATACACTCAAACCAGAGCTATCATATAAACAAAGGTAGAAAATCTAGAGACTCGAGATTTTCCACCTCGTGACTCCAACTCTTCACCTGAACCTTCCCCTCCCTGTTCCAGGGATCGCACGTTTGGTGATCTGATTGCTGTCACGTTATGGGTACTGTTTTTTAAATTGTCTATGTGTGGTTTTAATTCTCTTTGTGTATATTATGCCAATCAATTTTGTTAAATTTGTTTATATGATAGCTCTGGTTTGAGTGTATCTACTTTATCAAGTACCGCTATAGTCCTCCCCGCCCACCCTTTTGTGTTGGTGTTTCAGGGTCTACGGGGGTTCCCTGAACCCTTCGACTATTCTAATTATTGGAGTAGACAACTTTTTAAAATCTGGCTATAAAAATAATGAGCGATATTGAGACACATGGTAGATCCACCAACATTATATACTTTATACAAAGTCAAAAGGATCCATAATAGATCATGTTTTTTTAGTAATTTCCCAGCATCATAGATGGGATAATTATTATTCCCTTGTAGAACTTAAAAATACCTGCACTGATATGCTGCTCACCATGCATATAGAAGATTTCTAACAATTCTACCCACTGTCAACCAGCTTGTGATAGCAAAAGTATTCCGGCAAACCAAAACAACCGACCACTATTCTTACCTTATAGATATAAATCTATAAACTGTTGATTGAGACGATGTTAAGTTGCCTTGTGCCATTTTGTTGTTTGTATTACCATGCTGGTTGAAAGTGATTGTTATCGCCAGAATAATAATGCATGCTTATCTAGCATAAGGCCGCCCATAGACAATTCAGCAGAGAATTGGTCAAGATTCAAACCGTGTGGGCGCGCTGAGTGTACCAAGTTGATCGATCAACTTAGATACATCCAGCCTGCCAGATTCACTTGCGATTATCGATATCCGCTAGCAATAATAACTTTCTCTCCTGGTATGGTAAATGGTAAATTAAGTTGTAGCTTAGCGAGTAAACTAAGTATTTGATCCCAAAGCAAAACATGACTTGGCACTTGGTGGAGAAACCCTTTTTGGCAAGCACAGAGGCATTTCTTGTAGTTGGTTATCAGGTTTGCACACATCTCTGGAGGGATTTCGGTCTACTTTTCTTTACAGATTTTCTATAAATCCTTAAGGTTTCTTGGCTGTGCTTGGCAGCTCAAAGTTTCAGCTCCCTCCATAGATTTTCAATAGGATCAAGGTCTGGAGACTAGGCCACTCCATGACCTTATTAGCTGATCGGAGGTATCCAGGACCAGCACGGAGCACAAGCGGCTGGCATTGAGGCCGTTCATAAGTAGGAGTCGTTTGTAACTCGGGTGTTCGTAAATCAGGGACTGCCTGTATATATATATATATATATATATATATATATATATATATATATACACTTTATAAATACGTTTTTTTCCCAGTTAGTGACCACATGACTTTTGTCCTCAGATGCATAAGGAGCTTAAAGAGGTGGGGTGGACGCTGTGGGGGGCATTTCAGCAGGAGGCAGAAAAAAAGTAATACATCGATTTTCATAGTAAATGGCTGTGCAGGGGGGGCGTGTCAGCAAAAGTTTGGCCATTGGAGGACAGGCAAGTTGAGCTCCAAGCACAGCCAGGAAACTGACCCACTTGGTATTTCACACAAAGGAAATAACACGAAGAGAACAGGAACAGGATACTTTCTTACATGGTACAGCAGGCACATATCAGGAATATGAAATGTTGGAGAAACAAACATTTTAATTCACATACTGATCATTACCATAACTTAGTACATTGTTTATTGACACAATAAAGACTCATTTATATGTACTCACCTGCACAGTATGTGATATTCAATAGTAAAAGGAGTGTCAAATCATCATACAATTTGCAGAGGCACTGATGCAAAAAAGGGTCAGTGAGGAGACTCAGCAATTATCTTGTTCTACAAGTAGAAAATATCTGGTGTCTGTCCCGAGCTAAGAGTACATTCTTTGAGAGCATCTTGAGACCAGTAATGTGCGCATCACCAAGCTGTCACACGTTGCAGTGAAGGATTAGCATATGCATATAATTAATTGGCCAATCAGGAACATCGCTATTGGACTAGAAGGAAGGTCTCGCCAGGTTACAGAACAACTGCTGGGAAACTTGTGTTAAAAGCTACTTGGCGACAGCACTCTATATCCGTTTGCAGATAATTTATTGAAGCTAATGAGGATTGGTTCTTACCTTTTTATATCATGCAGACAGCAAAGCAACAGTACCAATCTGCAGGCAGGATCATAAATATCAGGCCTTAATGCACCGCTTTCTTCCTGGAAGTTCCAGAAAGTATTTGGAAACTTATCCTTAAAGTGCTTCCAATGGAGTATTGCATTTTAAAATCCATTTCAGTTCAGTTTAGTTCATTGCTGCTCCCTACCTTTGGTATATATATAGATATATATATATATATATATATATATATATATATATATATATATAGATAGATAGATAGATAGATAGATAGATAGATAAATATTTATATCTATGTAGATATATATCTATATCTATATCTATATCTATATATATATATATATATATATATATATATATATATATATATATATACATATATATATATATATATATATATATATATATATATATATAAATATATATATATACTGTATATATATAGATCTATATATATATATCTATATCTATATAAATATAGATCTATCTATATCTATATATATTTATTTAGATATCTATCTATCTATCTATCTATCTATCTATCTATCTATATATCTATCTATCTATATATATATATATATATATATATATATATATATATATATATATATATATATATATACAAACAGTGTAACAACTTGGATTGCGAGTATAATTTGTTCCAGAAGCATGCTTGTAATCCAAAGCGCTTGTATATCAAAGCACATTTCCCTATAAGAAACAATGCTAGCTAATAGACAGTCTATTACACCTATAGACCAAAATGCCAATTATGTTCTAATAATAATAATAGTAATAATAACAATTTATTATTATTACTTAATTTTTTTATGAAGTTCAGTGATAAAAAAAAAAGTTTTAATTGTTTTACAAATTGAGTTCACTTTTAGCTAATAGACAGTCTATTACGCCTATTGCCCAAAATGCCAGTCATGTTCTAATAATAATAGTAATAATTTATTATTATTATTTATTTAGTTAGTTTTATTTTTAAAGAAGCTCAGTACTAAAAAAAAGGGTTTAACTTTTAGCTAATTGAGTTCACTTTATCCAAGAGTCTGTCTCTTAGACCTATGGCCCAATGATGTTCCCAGGACAGGTACAATTTTATTTAGAATTATTTGTGAGGTGACATAAGCCGCGTGGTAAGTACAGGGTCAGCTTGCCCAGAACGCTGTTGACATTCCAAACCTAGGTGACTACGTGACTGATATTTAAAGAGCTGATGTACAGTAAACTTCAACATTTATTGTTATCAAGGTCAAACAAATTGTTGTCTGATAGAAGCTGCTATCTACTCACAGCTCAGATTTCATTTGCTGGGATGCAGTAAACTAGCCAAAGCTGATCTCTGATTGGCCGTTGGTAGTTTTACAAGATGTATTAAATAAGATACGGAACTATTTTCTTTTCCTGTTGAACAGTGTACAGGTTTTTTTTTTGTTTTTTTTTTTTTTGGAATGTATAGGTAAAAGGGGTAGCTATGGGGGTTATGAAAACACAAAACTATAAAGGTGAAATAGGGATGAAGGTATATGTAGATATTCCCTCCCTAGGGTCCCCCCTTAAATAAGTAAATTAAATAAACACACAAGTTAGGGAGGAGTGTTAATTTTTTGACCAGTGACAATTATACAGCGATTAGTGCTATAAAAATACACTGATTACTGTATAAATGTCAGGGAAGAGGTTAACACTAGGGGGTGTTCAAGGGGTTACCTGTGTTCCTGGGGGTGGGACTGACTAGGAGGAGAGAGAGATCGGTGTTCATACTTAGTAGGAACACACGATCAGTCTTCTCTCCCCTGAGAGAACCAGGATCCTGGTTCTCAATCTATCACAAGTGATTGTGGGTGCCCGGGGGTCATCGTGCCCATCTGGCACTCGCATCGGCTCCAGCGTCCATTCAGACACGGAGCCCTCACCCATCCCCACCCCCTCTCTCCTCTGATTGGCTAGCTGCCTTTGATTGACAGCAGCGGGAGCCAATCGGGAAGGAGAATCTCGGACGGCTGAGATACTCATGGACATCGCTGGACAGAGAGGGACCTCAATAGGGACCTCAATATTGACTTTATTGCTTTGTATCTAAAAGTGTTGTGAACTATAATGCTGCATACACACGATTGGAAATTCTGACAAGAAAAGTCTGATGTGACGGAATTTCCGCCAACAAAAGACTTAGGCCTCGTACACACGCTCGGCAAAAACCAGCAAGAAAACTGCTGGCAGAGCTTTCTTGCCGAGTATACCGAGCGTGTTTACGAGGCTTTCAGGTTTCTCGACAAGTAAACTGCCCAGAATCTAGACGAGAAAAATAGAGAACATGTTCTTTTTTTTCTCGTCGTGAGATTCTCTGCAGTTTTCCTGCCAAGAAACCCGAGAGTGTGTTTACTTACCTGTCGCCGTGGAAACCCGCGCATGCTCAAAATGACTTTGACGCATGCGCTGTAGCTTCCTAGGCATAGGTAGGGTACAGCAAGATGTCGGCGACGGCATTGAATGTGACGAGCGCATGCTCGTCGTACGCGATAACATCACTGCGTTCTTGCCTTTCAAGAGAACCGCGGTTCTTTTGAAAGGAGAGTCTGTACACTCGGGCGGCAACAGATTCTTGCCAAGAATCTCGTCAGGAAAAACAACTTTTTTTTCCTGACGAGATTCTGGCCCGTGTGTACAGGGCATGAGAGCTGGTTCTCACAAAATTCCTATCGGAAATTCCGTTCGTCTGTAGCAATTCCAACACATGCTCAGAAACAATTTGACGCATGCTCAGAAGCATTAAACTTAATTTTCTCGGCTTGTTGTAGTGTTGTACGTCACCGCATTCTTGACGGTCGAAAGTTCAGAGAACTTTTGTGTGCCGTGTGTATGCAAGCCAAGCTTGAGCGGAATTCCGTCGGAAAATCCGATCGTGTGTACACGGCATTACAAATAATTGATAAGGCAAAGCAGAAAATTAGAAAAATCTCACATAGCAAGCTGGTACTTTATATTCCTGTTAAATCTATAATAATAATAATAATAATCAGTTCCAGTACAATACAAACCAATCAGAAACCACACTGATTGATTAAAAAAAAAAAAATCTGATTGGTTGTTTGTATTAGTTCCCTTTTCAATTATTTGCAACTCATTGCTTCACTAAAACGAATATTACTTGTAGTTCTCAAAGTCGGGGACAAAACAAAAACATATTTGCTGCTTTATAGAGCGGCTTATTGCTGGTTTTGTACAGTAAGAGGCAGATACAATTATTTTAGCTGTGTTCTGATAGTTTTCTATTTATATAGCATATTATCTGCTTATCTGGGCGAGATGGATGTTTGGGCAATAATAAAATGCTCCTATACGTATTGATTCAATCAAGCAGAAGGCTGTTTAGGGACTTTGAATCTTCTCTGTGCTGTGAAGGGAACATGGAGAAGATAGAAGAGATAGAAGAGCTTCTATTTCACTGCATCTTTTTTTTTTTTTTTTTTATTTATTGCCAAAGTCTGTACTACAGTGATGATGCTTTGCCCAGCAGTCAATACTTAATCTACAGGCTAGACTAATTTTCATTCAGGCACAAAAGCTTTGTATAATATGCTAGACTGTCTGACTGTGCAGCGCTGTCTTTCCTCGCCATGTCCAGAAGAGCTATTTAGTGCCAACGGGGCTAGCCTGCAGCAAAGAAAGATGCGCCTCTCTTTTCTCTATAAATATATATATTTTTTTTATGAAATTGTTAACTTTAGTTCAGCTGCCATTAAAGGAGACATATGTGCAGAAATGCCCCGTACACACGATCGAAAATTCCGTCAAGAAAAGTTTGATGTGAGCTTTTGAACGGAAATTCCGCTTGTGTGTAGGCTCCATCGGACTTTTCCTGTCGGAATTTCTGACAGCAAAAAATTCAGAGCTGGTTCTCAATTTTTCAGACGGGAAAAGTTTGTCTGTATGTGTAGCACTACCTCCCGTAGGAGCTGCTGGTTTAGATTTGGGTTTTGCATGTTACCTCTAATTTGTTGTCCAGGGGAGGAAGTCTGTAGAAATTGCAATGTCCACACAACATGTAAAACCTTCAACAGTAATGCCGCGTACACACGACCGTTTTTCGATATATACTCTCAGGCCCCGTACACACGTCCGAGAAACTCGACGGGCAAAACACATCGTTTTGCTCGTCGAGTTCCTTGTGAAGCTGCCGAGGATCTCGGCGAGCCAAATTTTCCCATTGACTAACGAGGAAATAGAGAACATGTTCTCTTTTTGGCCCGACGAGATCCTCGTCGGTTTCCTCGCCGAAAAGTGTACACACGACCGGTTTTCTCGGCAGAATAGGTCTCCCATCGAGTTTCTGGCTGAATTCTGCCGAGTAACTCGGTCGTGTGTACTGGGCCTTATACATATTTTTGGTAAAAAATCACAATACTCGTATATTGATTGGTTTGCTCAAACATTATAGCGTCTACAAAATAGGGGATAGATTTATGGCATTTTTATTATTATTAGTGGCAATCAGCGATTTTTAGTGGGACTGCGACATTGCGGCGGACAGATCGGATACTTTTGACACTTTTTTTTGGGACCAGTGACATTTATACAGAGATCAGAGCTAAAAATAGTCACTGATTACTGTATAAATGACACTGGCAGGGAGGATAACACTAGGGGGCAATCAATGATTTAAATGTGTGTCCTAGGGAGTGTTTCTAACTGTATGGGGATGTGACTCACTGGGGGAGGAGACCAATCGTTGTTCCTAGACAATCTGTTTCTCCTCTCCTGTCAGAATGGGGATATGTGTGTTTACACACCCCCACTCTGGTTCTCGTGGCCACGATCGTGGGTGGCCGGTGGTCTTCGCGACTGATGGCCACCCGCTATTGCCCTTAAAGGTGCTGACGTACACCTATGGCGATTCGTATAATGCCGCAGTATAAGCATGGTGGCTGGTCAGCGAGTGGTTTATATTCATCACACACATGGATGCGCTTCTGGAAAAATTATCAACCATTCCCATAGACACACTCTTAAACAGGGCTGGACTGGGACAGAAATTTGGCCCTGGAATTCATCCAGACTGGCCCACCTTGACAGGTCTCTCCCATGGCGGCCGGACAACTCCCGCAAACACCCCCCCTGGCCACCCAAGCCCCCTCTCCCCCTTCATTTTATTAGAGTAGAACGACTGGTACTGATACTCTTATAGGCAGTACTAGTGGGGAAGCTAGACATTATTTCACCCGGGGCAAAGAATCAGTTTGGTGCCCCCCTTATGGGACAAAATTAGGCAGAAGTGAGAAACTCCCAGGCCATAGATGTTGAGTCAGCTGTCTGTCCCCTCCCCCATGCTCCTCTGTCGTCCCCCCTGCTCCTCTGGTCCTCCCCCTGCTTCTTTGTTCCCCTCGGGTGAGCGCTGCGGGGAGGGAGAGGAGGTGAGCGCTGTGGGAAGGGAGAGACAGAGGAGCAGAGTGGGGCGGCGGTCCGCTGTCACTGAAGCCGGCCCACTGAGCCATTGGCCCACCGGGAAACTCCCTGTAGTCCCAATGGCCAGTCCATTTCTGCTCTTAAACCTTGTGAACAGCCTTAAAATATGAGCTGAAGCTGTTATAGCTGCAAAGGGTGGACCACCTCAATATTGAACCCTACGTACTGGGATGCCATTACAGTTATGTGTGTGTAAAGGCAGGTGTCCCAATACTTTTGAAAATATACTGAACTTTAAATTAACAAAAGCTGACCACTAAAGGCAAAAACTGTTCATTTTATTTACATATGTGCATTACAGACTAAGCCATGCTGTAACATTCAATGAAATCTGGTGTATTTAAATCACAAATCTCTCTACAAATAACCTTTCTTGCGGCTGTGTGCCCTCTTCCAGTTATAAATCATTCATGATGAGTAAAGGGTCAGCTGTAGATAGAAATGTTATATATATATATATATATACATATAGATGTATAGTATATTTATGTAGATGCAGATTTATAGCCTACAGATGTATAGTATATTTATGTAGTTCAGTAGCTGTACATATTATAGAAGCTTTCCTCGAATGCTTGGCTTATTTTTCTATCATATTGGTCTTCTATGTAAACAACACTATACTTTGGCTTCAAATAACTATATGTCTTTTTTTTGTGGTACGTTACTGTACCTTTGGATATCAGATTTTGCTGACTTTGCAAACCTCTTTGCTAACACCTTAAGTGGGGGATGCTTGTAAGCAGGGATTAATGGCATGGCCTGATTTTCCCCTCCTTAGGCAGGAAATAAGGACATCAGCAGGCACCTATAAAATGATTGTCTATTCTTTACAGTGTTCTTCCTTATCAACCAATGTCTTAAAATAGGTGGTAGTCTCTTTGGTACAATGACACCAAGCAAAACCCCATCCCATAGTCTTCAACATAGATCACTGCGTGATGTGACCATTGATGTTTTAGGGAATGTCCCAAGATGGGCGCGGCTGGTTGGTGCATGCACAGTGGCATGTATTCTGGCTACACCCTACATGTTTCGTTATAGGTGACGTCATCAGGGGGACAGAGGTTTATTTTTATTTTAGGCCAGAATATTTTTATTTTAATAGAATGTATTGCAAGTCCATGGTTCTATCCCAATGCCGGATGCATTGGGATAGAAAGTAGATATGGCTTGTATAAAGTGTGAATAGCTGAATAGGTGTGGCTAATCAGTATAGGTAAAACTGTGCCAAGTTTTCATTAACCGCTTAAGGACCGCCCACGCCTTATATATACGTCAGCAGAATGGCACGGACAGGCATTATCACGTACCTGTACGTGGCCCTTTAAATGCCTGCCATGTGCTCGCGACCCTGCCGCCTTCCCCGTGAGTGGGACCGCGGGTCCCGCGGAATTTTTCGCCGCGGAGATCCCCGCAATCATCTTACGGAGGTATAGAGCGGGTAGATGCTTGTGTAAACAAGTATATCCTTGCTCTGTCGAGTGAGAATGACACTGATCTCGGCTCTGTGTACTCGGAGCGGAGATCAGTGTCATGTGACACAGAGCCCATCCCCCCTACAGTTAGAAACACAATGCAGGGAACACTTAACCCCTACAGTGCCATCTAGTGGTTTACCCCTTCACTGACAGTGTCATTTTCACAGTAACAAGTGCATTTTTATAGCACTGATCGCTGTGAAAATGACAATGGTCTCAAAAATGTGTCAAAAGTGTCCGATGTGTCCGCCATAATGTCGCAGTCACGAAAAAAATCGCTGATCGCCTCCATTACTAGTAAAAAAAAAATATATATTAATAATAATGCCATAAAACTATCCCCTATTTTGTAAACGCTATAACTTTTGCTCAAACCAATCAATAGACGCTTATTGCAATTTTTTTTTACCAAAAATATGTAGAAGAATACGTATCGGCCTAAACTGAGGAAAACATTTTTTTTTTAATATATTTTTTTGGGGATATTTATTATAGCAAAAAGTTAAAAATATATTTTTTTTTTTTTTAAATGTTCGCTCTATTTTTGTTGATAGCGCAAAAAAAAAAAGGTGATCAAATACCACCAAAAGAAAGCTTGATTTGTAGGGAAAAAAAGGACGTCAATTTTGTTTGGGAGCCACGACCGCGCAATTGTCAATTAAAGCGACGCAGTGCCAAATTGCAAAAAAGTGCTCTGGTCTTTGGGCAGCAATATGGTCCGGGGGTTAAGTGGTTAAGAGGGAAGTTTCAGGGAAAAAACTTACCACAGCCCCCTGCGTATAACACACAGGCACAGTTTACCCTCTATTTTCAGGGTAAAAAAAGTGAGTGTTATATGCCAATCAATACAGTTAGGTAGATTCAGGTAGAGTTAGGCCGACTTATCAGTAGATAAGTCGACCTAACTCAGAATCTACGCCGACTTATGTTTAAGCGTATGCTCAAACAGAAATACGCTTAAACACATCTAAGATACGACGGCTTGCGCCGTCCTATCTTAGATTGCAATATTTTGGATGGCCACTAGGTGGCGCTTCCATTGCGGTCGGCGTAGAATATGTAAATGAGGGGATACGCCGATTCACGAATGTACGCCCGGCCGACACAGTACTTTTACGCCGTTTGCGTAAGAGATAGGCCGTGTAAAGTTAGAGCTAGGCCCTAGTGGAATAGTAATGTTAAGTATGGCCGCGGTTCCCACCTCGAAATTCAAAATTTTTACGTTGTTTGCGTAAGTCGTCCGCGATTCGGGATTTACGTTGTTTACGTCCACGTAGAAATCAATAGGCCTTAGTACTTAGCCGCAATGCACGCTGGGAAATGTAGGCGCCCGGCGTATGCGCAGTAACAAAAAAACGTCAAAAACGTAAGGTCAAGCCTTATTACCATTAAACACGACCCCTAACACAGATTTGAATTCGGCGCCCTTACGCCAGCCCGCTTTAGGCTACGCCGCCGTATATTAGCAGGCAAGTACATTGAGAATCATTACTTGCCTAGCTAACTTACGGCGGCGTAGCCTAAACACGCTAAGCTACGCCACCGTAACTTTATTCCATTGTACCTGAATCTAGCTAAGTATATATATATATATATATATATATATATATATATATATATATATATATATATATATATATATATATATTTATATATACATATATATATAAAACTATCTTTTTTTAGAGTCTTTAAAAAGGAAAAGAAATTGCTTTGGGAATTTTCTTGCAAAACTTCAAAAATAATCATTTTCACTGGAGATAAATTAACCCATTCACAGCCAAAGGACAGCTGGAGTGTAGTCCTGATGAAAAGCTATACGTTTAATCTAAGAGAATAAAGCTCTTGTTGTGAAATAGCTGAAATTGTCTACCACCTGGAGTTTCTCCTTGTGAACTCTCGTCTTTCAATATTCAATTTATACAGACCAGAAATGTGAATTGTTGGTGGTGCTGCAATTTTCTTTCTTTTTTTTTTTTTTTTTTTTATACGTTACCTCTTTTTTTTAATATATTGATGTTGCTGTGTTATGTTAAAAAAAAAGTGCCTGGAATGTTAAAAGCAATGCCGTCTTTGTGTGAAGCACAATCATAGTAGGTAGGCATAAAGAGTTATTACTACAAGCTGGGGGGGCGTGGCGACCGGGCTCTAACATGGACGCTTAGCCCAGGAGCTCCGCTCGTTCACCGGGGACAACAGAGACCAGCAGCGATCACCGGTGCCATCCGTAGCACCACTTGCGGGCATTCGACCGCCGTCCTACGGGGGAATCGAGTGACAATGGGAAGGAGCAGGAAGAAGCCTCAGCAGCCGCAAAAGCTGGATGACTTCTTCATCCACGCACGGAGCCCACAGCAGCACAATGGCGGCGGCGCGGGAAAAACAAGGCAGGAAAATCTCCAGCTTACCAGCGGTGTCCCGGCTAATATATCAGCCCACCCGAACCTGCAGACCAGCGCTTCCTCATCAGAGCTGTCTAGCCCCACGACCAGGAGCCCAGCCAAGTCCAGACAGCGGAGGGACTCTCCGCTCAGGCACACGACAGAAGGTATGGAGGTTGCAGCACCTCACATCTCCTCAGCCATCTCCTCAGCTGACACGCACAAGCAGGGAAGGGATCCCATAGCTGAATTCCCCACTGCTGATGGCCCAGTGTCTGATACGATGCTGAAGGAGATGCTGCTCTCCCTTAGATCATCTCTGCAGTCTGATCTGCTTAAGGGGCTGAATGAATGCCGCAGAGAAGTACAGGGACTGGGACACAGAGTGCACACTGTAGAAACCAAAATGGAGGACTTCACCTCATCATATAACACAATGGTAGAAGCACATGCCGCACAGGGTGAAGACATAGAATGGATCAAGGATAAGCTCTCGGACCTCGAGGACAGGTCCAGGAGGAACAATATAAAGCTGCGGGGTATCCCTGAATCGATCCCTCCCAACCAGCTCCTACAGTATGCCCAGACCCTGTTCTCCTCACTGCTCCCTGAGGCGACGGCACATGATCTGCTCGTGGATAGGATCCATAGGCTCCCTAAACCATCCTTCCTCCCTGATGAAACACCCAGAGACGTCCTGCTGAGGGTCCATTTTTTTCACATCAAGGACCAAATCCTCCAGGCTTCCCGCAAACCAAGGGGGCTCCCTCAACAGTACGCTACACTTAGGATGCTGCCAGACCTATCCAGGCACACTCTGCAACGCCGCCGTAACCTGCTTACTATCACTAAGGCGCTGAGGAACCACAATATCCTCCACAAGTGGAAATACCCTGCCACACTTGTCATCACTCATAATGGAACCTCTGTGTCTGTGTCCAAACTGGAAGATGGATTGGGTATATTGCAACAATGGGGTATTCTCCCCGACCATCAGGCTACACCTTCTCCCCATCCGGGAGTGAGACCCATGCAGAATGATTGGCAGGTGGTGTCTCACAAGCGCTCCTCTAAGAAGAAAACCGGTGGTATCGCCTAATATCGTCCCACCACAGTTAAGACTCCCCGGAGAAGAGAGTTCCTGTTCAACTCTCTTGTTCACCCCTCTTCTACCTATAGCAGCTACGCCTGCACGGGGATCCGTTCATGGATCCGTTTCCTACCATTATTTCATGGATTTTGTTTGTTGTTCTTGTTTATTTTTTCAGTTTTTTTGATATACACAGATCTAGAGACGTTGTCAGAACCACCGATGTGAATGACGATATACCCGGTGCCTGTGCCTGCACGGCACGTCAACATACCCGGAAGGCCCCCTGGGGTACAGTGAGTAGAAGCAAGAAATTTCTGAGAACTCGATCTTGCCCTGTATACAAAGATGGTCAAATTTTTATCTATTAATGCCCGGGGTTTGAATCACCCTGCGAAGCGTTTTTCCATGTGGTCGGAAGCCACGAAACAGGGCGCAGACATTCTCTGTGTACAAGAAACACATTTTCAACTGCACAAAGCCCCTCCGTGCTCCCATAGAGACTTTCCATTTGTGTACACAGCCTGCACTCCGGATGGCAAGAAAGGGGGCGTGCTGCTTGCACTCAAGAATTCCCTCTCCTTCCAGCCTAAAGACACATTTATTGACGACAGAGGCAGATTCATAATCGTCACTGGGGATATAAACTCAAAACCTTACACGATCGTCTCGGTGTACGCACCCAATACGCACCAACTGCGCTTTCTGAAAAAAGTCCTTAAAAAAGTGCATCCCATGAAATATGGAAATCTGGTGATGTGTGGAGACTTTAACATTACTTCGGACCCTGAAATAGACACAACCTCCGACACATCCAAGAGAGCACAATCACTTCAGGCCCTGACGCACGCCGAAGAACTGTTTGATGTTTGGAGGTGCCTACATCCCACTGAGAGGGATTACACCTATTTTTCGAGCAGACACAACTCTTACTCTCGTATAGACATGTTTCTGCTGGACAAGTGGCTTTTGCAAAATGTAGACACAGTGACTATTCATGACATTACGTGGTCAGACCACGCGGCCATATCCATGTCGGTAGTGGAAAGGGGAGTTTCTTCCTCACCCCCCATTTGGCGTTGTAACACAACACTTCTACAAGAACAACACTGTCAAAAACATATCTCCCTTCACATCCAAAACTACTTCGTAGATAACGCTACCTCGGTTATTGACCCTTATGTTGTATGGAATGCACATAAGGCCTATATGCGGGGCATACTAATTCAACTAGGCGCCACAGAAAAGAAAAAAAAGGCCCAACGGTTCAACAAAATCCTCCTGGATTTGAGGGACCTCGAATCGCAAAACAAACGCTCCCCGTCACCTTCCTTAGCCACTAAACTGAGCTCTTTGAGAGAAGACCTTAGGGAGCTTCTAACCCAGCAATACGATAGACATTTCAGCCGTCTAAAACTAAACTATTATTCCAATGCCAATAGGGCAGGAAAGTACCTAGCGAACAGGCTAAAAGCTGCCCGTACTAAAGTAAGGATAGCTTACCTGAAACACCCTACTTCTCAACACAAGGTTATCAACCCCCAAGAGATTGCGAACCAATTTGCTGACTACTATAGTTCACTGTATAATTTACACTCAGATCCCAACACGCCACAACCAAACACTGAAAAAATCCAAAGGTTCCTGAAGAACATACAACTTCCCTCTCTATCGGAAGAACAGCTTAGCGCACTCAATGCCCCAATCACTCCCCAAGAAATAGAAACAACTATTCTCTCCCTTCCTAATGGAAAATCACCAGGCCCGGATGGGTTCACGAATGAATACTTTAAAGTCTTTCGATCTGTCCTAGTGCCCCACATGTCAGGTGTCTTCAACAAGGCTGCAGAATCCGCAACCCTTCCCCATGAGATGTTAAGAGCACACATAGTGACACTGCCAAAACCGGGTAAAGACCCCAGCACCCCGGCAAACTTCAGGCCTATATCCCTTCTCAACACGGATACCAAAATATACGCTAAACTGTTGGCTAAAAGGCTTACTAACATTATACCCACACTCATCCAACGAGACCAAATGGGATTTGTGAGGGGGAGACAAACCTCAGACGCCACAAGACGTATTATAAATGTGATCCACCGAGCTGAGGTAACCCGAACGCCCTCTCTGCTGCTCTCTATAGACGCAGAGAAGGCGTTTGATAGAGTGCACTGGAATTACATGGACCATGTCTTAAGCAAGTTTGGTTTCCAAGGGAACATACGAAACGCAATCCTGGCCCTTTATTCTTCCCCATCAGCACAAGTATATGCTGCTGGATTTCTGTCTTCGGCCTTTCCGATCTCGAACGGTACCAGGCAGGGTTGCCCTCTGTCTCCGACCATTTTCAACCTCATGATAGAACCTCTAGCGGAGGCCATCCGCTCTCACCCTCTGGTCTCGGGCTTCCAGTTTGGCTCTCGCAAACATTCCATCAACCTATTCGCAGACGATGTCATTTTAATCTTGTCTAACCCAATCGTATCACTAAAAGCGGCACACGATGTTCTCACTGAATTTGGGGAGATTTCCTACTACAAGATCAATTTCTCTAAGTCCCTGGTACTGGACCTAGGAGTCCAAACACACGCTAGAGTAGCATTGCAAAATCAACTTCCATATACATGGAGCAAGGGCAGCATTAACTATTTAGGGTTAGCCATCACAAATAGGGTCGCCATGCTTGCCAGGGCTAACTTGCCCCCTCTAATAGCCAAACTGGAAGACCAGTTCAGGGAAATGGCCAAAAAAGAAGTGTCTTGGATGGGTAGGATTGCGGCCTACAAGATGATGATTCTGCCACAAATTTTATATGTGTTCCGGACTCTTACAGTCCACATACCTCACTTTTACATTAAAAGATTGTCAGAAATTGGGTGGAAGTATATCTGGAAGGGTAAAAAACCTAGGTGTTCGCGGAACAACTTAGTCTCCCACAAAACGGCAGGGGGAGCAGGTGTAGTCGACATCCATGACTATTTGTGGGCGACTAGGCTGGACCAAATAAAATACTGGTTTAGAGATGCGGACGCTCCTCTGTGGGTTGATATTGAAAGAGACATATCACCGCTCAAAGACCTGAAACTGTTACTCTCAGGAGATGGGTGGGCGCATTGGGATGTGACTGGACTGTCGCCACCAATGCAAATCTCCATCAAGACCTGGAGGTTGCTCCTGGACCGAACACACCACGACACACGACTCACTAGCCTCGAACTACCCCTGCAACTATTGGAAGCCGAGATTCCCGAGTTGAAAGTACAGGACTTGACTGAACAGGGTATTTCCCACCTATCTGATCTTTATGAGGGCGGTCAACACAAATCTGCACAAAGGCTTAGGACGCAATACAGACTACAGAATACACATTTCTTCAAGTGTCTGCAAATCACACATCTCACTAGACAGAGGCCCCCGCCACTCGTTGACCTTCCGGGTACAGTATGGCGCTTCTACACCACAGCTACGCAGAATACGAAGGGCACTTCGTTCTTCTATAACTTGTTCCAGAACAAGCTGAAGCTTTCCAAAACAGCAGCCATGCTCAAGTGGGAGGGGGACCTAGGGTCATCCTTTACCGAGGACCAATGGAAACGGGCATTCAGGGCAGTCCACGGGGCCTCGCACTGTGTCAAACACTGGGAGTTGGGGATTAAGATAGCAAACAGATGGCATTATACCCCTTTTAGATTATCGACATACTTCCCGGGGACGTCATCTACTTGCTGGAGAAAATGTGGTCAAGTGGGGAACATACTACATATGTTCTGGCACTGCCCCTCCGTCAACAATCTATGGAAACAGGTTTTCCAACTAATCTCCTCGCTGACAGGTATACCCACCTCGCCAGACCCCGCGCTTGCACTCCTCCATTTGAACATTGACAAATTCCACCACGACTTCAGACAGGTCATATCCCATATTCTCTTGGAAACACGCGCATTGATACTGCGCAACTGGAAAAGTGACAAAGTCCTTAATTTATCTGACGTCACAAAGGCAGTACATAGAAACTACTCGTTTGAACGACTACTGGCTATTAACTCACTCACATGCCAAAAATTTGATGAATGTTGGTCTATTTGGCCCAAACACCTATGAATTATTATTGAAAGGATGTATATCTGATGCTGTGTATATCTATTTCTTTATTGTTTTAGTATTTTACTTTTCTTGTAAAATTGAAAAAACAGTTCAATAAAAAATATTGAGAAAAAAAAAAAAAAAAAAGAGTTATTACTACAAGCTGATTTTTATGTATTTTTTTAAAAATCTTTTATATGTTTACAGTGAGAATACATGATTTAAACCCCAAGAAAACAGTCTTTACCGCAAAATTGGCTTTGTATAGCAATAGCAGTGAATGTTACATTGAAGGGTAAGAGGATGAATGCAATATATCAACCTGTAATCCAAAATAATTATTTGAGAATTTAATAAATTACCTATCATTCCCCAAAAAAAAAAAAAATCTCTTGAAGCATCTATCTAGGCAAAAAAATAAAATAAACCTTCACCTTTGTAATACATGCACATTTTGTCATGTTTAAACCCCTTAAAAACAATGCAGAGAAATGCCTAGTGATTCTGTTAGGCCGCGTACACACGGTCGGACAAAACCGATGAGAATGGACCGAGGTTCAGTTTCATCGGTCCAAACCGACCGTGTGCATAGCCCATCGGTCTGTTGTCCTTCGGTCCAAAATTTTAAAACATGCTTTGAAATCGAACCGATGGCCCGCTGCCCGATCGGTCCAAACCGATGGCTAGTACAGAAAGCATCGGTTCAAAACCCGCGCATGCTCAGAATCAAGTCGACGCATGCTTGGAAGCATTGAACTTCGTTTTATTCAGCACGTCGTGTGTTTGAGGTCACCACGTTTTGACCCGATCATTTTTTGGAACGATGGTGTGTACGCACATCAGACCATCAGGCCACTTCAGCGGTGAACCGATGGAAATAGCCCGTCGGACCATTCTCATCGGTTTGGAACGACAGTGTGTACAAGGCCAAAGAAATCCTCATTACTTTCAGCTATCTATTTATTTTAGGTACAGTGGAACCCTGGTTTACGAGTAGCGCGGTTAACGAGCGTTTTGAATAAGGAGCAACATTTAAAAATGAGGGGAAAGAAGGGGGAAGAAAGAAAGGAGGGGAAGGAAGAAAGGAAGGAAGGAAGGAAGGAAGGAAGGAAGGAAGGAAGGAAGGAAGGAAGAAATGGTGGGAGGAAATGAATGAAAGGAAAGAAGGAAGGAAGAATAAATGAGAGGAAGGAGGAATGAAGAAATGAGGGGAAGGAAGCAGGTAGAAAAAAATTAGGGGAAGGAATGAATAAATGATCGGAGGGAAGGAAAGTGGAGGGAAGGAAAAAAGGTAGGAAGGAGGAGAAAGGAACTAATGAGGGGAAGGAAGGAAGGAAGGAAGGAAGGGAGGAAGGAAGGAAGGAAGGAAGGAAGGAAGGAAGGAAGGAAGGAAGGAAGAAATGATGGGAGGGAAGGAAGGAAAAATATATGAGGGAAAGGTAGGAACAAAGGAAGGAAGGAAGGGAAAATTAGGGGAAGGAAGGAGGAAGGAAGAAAGAAAGGAGGGGAAGGAAGGAAAGAAGGAAGAAATGATGGGAGGGAAGGAATTAAAGGAAAGAAGGACAGAAGAATAAATGAGAGGAAGGGGGAATGAAGAAATGAGGGGAAGTAAGGAATACGAAATGAGGGGAAGGAAGCAGGTTGAAAAAAATGAGGGGAATGAATGAAGAAATTATGGGAGGGAAGGAAAGTGGAGGGAAGGAAAAAAAGTAGGAAGGAGGAGAAAATAACTAATGAGGGGAAGGAAGGAAGGAAGAAATGATGGGAGGGAAGGGAGGAATAAAGGGAGGAAGGAAGGAAGAAGAAATGAGGGGAAGGTAGGAACGAAGGAAGGAAGGGGAAATGAGGGGAAGAAAGGAGGAAGAAAGAAAGGAGGGGAAGAAAGGAAATAAGGAAGAAATGATGGGAGGGAAGGAAGTAAAAAAAGGAAGGAATGAAAGAAAGGGAAGAAAAAAAAGGAAGGATGGAGGAGGAAGGAACTTATGAGGGGAAGGAAGAAATGATGTGAAGGAAAAAGGGAAGGAAGGGAAGAAAAAAAGGAGTAAGGAAGAAAGGAGGAGAAAGGAAGTAATGAGGGGAAGGAAGGAAGGGTGTGGTGGGGTGATGTTGAGAAGAAACAAGAAGCAAGAGGCGATTCAGGTCAGCCATTCCAATATAAAATTATGCTGTCAGGAATTACAGATGCAGAACCTCAAGTCATCCATTTATTCTGGATATTACTTATTATTAACTTAACGACTTACACTTTATTGTTGACATCCTTTGAAGAGCATAAACTGCCCCCATGCTGTTATAGCATCACGCATATAGAAACAGCTTGCTGCATACAAAATCTCCTGTGGGGAAAAACTATGCACGATAGAGACCTCTAACAATTCTGTTTGTCACTTCTCTTCATTAAAAAAAAAAACTTTTACCGAGCAGCTTTGTACAACAGATGAACGTACAAGAGAAATGTTTGAATCATTATTGAGATTTATTTATATTTTTCTTTTTATGAATGTACGGCTGGTTTGATTATTGCACCTGCATTGCATAATGAGTGGAACATTAGGGATAAATATTTAACCTTTTAAAAAAAATATATATCATACAAATAAGCAAAAAACAGTGACATGCTTTAATTTAGTTATCAATACGTGACTTTAATATCAACTTAAAACCGTCAGAGACGTTTCTTAGCATGAATGAAAAGTATCCCTTGTTCTGGTACAATGTTTCTTGAAATGTAGTTTTCTTTTTTCTTTAAATGGACGGTTATCTCTCCACTCCCCTCTGCTTTCTGTTCCTAAATTCTCATTGGGAAGTATCCAAGGGCCAGATTCACAGCAGAAATACGCCGGCGTACTGTATATACTGATACGCTGGCGTATTTTCAAATTTGCCGCGTCGTATCTTGATTTGGAATCCTCAAACAAAGATACGACGGCTTTTGGCATAGATCCGACAGGCATACGGCTTCGGATCGTAGGTGTAATTCTCTGGCGGCCGCTGGGTGGAGTTTGCGTCGTTTTCCAGCATTGGGTATGCAAATTAGCTGTTTACGGCGATCCACGAAGGTACGCGCGTTCGTCGCATTCTCTTACGTCGTCACTAGTCGGTTTTTCCTGTCGCAATCTTAAGCCTGCTATTTTATGGCTTAGATTTAGATCAGCCATGTTAAAGTATGGCCGTCGTTCCCGCGTAAAATTTCAATTTTTTTTTTGCGTAAGACGTCCGGAAATACAAAAGTCGCCGGGCATCACACTGCACGACCGATCGCATGCCATCGGGGGCCCAAACGAGCAGCTTGTTCTGAAGGATGTCATATAACGAGTCAGAACAATTAAACCACCACCCTGCCTTCTTTTTACTATATGCCAGGCGGGAAGTTGTTAAAGTGTAACTTTAGGGCAGGGAAATAAACACAGAATTTAAGGTCAGTGCAAGAGATTCTTGGCCAAGTTGTTCTTGACAAAGGGCACTTTGGTAACTACAGTATGTCCACCCCGGACAAGTACAACCTTTCAACCCTCTGAGTACCCTGGTTCTTTGAGTACCATATAGACACCCCCAACATGCAGCAGGCCATGAGACCTCAACCTTCAAGTCATAGATCAAAGGGCACTAGTGGAGTGTGGTTTTATATTTCTCTTCCTTTCCCAACTTCTTCTGAGTTGACTTGATCCTAAACCCCTCAAGAACTACCCTCCCCCATCCCTCTTCTGCATTACCATTTAAAACAAAAATGTGCCGCTGGTCACTTTCAGGCATTCAGCAACTGAAAGAGACCAGTCGTGGAGTCGCACATTCACAACATAATGCCACCAGTTTTGGGTGGATAGGCAATATAGTGCCCGGTGGCATTTGTGCACATACGTGGAAATTCATTGCACATGCGCAGATGTGCCACAAACTATCCCTCTACCTCCTGGGATAGTCATGACGCAGCAATCCCAGGAGGCAGCAGGGTTGGCCCAGAACAGAAACCGGGATGCACTGCCTTTAATCACAGTTAAGCAGCTGATAGGTAAGAATTAGAAAGGGTTTAATTTGCATTTTTGTAAGGTCGAGGGGGCACAATACTAAACAGTTATTTGTTGTCGAGTTTAGTTCTGCTTTAATGTTACACTTCCTTCATTTCTGTTTCAGCGCACTATTTTAAGCAGTAGATTTGATCAATATACAAGGTAAAGTCAGATGCATTAAGACTGATATACCATTATGACACTTCATAACGGAAATCTGCGACAAGCGCCTAGTCAGGTCATGTGATGCTAAAAGCATAAATCACGCGTAATAGGCAAAACAATACATTGCATCTAGGGCAATCATTTCCTGCATAAAAAAACAACAACTATAGAAACATTCTACAAGAGAAACATTTTTTTTTTCCATTTAATGGAAAATAAAACAGACTATTTGTGGTTTGACATTCTCCACTGCATCTATAGCATGATTGAAGTGTGTTCCATATACTGCCTAATGCATCGTAGAATTCACTTTCCAGTGCATAATCCTATGCATGTTTGAACCTGAAGCTATTATCAGATCATCTGCCGCTATCAACTATGACATGTATATGGCAATTTAGCAATAAACAGATGTCTGTCTTCCATGGATCTATTATTTTTCTTTGGAATCCATCCCACTTCAACATGGCAAATGGCCCGAAAAAAAGACTAACTAGACGCAAGTTAATGTGAAAAGAGAATCAAAGATGAAGATACTGTAATGAGATGGCATTATTTCTGTTTAAATATTAAATACAAAGTATTGTCCTGGGTGTAGTTTCTACTTTGGAAATACAAACATGTATTTTATTACCAAGTTTGCAGAACGGGCATTTTTGGTGTGTTGAGTATAATATGGATGGCTTTGGGAATAGCCAGGTGGCGATGTGAGGATACAAGTCAAACATTCTTAAATGTTTAAAAACAATTACAGGCCTAGATCCACAAAGAGCCGGTTGTATCTGTAAGATTAGAAGGCATCACTTTAGTACAGTTTTTTAGAGTGTCAGTCGTCTTTCTAGTAATAACAACTGATGCGGCTAAGCAGCCACTCTGCTGTTATTTCAAGAATCGGGAGGGGGTGCCTCCCCCCGACGCTTTGCCCAGGTTTTTCATCCCACTGGGAAATCCAAGCCACCAGTAAGCACGTCTTGTCGGCTGGCTAGAGTCCCGAACGAAACTGAATTTGGCTTTGATTGGGTCTCTGGTGTAGAAACCCGGAAGCAACGTCACAACGTCACTTGTGGTTTACTTGCCCCCCAAAAAAAACAAAAAAAACATGCAAGACAGTGGCTAAATGAGCTAGTATGAAACTATCCATTATGCTTATAGGGGGTGGCAAGGAGAGAGGGGACGGCATCTGGGCGCCCCTATTGGACAGGCCGCCATTGGATGCCACTCCATTCATTGCAGCAGGATAGCATAAATGTGCGACTTCCTAGGGTTACCCGTTCTTCTTTGAACCTTTGCAGGAGCCAGGACGGGCTCCATCCCTTGTCGGCACTCTATCAGCAGCTGCGGATGTCTACATACCCCCTCCCTATCAAGGCTGAGTGGCCCACACACTTTTGCCAGGTCACAATCAAATTTGGTGCTGCCTCTCCAACCCTGCTGCCTTATCCAGGGCCATGTTAACTGCACCCTGGGCAAAAAAATTCTTGGGCCCCCCATGCAATTTTGCTCTCCACCTGCTCTGAGACATACAATAAATATCAGCTAGACTTAAGATCACACATTACGACTCACTGATTAGTTGCTAGAAGTTACAGCACATGATTTCTTCTTGTTGATTGGTTGCTAGAGATTACTGTACAGTAATACTGCTCACTGATTGGTTGCTAGAGGTTACAGCACAGCAAAGGGGCATGATATATATATATGAATGCCACCTTTATTTACATATAAATGGCACCAGCCACAGCTATTTACATATGAATGCTCCCATTATTTACATATGAATGACGGTGATTTACATGTAAACACAGGGTCTGAAGGTGAGTCATCTGTACACAACAATAGGGCAAAGCTGGGTAGCATTAGTTGCAGCACTTTACACTGAGATATCAGGACAGAGCACAGGACTAAAACTTCAAGGGACAAGGGAATTTAAACTGGGATAGTTGGCCAGTGTGAGGCAGCTGCTTTGGGCCCCACAACAATGACAGGACCTAGGGAAGCTGCCCCTTTTGCCCTACCTCAAAGACGGCCATGGACTTATTCAATGGTTGACCTTGGTTTGTACCTACTACAAAGCTCAGAGTTCCCAGGAAGGAGACTGGTTACTGCTAAGGAAGTCAAAAAAAGTGCCGAATCCTAATTCGAAGTGGCACTTCAATACACCTTCCCTTAAATTCTATCAGACTGTCGCTGTTTGTGAGTGAATGGCAGAGGGACCACATACCACGTAGACCGAAGTCAGGAGACAGTATAAAGAAGGCAAGCACACAATCCCGCTGTTGATACTGCATGATAAATAGCGCTGTACGCGGTCTGCCTTTAGGCAGTCAAGCGTTGAAATCTTATAAAATCAGGTGCTGACATTTTATTGCAGCTGTCTAAAAGAAAATTTCGAAGCCTGAAATTACAGGCAGAAGAGCAGAAAAAAAAAATTCATATGTCACTTGGCTATATAATCTAAACACATATAGAATAAGACAGTTTTAAAGATCACATTTGCTGTGTAATGGGTGGACGTTGGACACCGGCTCCGGAGACGGCATATGCTGCTCTCTGAGATGCAGATGAAGAAAATGTTGGAGTAAACTTCAAAAGAAATGACATTTAAAGAACTTCAGGCAAACATAAGACCCGGTTATGTTTTTTTTTTTTTTTGGATGCACTGTTCAGCAAAAAAACGCATATTTAGTCCACAATGACTTCACAGGCTTGCCTGTAACACAAACACTTACATGTGTGCCCGGGGCAACACGGTCCATCGCAGACTGTGTAATCTGAGGCCAAAAAAAAGACGCACCCAAATTTGACATCCCAATTGAACAGAAAATGCATGTCAGTTATGATATACATGTATGCTTGTAGCATAGTGCAACTAGAATTGTAATCATTTAGTAAACTGGATATCAATGAAAACAGAAGATGATGTATAACATGGAATCAATTTGGATGTGTGATCATAGGCCCAGATTCACAGAGAGCAAGGTGCCAACATAGCACGGAGAGGCAAGCATTGCATTCAGCAAGCCAGTGCTCCCAACGCTGCCCCAGCATGGCGTGGATTTTGAAGGCACACGCCGACGTAGGTGGAAGTGGGCGTGAACCCATGCAAATGAGGCGTGACCCCATGCAAATGATGGGCCGATGCCAGACACTGCGCATGCGCCGTGACGTGGACACATGCACAGCACCCCCCTGCGCCTGCTCACAACCACGCCGGCACAACTGCCTAAGCTACGCCGGATCACCGCGTACGCCGTGAACATAACGTACGCCCAGCCAGACACACGTCCAACACACAATACGCCGGCTTGTGTTCCCTGGTGCAGACCTGTGCATGTCTGTTGCCGGGTTGCACCTCATTTATGGGGAATAACTTTACGCCGGACGTACAACTTACGCGCACCTCGCGTAGCATGCGCCGGGCACACGCACGTTTGTGAATCGGCGTATTTGCCTCATTTGCATGGTTGAATGGCTAATCAATGGGAGCAGCACCATGCTCCCAGCCTAAATGTGCGCCCACTCTACGCCGGCGTGTGCAAGCTACGTCGGCGGGGTGTAGCCTGTTTTTAGGCGCATGTTGGTTTGTGGGTCTGCCGCACACATATACGCCGGCGCACATTGGCACTTACGTCGGCGTAACATGTTATACGTCGGCGTAAGTGCTTTGTGAATCTGGGCCATACTGGAGTCGGACCACTTGGCCTTCAGGAGAAAGATTAAAACCCATCTCTTCTGAGATCAAGGGGTTCTCCTTACCCATGGAATGGAAACAGCGCCCAGAGGCGATTCAGTTCGCATGTGTTGCGCTTTACAAGCTTTTCACTCACTCACATTCCTAGCAGGGCCGTCTTAATAGCATCATGGGCCCCTGGGCAAAGTAATGCTCTGGGGTCCCTTCAATGATGACAGTGCAGGTAAACAGACATCAAGTAGGTAGGAGGCAGCCTGTCTCCCCTGTGTATCTATCACTCTCGGGGCCATCATGGGGCCCCCAATTTCGGGGCAGCGTGGGCTCAAGGACCTGTAGCTTTGGATGAAGTGCAGGGGCCCCCCATGCATCTGGGGCCCCTGGGCATTGCCCAGGTATGCCCTCTCATTAAGACAGACCTGATTCCTAGCATGTATTACATTTAATTGCTGTATTTCATTTACAGTTGTGCTTATACATTTACATACTCTGGCAGAATTTATGATTTCTTGGCCATTTTTCAGAGAATATGAATGATAACACAATTTTTTTTATTTTACTCATGGTTAGTGTTTGGCTGAAGCCATTTATTATCAGTCAACTGTGTTTACTCTTTTTAACCACTTAAGGACCCCTGCCTGTATATTTACGTTGGCAGAATGGCACGGACAGGCATAAGTACGTACAGCTCGCGACCCTGCCGCTATCTCTGTGATCCCGACAGTGGGTCCCGTGGACTCGTTCGCCGCGGGGACACCCGGAGAGATTTTCAATGGTTAGTAGTTATGCCTCCTGTAATACACTTTTTAACACAGAAAAACAGATCTGTTCATACACAAGTGGTCTATTCTAGGTGTGGGTGTATGCATGCAACATTAGCTGTATTCTATGTGTTTACATATACTATGGCTGTCATTATTATTTAATGCTTTGTTTTGTTCTCATCCTTTGCTGTGCACATCGTTTCTGCCCTTGAGGATCTTTTCTTTCCCTATTCCCTTGGATGTGTTGCTCTCTTTTTACTGCATAATCCATTATTCTTCATACCTACCAACATGCACATAATACAAAGGTCATTATTCTATTATGTTCACTTTTTAAAACAATGCATGCAAATTTTTTCCTGAATTTGAATTTTTCTTGTTAACTATCACTGAGTGCCTATGCATTAAGTTGTATTAGAAAAATTCAACTTTCATCAGTTACTACAATTTCAACCACTGCAGCTATAGAATGGAGTGAAGCAAATGTCCCCTGTGGATGGGAATGTGTGTTTGACGACAGCAGTTTTCTGCCTAGAGAATGTCTGCTATACTCTACTATACTGCAAATAAGGCACCATATCTTGAACAGTTGCCTTCAACTAAAGATGAATAGTGAATATTCAAGGAAAGATGTTCTATGTTTGCAATCCAACAGTGTTTGAAACCACTGGGATCTTAAAGAAGTATATATATATATACATACAATATATTACCAAAAGTATTGGGATGACTGCCTTTACACACACACACATGAACTTTAATGGCATTCCAATCTTAGTCAGTAGGGTTCAATATTGAGTTGGCCCTCTCTTTGCAGCTATAACAACTTCAACTCTTCTGGGAAGGCTGTCCACAAGGTTTAGGAGTGTGTCTATGGGAACGTTTGACCATTCTTCCAGAAGCCCATTTATGAGGTCAGGCACTCATGTTGGACAAGAAGATCTGGTTTGCAGTCTCCACTCTAATTCATCCCAAAGTTGTTTTATCGGGTTGAGGTCAGGACTCTGTGCAGGTCAGTAAAGTTTCTCCACCCCAAACTCGGTCATCCATGCCTTTATAGACCTTGCTTTGTGCACTGGTCCAAATCATTTGGTGGAGGGGGAATTATGGTGTGGGGTTGTTTTTCAGGGTTTGAGACTGACCCATTAGTTCCAGTTAAGGGAACTCTTACCGCGTCAGCATACCAAGACATTTTGGACAATGCCATGCTTCCAACTTGGGGATGGCCCCTCCCTGTTCCAACATGACTACTCACCAGTGTACAAAACAAGGTCCATTAAGACATGTATGAGCGAGTTTGGGGTGGAGGAACTTGACTAAGTCCTGACCTCAACCTGATAGAACACCTTTAGGATGAACTAGAGCGGAGACTGCAAGCCAGGCCTTCTTGTCCAACATCTGTGCCTGACCTCACAAGTGGGCTTCTGGAAGAATGGTCAAACATTCTTTGGCCATCCCTCCAAATCTTTTGGTGGAGGGGGGATTATGGTGTGGGGTTGTTTTCAGGGGTTGGGCTTGGCCCCTTAGTTCCAGTGAAGGGAACATTTAAGGCGTCATCATACCAAGATATTTTGGACAATTTCATGCTCCCAAATTTGTGGGAACAGTTTGGGGATGGCCTTTTCCTGGTCCTACATGACTGCGCACCAGTGTACAAATTAAGGTCCATAAAGACATGGATGAGCTACGGCATCTTCTCCACATGCTCCGGGGGTCTAAGGTCCTGATATCATCCCAAACCATACAGGGTCCATAGCTCATAGCCCTGCATTGGACCTGATGACACCGTTGGGTCAGTCAACCGCAGAAAAAGATTCCATAATCAACCTACCACATTGGTGTTGAGTCACTAAAGGAACAGTGAATTGGAATCCATCTGATCCAATTCATCTCTCCTACAGTACATGCTGAGCAGCACGTATGGTAGACGGCAGTAAAATATAGCAGGGTTCATCTATCAATGATACTGTATGAATAAAATAAACTGAGGTCTTATTGATCGCATGGACTACTGCATATTTTCACTTCCTCACTTTTAGTATTGTTCTTTTAAATAAGTTCTGCAAGTCTTCGATACCAGATGAAAGTAGCAGGCGTATACTGTAGCAATGGACATGGAGATGCTGGTCCATTGACACTCAGCCTTGTTAGAAGTGTCTGATTGTGCATACTTAATGTGTTGCAAAGAAACTTTGTCTATTGAATTAGTAATAGCATCCTTTCCTCTTTTTTTTTTTTTATCTGATGTGTTATTTCTAGAGAAGTCTGTAAGTAAGCAGCATATTTTATTCAAAGGCAAAGCAGATCTGAGACTTCATTGTGGACATGCACAGTTAATGCTTCAAATTGAGCTAAAACTTGCATGCTGAATGCATTGATTTATTTACGTCTTAAAAGAAACCCTGGTGAATAAGCTTAATAGGTTTATAGTCAAGCAGTTTATCAATCACATAAGCCAAATTATTGCGCTGAAGAAAGGCTGTTAGGAACTTACCAAGATGGATTTTTGCAGCTTAGTGTTCTATTTACTTATCCTTTATATCTTTTAACTACCGTATTTATCGGCGTATAACACGCACAGGCGTATAACACGCACCCTAACTTTAAGAGGGAAGTTTCAGGAAAAAAACTTTCCACAGCCCCCTGCGTATAACACGCAGGCACAGTTTTCCCTCTATTTTCAGGGTAAAAAAGTGAGTGTTATACGCCAATAAATACAGTATGTAATTTTGTATACATATGTATAGGGATGCACCGATACCATTTTGTTTTACGTAGGAGTACCAATATTTTTTTTTTAGTACTCGCGGATACCAATTATTAATACCTACTGCAGCTGTTTTGTTTACACATCAGCTGTCAGCAATGGTACAAAGCATTGAAAAATTATTTACAAATTACATTTAAAAAAAATATAATTTTTTTATTCTGCGTTTTTTTTTCTTTGTGAAACGTGTAAATATATGTTAAAGGTGTAAAAAATATTAACAAACGAGGCAACCAAAAAATTGTTTAAAATATTAATGGTTTATAAAATAGAAAACAAAAAAAATCAGCAGGAAAATAATAAATAAATGGAGAAGGAGAATTCATTAAGGCTGATTAGAGTAAATTACAGGTTAATAGGGATTACTACAGAGGAACATTTAATAAAAAAATAAATGAAAAATTATTTACTTGACAGGTTGCATTGAACTGACTTCACCTGCAGAGGGAAGTTTGTCCCTTTGATCTGTAGAGGAAGAAACAGAGACACAATGTTTCTTTTTATCTTTCTGTTTCAGCGGCTGAGCAAAGTTGTTGATAAACATTGCCCAGCTGCTTTTTTTTTTGACAGCTCCAATTGCTGGGACTTCGTTTACACTTCAGCTGTCAACAGGGGAGCCTCCATGATCCAGGATCCAGGCAGAACTTATTGGGATCTGAGAAAACCAAAATTTATGGCATTCTGAGAAAACCAAAATGTATGGCATTTTTATTAATATTTTGTTTTACTAGTTATGGCGGTGATCAGCGATTTTTATCATGACTGCGACATTATGGCGGACACATCGGACACTTTTGACACCATTTTGGGACCATTGTAATTTTTACAGCGATCAGTGCTATAAAAATGCACTGATTACTTTAAAAACGACACTGGCAGTGAAGGGGTTAACCACTAGGTGGCTCTGCAGAGGTTAAGTGTTCCCTAGGGAGTGATTCTTACTGTTAGGGGGCTTGGCTACACGTGATACGTCACTGATACCTTGCGAGTGCGGCCGCGGGTCCCAGGAACTCGATGTTCCCGGGAGGCCCGTGATTGCGGTCGGCAAGGGCCCTATTCTGCCTAGTGACACTGTCACTGATGACCGTTCCCCGGGAACGGTCATCAGTGACAGTGTCACTAGGCAGAATAGGGGAATGCCTTGTTTACAAAGGCATTGCCCTGTTCTGCCCTTGCCGACCGCAATCGCGGGCCTCCCGGGAACATCGAGTTCCCGGGACCCGTGGCCGCACTCGCGAGGCACAGGGCGGGCGGGCGGGCGCGTGCGTGCGCCAGCTGGGCGGCAGATTTAAAGGGACATACCTGTACGCCAATCTGCCTCCCCGTGCCATTGTGTCGACATACATAGTCATGCGGCGGTCGGCAAGTGGTTAATGAAAGTACTGTATATCTCAGCTAGAGAATACCTTAGCTAGTAGTAGTTAGTCACATTCAACACATTTGGTGAAGTTAAAGTGGAAGTAAACCCTCCTAACATGTTCAGTCAAGGAAGCTGTCATCTTGGCCTGTGTTTAATCTACAACTGCCATGGTGCTGCACATATGATCAGTCATGACACCAACCATTGGATGGTTTGATAGTTTGGTTGAGAGCACAACAACCAATGGGAGTGTTACATTTCCGGCACATGCCGGTAATGTAACTGTTTTTTAAAACTGTTAAATGGATGGGTTTACTTCTGCTTGAATGATGATTCACTACTAATCTAAATGGCTTTCTAATTTTAACTGAGTGTCGAGAACATTGGAACTGAAGAAGCCACTTGGATGAACATGGAGACATCTTCACTATTACTGAAGAAGCCCAGCTGAATGTGGCTTACAATTACTAGCTATAGAATAACCTTGATAAATAAGGACCTTCAAAGTCATGTAGACTTCATTGAATCAGTGCATGGCCTGTGGGGTATTTAGGATTTAGACCCACCTCACATGCAAGTCTTATTTCCCTTAAACCTGGTCATCTCAAACTTTACCTTCAGAAATTTACTATTTGCATCTTCCATTCAAGAAATCAAAAAGAGATGTGTTTTGATATGCAGTATCATTGTTGCAAATAAATAAAAAAAATAAAACTTGGTCAAGAGGTCCTACTCTTAATAAGGAGAAATTTGCTGTGGGTGGAAAGTGCTCCACTTTGAGTTTAAAGTGGACGGCCCATTTAATGTTGTACACTTTAGACATTTCATTGTAAGAGATACTTTTGAAAAGGAGTGCTTTCTTTAGATCTACAGCAATTTCTGTTCCATTACGACTAATGAAGGGAGTACTTTCAACAAAAAAAAGGTATGAGTGGAAAAAAAAGAGCAATCTTCAATTATGTTTTATATACGCCATAGAAGGAGTATTTTTACTGCCACAAATAAAACTGCGCTTGTTATACGACTTAATAAACCATACCCATTCCGCGAGAGAATAAGTATCTTTCTTAAAAATAAAATATTAACAAGCGCATGATAGAATTATTTAAATGACATTGGCAATGACATTTAGTTAAATGTGGTTTATTAAAACATTCTGTTGAATCGTATCATTTCATTTTTTATAGTCAATAACATTTAGTAGAATAACTAGGAAACACCCATTTATTTTCAAAGTTTTTTTTAAAGGAAATCTAAAGCTTTTTCAAAGTATTTATTTATTTATTTTCTTAGATTTAGTGTAGTTGTAAAGGTTAAAACAGCTTCTTGTAATTAACGTTATCAAACCCATGCTGACGTTTTAAATGCCCCTTCTGTTTATAGTTTTTAATTACATATGAGGATTGGTCTTGCCACCTTCAGGTACGCCTGCTCTTCATTTATGTATTGAATTCTGCTGGTAACCTTTAAAAGGAGACACTTACAAATCTTTATATGTAAAAGAAAAAAAGTCACGAAAAGAAGCAGTAAGCTACATGTTTAGTAATATCAAAACCCGGATTTCTCAAGAAGTGTTTCCATGGACCCCTAAGGTTCCTCAAGAGTTTGTTAGGGGTTCCTTGAGCATTCAGGAATTTCTGCCTCTCAGATAAATTCCCATTGACACCATTGATCTTTTTAGCTATCTGTAAAGGGGGTGTCACGTACCTGGTGGGTAAGCCTGATGTGTAGAGGAAGGCCTCTCGTACAGCTCCGGCTCATGAGCCACTGATAGTGAGACGGCAGGCTCAGGAGCATGGAGGGGTAAGAGTGTCTATGATCAGTCCAGAAGTCTGTGTAAGTAGAAGCCACGAACAGGAAGCTGGACTCAGCAGGTAGCAGGCAAGCGAGATGGCAGATAGGCTGGCAGACTTGGCAAGAGAAAAGCAAAGGTGCACCACAGGAAGCAGGAGCCATAGCAGGCTTGACGGCTGGAAGCAGGGTCAAACAAGCCTGGTTGACAACAGACAGACAGATCAGGCATAGGCAGCAGGCAGAAGTGTAGTCAGGTCACAGGCAGGTTTTGGCAACAGGTGCTGGGCAACAGGAACTGGAGGCAGAGATCAGTCCGTAGGAAGCCAGAGGTCAGGGCAGCATGCAGACAGAGGTAGTCAGGAGCAAGCCAGATTGGTATCAGAAGTCAACAGGAGAGACAGATCACACACTAGCCAACGTGATGAGGACGTGACGTGCGTGAGGTGGGAGGTGCCGGAGCGCTCCATGGCCCGAGGCAGCGAGTGGCAGGGATCCGACGGAGCCAGCGCTGGTCCGGTGGAAGCCAGCTTGTGAGGCTGACACCCCGGAGACCGGAGTCGGAGCCCTGCTCAGTCCCGCTCAGCGTGACCCAAACTCTCCGACGGGACTCGGGACTCAACAGACACCCGACGGATGGAAGCGTCGGGTGATCAGATGTGAAGAGAGGGAGCAGCTGCTGCGGGTCTGCGAATGGTCCCGAGGTTGGGTGAGACGCTCATTTGAGCCGAGCGGACCGGGCGCCGTCCCGACCCCCCCCCCCCTCCCCCCCTGACGGTTTTGGTGATCTAAAAAAAAAAAAAAAATTCTACATAAAATATACATATTACCTGCCTTGATGTTGGGAATACTGATGAGTAAGCCTGGTCTATGATACAATACAATACTTGCCTTGATAAGGGGAATACTGATGGACTGTGATTTAAACACAATACTTACCTTGAATGTGGGATTACTGATAAAAGTAAGCGGGACTGTGTTATAATGCAATACTTACATTGTGTCAGTACTGATAAAGAAGTCGGGGCTGTGATATAACGCATTATTTGCCTAGATCTTGGGAGCTTTGATAAGTAAGCCTGGACTGTGATGCAAAGCAATGATCAAAAAGGGAGAGAGATAAACCGGTATAAAGCCTCAACTGATTAACTGATTAAGGATCGCAAAACCCTCATATACTGTACAGTTACCGTACAAATCTGTAGGAAATCTCACAGGACATTGGTAGTGTTTGTCCCAGCGTAGATATTCTGGGCTGGGAGATGCGGGCGAACATGCTGTACTCTGTCCCCGAAGTAATAACGGCCTAATGGTTATAATTACATAACCAGGCAGGATACATTTGATGTAAGATTTAAAGGCGGTCGGTCTATATCAGTAAATTACCTGTTTGGTTTGACAACTCTGTGCAAGGAGGAAAATACCGGGGTCAAATCCCTAAACGACACCGCTGGTACCCCCCGCATAAGAGGACAAGCTGGAAGATACGGCTGGCCTGACCATAATAGCCATTGTTAGTCACAGATAGAACCGGATTGGTAAAAAGGGTCGGATTGGCAGTGGAGGCAGCCCCGCTCCGGGTTCTCTCTTTCATTGGCGCCTCTTCACTGACTTTTTCCTGGTTGTTATGTTTCTTTTATTCTCCTTCCTCTCCCTGCCTTTTTTTTTTAGGGGGCCCTTTCTTTTTTCCCCGTTGCTCTTCAATCCTCTCCCCACAGACTGACCAGCCTAATCGGTCACTGAAGTGTCAAACTCCATAAGTATAGTAGAGCTGAGTAACGAAAATAGATTCTGCTAGATTGTAGGGAGTGAGGGGAGAGGAGGATAAAGCGAGAAAGGAAGAGATAGTGTCGTGGGGAGTGACCACCAAGGCCGAGTATAAGAAATAAACGGTAGATTGGGAAAGGGAAGGAAGGAGGGGGAAGGAGAGAGGGGAAGAGGAGAGAGGTAGACTGGCAGTAGTGACACCTCCGCACTGGGGTCCCCCCTTTCATAGGCCCCTATTTACGGACCTCTCTCTTGTTGCTGCTTTTAAACTGGGGAAGAGAATAAGACCCTCCAATAAAATGAATAAAGCTACGAGAGGTGGTACTACTAAACCAACTAAGAATAATTCGGGGAATAGCTCCATTCAGCAATATATGACTCAAGAAGGGACCCTTAAAAGTCCAGGACTCGCAAAGAAGACTGAAAAGAAGAAGAGCGACAAAAAGAAAGGGGTAGATAGTGCGGAGAGCTCTAGAAGTGAAACGACACTAGAAAGCGAACAAGAGCAAACAATTGCAGAGGAGCTAGCCCAAGATACACATCCCCCTACAAAGGCAGAGATGAGCGCAATGTTGCAGAGGATGGAAAACGTCATGGAAAATATTATAAAGACAGAAATTAACAAGGTAAGAATAGATCTCGGAGGACTGCGCGAAAGAGTGGTCGAGACGGAAAGGAGAATAGAAGAACAGGACCAGGAAATTAACTCCCTGAAAAAGCAAGTAAAGGCCCTGACCGAAAATCAGCGATTGACTGCATATAGGATCGAGGACCAGGAGAATCGCAATAGGCGACAGAACCTCAGAATCAGATCGGTGGTAGAAGATAGGGATGAAGATCTCAGAGATATCATGAACACAACTTTTAATCCCCTGCTGGAGAGATCAGTAGAAGCCAAGCCCCTCAAGATCGATAGAGTTCACAGAGTCGGGAACCCCCAACAAACAGAAAGATCTGGTCCTAGGGATGTAGTAGTACGTTTCAGGAACTATATCGATAGAGCAGAAATTTGGGGACGGCTTAGGGGGAAACCCCCCCTGAAATATAGAGAGACTGAACTACAGATATTTTCTGATTTGTCGAAAGAAACGCTAGAAAGGAGAAGACACCTGAAACCCCTCTTAGAGCTGATGCGGGCACAAAACATAAAATATCATTGGGGCTTTCCGGCGTGCCTTATAGGCATAAAGGGGGGTAAAACTGCACGACTTAGGTTCCCGGAGGAACTCAAAGACTTCTGCTTAAAAATGGACTTGACAGTTCCAGATTTACCGGAGTGGGTGGGCTAGTGGGGCATGGGTTAGCCTAGAATATCAGGGGGCTGATCGGGGGGGGGAGGGAGAGGGAGGAGGAGTCAATGGAGTGCATTGAGCACCACCACGAAAGAGGAGCCGAGGATGAAGATGACGAGTCTTCTACCAGCGGCTCCCAGGCCAATAGTGGGCCAGGGAGGGGAGGGGGGGATGGGGAATTGGGAGGGGGGGACAAGGGAGGTGGGGGAAGGGAGGGTAATGGGAGGGGGACCATCTGAACGACTCCACAAGAATTCTTTTCAAACTCAAAGAAAAAAAAAAAAAAAAAAAAAAAAAGAGAGATAAATGACAGATATTAAGTTCTTATCATATAATGTAAAAGGATTAAACTCCCATATTAAGAGACATAAAATTCTTGCCGAACTTACGCAGTATAAAGTTGACATTGCCTACCTACAAGAGACCCACATTACCTTAGAGTCCAATATAAAGCTGTTTTCATCTGAATATCCCGTATGGTATTATGGAGATACAGTCTCATCGAGATCTCGGGGGGTTGCTATAGGATTTGCAAGAAGAGTTAGATACACACTGGTGGACAGATTGAATGATCCGGAGGGGAGATTCTTGTTTTTGAAAATAAAACTAGGAGAGGAGGACTACACTCTGGCAAATGTGTATGCACCCAACGTGAATTCGGCTAAATATATGAGTAAAATCCTCAGAAAATTAAAAAATTTTGAAGAGGGACATGTGGTGCTGATGGGGGACTTTAACTTCTGTATGTGCCCGAGCCTCGATAGTACGTCCCATGCTCAGGGGAATAACGGTGAGCACCTTAAGCTACTGAAAAAACTAATGATACAAAACCAAATGGTGGATGTCTGGCGAATCCTTAACCCCAAGACACGAGACTATACGTTTTTTTCCCCTGTGCATGGGACGTACTCGAGGATCGACTACGTCCTCGTAGATCATAGACTTTTGGAGAGGGTGGTCGAAGCAAGTTGTGAAATCATAACGCTATCAGACCACGCCCCTATAACCATGAAAATAAGCACATCCATACAAAAACGCATTCTACCTGAATGGAGATTGGATGAAAGTCTGTTGAGAGACGAGGTTGTGGTCGAGAGAGTACAGAAAGAATTGGAGTGGTATTTTCGGGAGAATGACAAGGAGGGAATCACAGGAGCAACTCTGTGGGATGCCCACAAAGTGTATATAAGAGGGATATTTATTGCAGAAGGGGCAAAGAAAAATAAAATAAGAAGGAGTAAATTAAAAACACTAAAAGAGGAGATATATAGGCTGGAACAGGAACATAAATTACAGGGCCAAAAGAGGGAAACTCTCCGCAAGTTAACTTTAACAAGGGATGAATATAAAGCCCTGGCCGGGCAAGAAACCAAGAATTTCATAGACAGGATAGAGAGTGAAAGATATGTCTGGGGAAATAAACCTAGTAAAAACTTGGCCAGAATGGTAAGAAAAAAGAAAACCAGGAATTTTATCGAAAAAATCAGGAATGGGGATGGGGACTTAGTATATGCGACAAATAAAATAGCAGAATCCTTCAGAAGCTATTACGAAAAATTATACAATGTCCAACAGAAGATCAGGGACCCTGCCGAAAAACAGGACAAGATCAAGGAAGTACTACGGCAAACTAATCTACCTAGGATAGAAGAATTTGAGATGGAAAGAATGGAGGAACGTATTTCTGAACAGGAGATAAGTGAGGTCTTAAAAAATACTCCCAATGGGAAAAGCCCGGGACCAGATGGCTTCACGTCGGCCTACATACAAAGGTTTAGTACTATCTTAGTCCCTAGACTATGTCAATATTTCAATGGGTTGGGGCGAGACTATGAGATGAGTAGAGAGGCATTAACAGCTACGATCACTGTCATTAAAAAAGAGGGAAAGGACAATACGAACTGTTCAGGGTTCCGACCTATCTCACTCCTAAATTCAGATACTAAACTGTATGCAAAAATTTTGGCCGAACGAATGAAGGGGGTGATGACTGCCATTGTCCACCCAGACCAGGTTGGTTTCATACCTGGGAGGGAGGGAAAGGACAATGGGGTCAGGGCACTTCTTCTCATGGAGCAGATCAAAGAAAGAGGAACCCCTGGTCTATTCCTGTCAGTAGACGCTGAAAAAGCGTTTGACAGGGTAGACTGGGGGTTCCTGATACAAACACTAGAATGTATAGGAATTGGTCCAAGGATGATCAAATGGATCAAAACGCTCTATTTCCACCCATGCGCTAGGATCAAGATCAATGGATCTTTATCCGCACCCTTCGAGATGAGAAATGGAACCAGGCAGGGCTGTCCCCTGTCCCCTCTTCTTTTTGTCTTATCATTGGAACCCCTGCTGGCAATGGTCCGACAAAATCCAGAAATATATGGAATAGAGGTTGGAGAAGATGAGCACAAATTATCTGCCTTCGCAGACGACATTTTGTTTTATATAAGTAGCCCAAGAGTTACTCTCCCGAAGTTAATAGCTACTTTAAAACAATATGGTGAGGTGTCAAACTTCAAAATGAATACAGAAAAGACGGAGATCTTAAATATCAATATTCTTCAAGAAGAAGAACAATATCTGCGGAAGAAATACAATTTTAAATGGCAAAAAGAAATAAAATACTTGGGAATAAAACTGGCAAATACCATCAAGAAAATATATAGAATAAATTTTATCCCCCTGCTCAACGAAATAAAAAGGGAAATTAAAAACATATTCAATAGACCTATTTCGTGGTTCGGGAGGATAAATGTAGTGAAAATGGTTCTCATCCCAAAAATCCTATACAAGTTCCAAATGGTCCCAATATACCTTCCACCGTCATTTATTAAAATAATTAACTCCCTCATAATGAACTATATCTGGAATAATAAAAAACACAGGGTGTCTGCTCAAATTCTAAAACGGGCCAAGAAAAAGGGAGGCTTAGCTGTACCCGACATCAGATTGTATTATAATGCTTCGGTTCTCTCAAGGGTTATAGAATGGGCTAAAGAATCCCAGGACAAAAGATGGATAAATATCGAATGCACATTAGCGAGGGCACAGTTAGGGAGATTAATTTGGAATCCACCACAACACAGATCCTTACACTCCTCAACACACACAATAACTCATAATGCATGGAGGATCTGGGATAGACTTCACAAACAATTAAAAACAGAATTCAACTCACCCTTTATTGATTTAAAAGAAAACGAATACTTTATTCCAGGGACAAAAGAAGTAGGGGGAAATTGGATCACAAATAGAACACAGTTAAAAGATATAACACTAGATGGCAAAATTAGGACACTTCACGATATTAAATATAGGATTGGAATAAGGGCGCTCGACGAGTGGAGATACTTGCAGTTAGTGTCATTCGTCAAGCGCCTACCACACCCTTTGAGGTCACAAGAGGATTACACCTTATTGGAACAATTGTGTAGTATTGAAAGCTCAAAGGGAAATATATCTAAAATCTATAATTACTTGCAGAAAACGGAAGAGTTGGACACGCTAAAATACATCCAAAATTGGGAAACGGACTTAGGGGTCCCAAGGGGGAAAACGACCATAGGAAGAATCCTGAAAATGACTCACACCTCGGCAGTAGATGTAAGAACTGCCGAGATGAACTTCAAATGTTTGACGAGGTGGTACGCCACCCCAGATAAAATGGCAAAATACAGAGGGGGAGAGTCAGAGAAATGTTGGAGAGGATGTGAGTCAAGAGGAACAATGGCACACCTATGGTGGGACTGCCTGAAAATTAAAGCTTATTGGAAAAAAATCTTGGCCCTGATAAAGATAATAACAAAAAAAGAAGTGGAAGATAACCCATGGGTAGTTCTCTTTCATGGGGGGGAGATCCCAGAGAAGGAGTACAAGGGTTCACTGACCCCTCATTTATTGAACGCAGCGAAACGATTGATCCCCATTAAATGGAGAGACGCGAAAAGTCCGCAAATGTGGGAGTGGATCGACTCCGTAGAGGACACTTATAGGAGAGAGAAATTAAAATACGGGAGCTATAAATACAAGGAAGGGGAAAAGGATATATGGGTACCCTGGTTGGAATTTAAAAAGTCCTGGAGGTTCGCAGAAAACCTGAGAGAGGAATAGGAACGCATTTTTCAATTAAGGGAAGGAGTTCTTATAGTGGAGTCGTGGGATGGTCAAGGGAGGGGGGGGGGAGGGGGGATTTAGTTGGGGAGGGGGGAGATGGGGTGCTGGGTATTTCTTTGTCACGCAGATAAAACTTTTTAAAAATTCCGTACTTACTATAAAAGAGTGAGTTTTAAACGGTGGAAAAAAAAAAAAAAAAAAAAAAATGATAATACAAAAACAAACAAATAAATAAAATAAAATTAACAAGTATAAAAATTGGCATAAGAAATGCACCACAAATGATGCTAAACCAGATGTAGAGACGGAATTATGAATAAAATCATGAGCAAGTCTCTCGCTGTGGTGAAGTCTGAAGTGGCAAAAAAAAAAAAAAAAAAAAAAAAAAAAAAAAAAAAAAAAAGAAGTCAACAGGAATCAGGATTCAGGTAAACGCTGTAGACCAAGCAGCAATCAGTCAGTGTTGAAGCTCCAAATAAGCTGACTGGCACCAGTGACAGGCGTGCACGCGCATGGGGATCCCAGAGAAGTGCCTGGTACAACTTTGTTCCTTTAAAGTTGGCAAGCAACTAACTACAATGGGGAAATATATATACGGTAGCCATTTTACCCACCAAAGAATTTGTAATTTGGTGCTGCTAGTTTGTAGTTCAGACTCTATTATACAGTCAGCTTAGTCAAGTCCTTGACCACTAGTACATTAGTGCATTAGTGCAGGTTGATTGTATTTAGCTGTGTGATGGGCTCCATAACAAAACCATTAGGGGCCCCCTACATCCCTTACTACCATCTGAATCCAATTCCCGTAGTGATACTGAAGACTTTCATGACAATTGAGTAGAGGTTCCCAGTATAGCGTATGTACATTTAGTTCATCCAAATGTATTTGCCAATAGCTTTTGCTATCTGTATAAATCCCTGTGTCCCCAAAAAATGTATGTCTCTGCCTCCAGGCACCATTACACTTGGCCTACTATGACTAACACAAAGCTCTTGGTTGCATATAAAAGGCACCTGTCCGCAAACAGCCTCAGAAAATAGTGAGCTCCTCTTAGTAAAAAAAGGCATCCGCTTGGTCTCCTACCCATGGGAGAGCTCCCTCTTGGTTGCAGATAAAACACATTTATTTTTTTGTTGAATATATTGATTGCTGTTTTTCATATATGCTTGGAATGTACGGATTTCAAGGAAAAATCTCATTTTAGAAGTAATAGATATGAATCGTATTCAATCCCTGATTTAATCAGGAGCTGGCTGTCTCTTCCGTGTTCTTGCATCTGGGGTAAGTAGGACTGAAATAAAAAAGCAAACACACACCAAAAAGGTCAGCTTTTTGTAATTGTGAAGGAAGAAAGAATTTGACTTAGTAAAGCGTGTCCGATGAGTGAAGGTCCACTTTAGGAATGCTACTACATTCAGTAAAACAGACCTTCAATATGTATATTTTCGTTTTTGTTTTTTCGTTTTTTTTATGGAGTACTCACCTTTCTATCCCCATGCAGTATGTCTTTTTTTAACATTAGATGCCCTTAGGCTATAAGGTTGAACGATGGGCAGTATAATTTGTTCTACTACCTCGGAGTCCAGACTGTCATGGACCCACTCCTAGCCTGTGATTGGACAGTAGACATGTGCACAACAAAAAATTTCGTATTTTTTTGTTCCGTTTTGTCTCGTTCCATAGATTTGTAAAGATTCGTAATTTCGTAAGACTCAAGTTTTTCTATTCGGACCCGTTCTTATTTTCGTAACAGATTTATTTTCGTTTATACTGAATGATTCGTAATTCTGTCTAATTTATTTTCGTTGATTCGAAATTCGTAATTTTGTTAGATAATAATTTTTGTTTATTGGATTCGTAATTTTGTACTTTCGTAAATACATAGCGTCTACACGCGTCTAATCCATATTAAGATATTATACTTTCTCTTAAGCCCCGTACACACGGTCGGACTTTTTGCCAACAAACGTCAAAATTTGCGTTTTCCAAAAAATCAGACCGTGTGTACGCTCTATCGGACAAACTTTTTCGGTTTCAAAAGTATGGCCAACTCCCTTCAGACAAAAATCCACGGAAAAGTTTGTTTGCAGTCCGATCGTGTGTACGAGGCTTTACACTGTACAATGTGACTCAGCGCAAAAGAGATAAGCTGATTGGCTAAGATATTAAGTAATCACTCACTAACTACACTGCCCAGTGCCCATTCGAAAGAACGATACAAGTACACAAATTTACGAACAGACAAAGAAACGGATTTACAAAACACACATACGAACATACAAATGAAAATACGAACAGACAAAGGATTTAAAATACGGAATGCAAATAGTTCGTTATAGATGTAGTTTTCGTTCTTTTGCTTTTTCGGTGTTTCGTATTTTAGTAAGATTGTCCAATCATACGTTCGTATTTTCGCTTGTTCCTTATTTTGATTTTTCTTAATCCTGTAATTTTCGTATTTTGGTTCTTTCAGCTTTTCGGATGTTCGAATTGATCCGAATGTACGAATACTAACAAATTCGTACGAAAATCCATTCCTTAGGAACGGGAACGCACATGTCTATTGGGCAGTGAAAAAGAAGCAGCACATTGATGAGATCATCCCGATATCACTCTACTTTCTCTGCCTATTAGCATGTTTTTTGGGAAGCACGTGAACTGATTGGCTCCTTGTGCTGCTTCTTCCTTTCACGCTTCCAAAAAAAGTACCCCCTGGTAAAAAGGGACTTTATAGGCAAATACACAATATGAAAGAAATATATATAAAGTTTATTAATACATAGATAAAGATAAAGATATTGGTGCATAGATCACAATGAGTAGTTATGACGTAGAGTGGTACACACTTCTCTTCCCGTTGGGCCCAACGTGTTTCGGAAGCAAATATAAATCCCTTCTCCAGGGAATTTGTTAGGGAAGATCATATATTTTGAACACTCTAGCATTTGTTAAGAACCATCGAACAAACAGGATATGTATATATATATATATATATATATATATATATATATATATATATATATATATATATATATATGTGTGTGTTATTACAGATATAAGTTGTACAAAATATATAATATACCAGATGGGTACTGAGAGGTGGGTAGGGGGTGAAACCAAGGAATAATGCTCGGAGGTGGGTAGGGAGTGGACACAAGAGGGAGTTCCTGCACCTCTTCTCTGAGAAAAAAAGCACTGAGCAGGATCATATCAGGAATATAAAGTGTTGGGTTCACATATTTTATAAGTCCTACAGTGCAGCTGAAAAAATGTATTTCCTTCACTGATATATTGTAATTTCTTAGAGTTTGTTAAGTATGGTAATGAAGGCAAAACAATTTTATCATAATCATGTTATGTTATGCATCCTGAATGCAGTAGCATGTATTAGCTTGTATAATAATCACATGTGACCTATTTGAAGATGAAACCCCTCTGGTGGAAGTTCTATAAGATAGCTTGGTAATCACTGAGCCCGCGGACTCGTCTTATATATTGCAATATATGATTCTTTGGGAAACGGCGGAACCCTACAGTGTTTTCTGTGCTTTATACAAAACACAATTAGTCGGATTCAGGTAGAGCGGTGTATGTTTAAGCCGGCGTAGCGCATCTCATATGCGCTACGCCAACGTAACTTAGAGAGGCAAGTACAGTATTCACAAAGCACTTGCTTCGTAAGTTATGTTGGCGTAGTGAAAATGCTTAACCCCACCTAATTCAAAGTAGGCATGTAGTGGGCGGGCTACATTTAAATTAACTGTGACCCCATGTAAATGAGGGCCGTTCGTACGGCGAATGTGCGCGCATGCTCAGAATCACGTCGCAAATACTCCCTACGAAACGACGTCGGCTCAATGCTTTTGACGTGAACGCAACCTACGCCCAGCCCCATTCACGTACGTTTACGCAAATTACGTAAAATACGACGCATGGGCTGCGCCATCTTTTTGGTGGTTTATCTTTACACCGGCGTATGTCTTTCGTAAACGACGTAGCTTACTTGCGACGGGCGTACATACGTGAATCGGCGTATCTTGCTCATTTACATATTCAATGCGTAAATCCACGTACACGCCCCTAGCGGCCAGCGTAAATATGCACATAAGATACGACGGCGTAGGAGACTTACGTTGGTCGTATCTTGGCCAAATTTAAGCGTATCTGGTTTCCAGAATACGCTTAAATATACGACGGCGCTCATTCGGACTTACGACGGCGTATCTACTGATACGCCGTCGTAAGTCTACCTGAATCTGGCTAAATAAGTGCAATTAGTGATGATTTCCTTGCTATGACAGAATCGTAAAATAGCATCTACAAAATATTATTATTATTTTTTATTAGTAATGGCGGTAATCAGCGATTTTTAGCGGGGCTGCGGACAGATCTGACACTTTTGACACTTTTTTGGGACCATTGCCATTTATACAGCGATCAGTGCTATACAAATGCACCGATTACTGTATAAATGTCACTGGCAGGGAAGGGGTTAAAGCTAGGGGGCGATCGAGGGGTTAACTGTGTTCCCTATGTGTGTTTTTAACTGTGGGAGGATGGGACTGGAGGAGGAGGAGACAGGTCGCTGATTTTTACAAACTGTCGGTAAATTTACTGGCGGTTGGCATCCCTGCCCTACAGTGTTTTCTGGGCTTTATACAGAACACAATAAGTACAATAAGTGATGATTTCTTTGTTATGACAGAATCATAAAATACTTGTAATGTTAAGTGGAGAACACTGTATAAGTGTAGGGTAATAAATATTTCAAAGGTAACTTTACGGACGCACATGTGCGTGTTTGTTGGCACTTTAGAAGTGTTTCTGTGACAGATGAGCAAATTATTTAAAAACTCTCTGGCAGTTCACCTGATCTGCTCCTGTGACCCCGTTCGCAGGTCTCTGATACGCACATTCTGCATTGCTTAATCCCCCATCTGTTAATATTTGTCACTAGTCTGGTGCTGATTAGACCCAAGACCTTATGTGCATCCACTGGCCAGGAAAAAAAGGCGTACCAATGGTTATGCAGTAAAATGATGACCATAAATACTTCAATAAATGATCATTTTCTATTTCCAATCGATCCCCAATTGGAATAATCGATCTATAGTTAGCAAGCAGTTTGATCGAGATGTCACACAAAGTGGATTTCATTCAATAGTTAACCACTTAAAGTGGAGTTCCACCCAAAAATGGAACTTCTGCTTTTTGGAACCTTCCCCCTTCCGGTGTCACATTTGGCACCTTTCAGGGGGGAAGGGGGAGAAGATACCTGTGTAATACAGGTATTTTGCTCCCACTTCCAGGCGTTGATAGCTGAGCCACCCGCGGGTATCTACGCCACTTCCGGCGCCTTCTCCGTCCCCCCCGCTGTCTCCTGGGAGACATACAGGTCCCAGAAGACAGCACAGACCAGTGGGATAGCACAGCGTGACTCACGAATGTTCAGTAGGGAACCAGGAAGTGAAGCCGCAAGGCCCGGTCATGTCTGTGGATGTCAGAGTTTTACAATGCCTCATGGGACATGTAGAGTAATCATAGGCGTGCGCACAGGGTGTGCCAGGTGTGCCCAGGCACACCCTAATCCCCTTGTGCAGCACAGATTCCCCCTACTGCCCTGGCTCCCATCTCCCCCCCTGTAGTGCTGCCAGCTTTCTCCCTCTCCTATTGGCTGTTGCTGCTGGGATGTTTTAGGAGTGGGGAAGGGGCCAGTAAATATGTAATTTACCTGCCCCTTCCCTTTCTGAATGAACATTGTGAGTGATCGGTAGTGTGTGTTTGGGCTTTGTGCAATAGGCTGCGCACACCTATGAGAGTAATATAAAATGCCCTACTACTTTTTCACAGCAGCAATCCAGCAATTGTGATAACTGCACAGTTCATGCGCCCTCTAGTGGCCATAAGTCCAAAGATAAAATATTGTACAAAAATATGGCACACAAATTCACTTAATAAAATGGAAGAAATGGCAAAGATTATATTTCACGTATATAACATATTAAAAAAAAAGACTTAAAATACACAAACGTTGTCCTTTAACTGACTTTTCACCTCGTTTTTTTTTTTTTTAGCTGTATCATTTGGCAATGGCAACTAAGCTCTGGATCTATGAAAGAAGGAATTTGGCTTGGTGACTGCAGGCAGATGAAGCAAGTTTTGTTGCGCCATCTGTTGCATCACACTGCTACCAAGATTGGGCCCTGACAGTTGGTAGAAAAGCAATGCAAGATTTTTTTTTTTGTCTACCCTTCAAAGTTAGCTGGTGTACAAAAACCTGTCCCACAGTTGTCACCGGGAACATGGCAGTAAGGAAGTCTGTTATTGTAAGGCAACACAGTGATGTTCTCTTCAGATTCTGGCTGAGGGTTATCATTCCGAAAATCTGCTGGAGGAGCTCAGAATGGAAACAGATTTATTTGGCGAATATCAGGACAGAACACTTCTAGCCACACCTACAGTAATGCCGCGTACACACCACCGTTTTTCAGCATGAAAAAAAAAATTAAATTTTTCAGCATGTCCAAAAAACGACGTTTTCCCAACTTCATCATTAAAACGACGTTGCCCACACACCATCGTTTTTAAAAACTGATCTAGCAAAGCGCGGTGACGTACAACATGTACGACGGCACTATAAAGGGGAAGTTCCATTCGCCTTTGGGCTGTTTTAGCTGATTCCGTGTTAGTAAAAGACGATTCGCGCTTTTCTGTCTGTTACAGCGTGATGAATGTGCTTACTCCATTATGAACGGTAGTTTTACCAGAAGGAGCGCTCCCGTCTCATAACTTGCTTCTGAGCATGCAAAGGTTTTCTATGTCGTTTTAGCCCACACACGACCATTTTTTACAACCCGAAAAACATCATTGTTTAAAACGACGTTAAAAGATGCAGCACGTTCGATTATTTTTTTTTTTGTCGTTTTTCAGAACCTGAAAAATGATGTGAAGCCCACACACAATCATTTTAAATGACGTTTTTGAAAAACAACGGGCTAGATCGCCGTAAGTTTGTGCGGGCGTAGCGTATGTTATTTACTTACACGGGCAAGTGCAGTATTCACAAAGCACTTGCTCCGTAAGTTGTGGCGGCGTAGCGTAAATGGGGCCGGCGTAAGCGCGCCTAATTCAAATGAGTATTAAGGGGGTCGTGTTTTATGTAAATGGGTGGTGACCCGTCGTGATTGATGTTTTTCCCAAAACCTGTCCGATCCGCCGGACAATTGTTCGGTCGGCCGTACACACGACCGAACATGTCCGCGGAAACTGGTCCGCCGGACCAGTTTCAGAGGACATGTTCGGTCATGTGTACGAGGCCTAAAAGGTGTCAGCATATCAAGACATTTTGTACAATCTCATGCTCCCAACTTTGCGCGTCACCAGTTTCCTTCTTTCGGAAACTGGTGATGCGCTTATGCGCCGGGGGGAAGTTTTTGTCATCACGTCAATCACTTAGTCTCTGAATAGGAACGCCCACTCCCACGGGATCCACTACCTGGTAGCCGGGGGGGGGGGGGAATAGCTATACGGCGGTATGTACAGCGAAAAAACCCCAAAAAAACAGCATACTGTACATGTCGGCAGTATGCTGGATGGAATAGTATATATGTTTTTTAGGGTGAACCTCCACTTTAATGTGAGCATTCGAACCAGGATCTTTTATGTAAATAGGATATTTTAAGATCAGCATGTAGCAGAGAATTTTAGTGTTGGTTGAAAGGTCCAATATCATACTTTTCAAATAGAAGAGAACTCTTTTTTGAAGCCCAATGGAATGAGAGGACAGGGATTGGTTCTTCTGATTGTTATGTGACTGTTATAAATCACATGTGGAGGCTCCTATCAGCTGCTATGATACTGCCATATTTTACTCTCTGGTGTTGAGTGGAGTGGATGATTCTATAGAACAGAAAGGTCAAGAAGTCATATAACTGTAGTCAGACCCTCAAAGACTCTTAAAGACGTCAATATCCCCATTGTGTAGGGGACAATATCCAAGTCAAGAACCCATTGCATAAAAAAGATTGGTAGAAAGTGTCTGTTGGAACCACTTAAAAGATTTTTTTTTTTTTTTTAAACGAATCGTCTTTAGATCTTTTATAGAATGTGATTTTCACCTTTGCAATGAAACTGAGAGGGCTACTTGGAAGTCATCCTCTGTGTTAGAGGGACAATAAACTTTAGTTTAAAAAAAAAAAAGATCCACTACCTACAGCAGAGAAAATTCAGATATCCTGCCTTGTCAGACAGGGATGTACTGTGTGAAACTCATGACTGGTTAGACAGAAATGCAAATCCTTTGGCAGGTAAAACAGGCCATTATTTACGTATTCCATCTGTGTATTTAGCTGTTTGGCTGTAGGTCTATTTTAAAGGATAAGTTCACCTTTAACCACTTAAGGACCGCCTCCTGCACATATACGTTGGCAGAATGGCACGGCTGGGCACAAGCACGTACCTGTACGTCCTCTTTAAGTGCCCAGTCGTGGGTCATGGGCGCGCGCCCGCGGTACGTGCCCGCGACCCGGTCTGAAGCTCCGTGACCGCAGCCGCGGGACTTGCGGACCCGATCGCCGCTGGAGTCCCGCGATCGGTCCCCGGAGCTGAAGAACGAGGAGAGCTGTGTGTAAACACAGCTTCCCCGTTCTTCACAGTGGCGCTGTCATTGATCGTGTGTTCCCTAATATAGGGAAGCACGATCAATGATGTCACACGTCCAGCCCCACCCCCTACAGTTAGAAACACATATGAGGTCACACTTAACCCCTTCAGCGTCCCCTAGTGGTTAACTCCCAAACTGCAATTGTCATTTTCACAGTAAACAAAAAAAATCGCTAATCGCCGCCATTAGTAGTACAAAAAAAATATTAATAAAAATGCAATAAAACTATCCCCTATTTTGTAAACACTGTACATTTTGCGCAAACCAATCGATAAACGCTTATTGCGATTTTTTTTTACCAAAAATAGGTAGCTATTTTTGTTTATAGCTGAAAAAATAAAAAACGCAGAGGTGATCAAATACCACCAAAAGAAAGCTCTATTTGTGGGAAAAAAAGGATGCCAATTTTGTTTGGGAGCCACGTCGCACTACTGCGCAATTGTCAGTTAAATCGACGCAGTGCCAAATCGCTAAAACTGGCCGGGTCCTTACCGGCATTTTGGTCCGGGTCTTAAGTGGTTAAGATAAATAAATAAATAAATAAATTCACATATTTGTGCAGGTAAAAAATGTTTTATTTTTTTCAGGAGCCTGCAGAGCATTGCATCTTTGATAGGCAGATCATGGGTGCAATGTCAGGCTCCTGCAGACTCCCAGGCTAAATGCCTTTTCTCATCAGCAGTATATAGCAGTCTTGTGACTTCTATCAGTGTCTGGTTAAAGATTGTAGCAGGAGTTTTGATTCTCCGATGACTGTCCTATGAG